>NW_017731409.1:3257450-3262614 GCF_001890085.2 Hipposideros armiger
CTTCACTGGCCCATGTTGGTATTATCATTGCACTATTCCCGGGTGAGGCAGTTGCTCACTGGACATTGGACGGCTGCTCACTTCAGTTCACAAAAGCGCCCGCCCACTGCCAGCCAGCCCTACTGCAGCCTATGCCGTCGCGGGCAACTTGGGGCAGCCCAGCTCCAGGTCGAGCTGTTGTTCACCATCTTAGCTGTAGAGGGTGCAGCGTCACTGGCCTGCGTGTGGGATCCGAACCCGGGTCCTAATGCTCAGGGCTGGCGTCCCAAGCCAACTCCTAACCAATGCACCACTCTGCTGGCTCTTGAAGACTTTTTAAAAACTAGATTTAGGGGAGTACTGACCCAGGTACAATTCAACATATGTGAAGGAAAGACTCACCTGGAAAATAAGTGGGTAGATTCCCTCAGCCGAGCCCCACATAATCTCCAAGCTCAGACCCACAGGAACTAAAAGTAAATGTGGGACACATCTGAAGTCTACCAGTGACCTTAGGAAGTTAGGTCTTGACTCCACACTTGCTATGACCCGCCATGTCAAGTAAAATGGAGATGTCATTGCAGCAGCTTTGTATTGAGGAGAGCAGTGCCAGTCAGAGAAGGGGCTGGCTTGCGTGACCACAACACACACAGGAAAGCATCCACTAAGCACAGTGGGCTAAGCAAGTAAACTTTCTTGTACATGCTCTTTCCTACCTTATAAAAATAAAGCTACACAAGTATGAAATTTTCTCTTTCTCCTTTGTCTGAAGCTAAAATAGGGGTCCATAGTTTTTGATAAGCCACCTTTCAAATCTCCAAACCGGAAAAAATATAGACATTCGTTCATTAAACTCAATTTTTTGTTGAGCACTTACTATGTGCCAGGCATTATGCTAGGATGAGGGTTTTATTCAGAGGGTTTTTTTTTGCATCAGATGGGAAGATCTGAAGGCAAAACAAAAGAGAACATGGGACAATCAAGGAGCTGCAAAGATTGTAAGTAGGAAGAAAACAACTGAGCCTGAGAAATCACTTAATAATTATTCACATTATTCAAACAGTTTATGTGTTAGAGCAATCAGAAGAAATGACCACTCTGAAATGGACTTACTCCAAGAAATCAGAAGAAGAAAAGATGTAGGTGAATCACTATTTCTTTTTAATATTTTAATACAATATTAGAGAAGACATTGTATTTATGAAAACAGAACAATCTGAGGCTAGAAAATATAGTCATAAGAGCAGAAATATAATCCTTAAATTAAAATTTTAAATAAAGACAAGATAGAGAAAATGGAACCCTGAAGTAAACTTAATTGGTGAATTACAGGATGAGGTTGAGAAATTCTCCTAGAATGTGGAAGAGACTATATAAACTTAACCATAATGCATGCCAAGGAAAGATGTATGGGGGATAAATCCAACAGATCCAACATAGGTATAATGAAAATACCAAAAGGAGATAGCGACTAGAGAAATAGTAACAATAAAGGAATAAAAACAAAACAAAACAAGACAAAACAAACACTAAACTTAAAGAAACATTTGAGTCTTCCGACTGGAAGGACCCATTAAGAATCAGGTAAAATTAGTGTATAGACTCCTACAGTGAGGTAGAGCCTAATGCAAACGCCTTTCTGCACTCAGGTGACGACAACAAACAAACAAACAAAACAAAACAGGCTGTCTAGCAAGGGGGAAAATCAGAGTGTCATCATACTACTTTTGTACATTACTAATTGCTGGAAGACAGGGAATAACGTACAGAATTTTGAGGGAAATGTTGTTACCCAAGAACTTCTTATTCAATTTGCGCATGAGGGCAATAGAAAAATTTATTCTCAAATGGTCAATAACTCAAAGTATTCCTCTTCCTGAGAAAGATTCCTTGAAGCCCTAAAGCCTTCGAGAAGGAAATCAAAATAAATAATTCAAATTGGAGGACTCCAGAGCATCACAGAACTTTGTGCATGAAATGAAACCAGTGAAGATTAGTAGGTGTATAAATAATTACTGCTATGAATTTTACCATGAAAGTTAGCAAAAACCTATTTAAAATTATAATCTGCATCTAAAAAGATATTCAGATAAGAACTTGGGAGTGTGGAGGAAGAAGGAAGAAATAGAGGCTCTGTGAGGATATGAATTTATATGATTTGTTTACTATTTTATCCCCAGGTTTAGAATAGTGCCTGGCAAATAGTAAGTGCTTAATGAATGAATGAAAAATCTAGTAAATATCCACAACCAAATAGAATTTAAAACCCCCATGAATCAATAATAAAAAAAAAACACTGTCTAGGGCCAGCCGAGTGGCTCAGGTGGTTAAGAGCTCGCTCAAGGGCCAGACGAGTGGCACGATGGTTAAGAGCTGGCTTGGGTCTCCAGAGGGCCCCGGTTCGGATCCCACATATGAGGGCCAGTGACACTGCCCTCTACAGCTAAGATGCTGAACAACAGCTCGACCTGGAGATGGGCTGCTGTGAGCTGGGCTGCTGTGAGTCGACAGCAGCGACGGCGTAGGCTGCAGCCCCTGTGGCAGTGGGTTGCCATGGGCTACCGTGTGTAGCCAGCAGCCAGCGTGAACAGCCAGCAGCCGCAGTGAGCGGCCGTCCAGAAGCCGGCGACTGATCTGCCTCNGAGAGAGAGAGAGAGAGAGAGAGAGAGAGAGAGAGAGAGAGAGAGAGAGAGATATTAAGTAATAGATGTAGAAATCTGAAGGTGGATGGTAAATAATGACATAATTTCACAGTTAATTTTTATTGACTCCACATTATTTATAATTTGCAATTACTTTTTTGCTTTCTTTGTGGGGTTAAGGGGACAGTGTTCTTCATTTCTGTTTTCTAGATAAGGCTCTATCTGAGGGATACAGTTAGGTGGCTGAGTCCTTGTGGAGTAGCAATTCAAATGTTATGGGAGCCTGCTTCCCAGCTCACAGATTGTGGATAGTGTTACTTCTCCCTGGATCCTGTCTGCAAGAGGGCCTCCAGACACGGCAGGTGACACTGATGGATGGTCCCCACCTGGCTCTTTATTGAAGCTCCACATTGTACACAGCACGGGGCGAGACAGTTGATGCCTCAGTCAGGGTGGACAGCTAACAGGTCAATAGCAACTCAACCCAAAATTGCTGCCACAGCAGCTCGTTATAGCTTTTGGCTTTGATGTACAGCGACAGCACTTTGTAATTCAGCAAATGCAATGCTGCGGGCCTGCTCCAGTAGGTGTAGCTGTGACCAGAAATCCCGTGATCTGGAGCCCAGTTCCAGCTGGAGCTCTGTGACCTTGAGAAGATATCTCAGGGCTTCTTTTTTCATATGCCAGAACAGTGGAGTAGGTATTAGACTTTCTTAACTAGGAGTGACTAGGATAATGCATGTGAAAGTACTTGGAGAATGAAAAGAAAAAGTATTAATGCAGCAAAGTTAGGCAGGCCAGAATTCCTTTGGGGGCATTTCCCTTTCTAGGTTGGGAAAAGTGGGAAAAGAGAACAAATGTTCTTTTGAAATAGATATCACATATTTTGTCTCATTTAACCCCATCAAAGTAGGTATGATTTCTGTTTTGCAGATGAGTTGACTAAGGCTCAGAGAAGATAAGTGACTTGCTCAAAGTTGCTCTGTTGGTTGGTACTGGGGAGAAGCAAGATTGGAATAAGTGTAAGATCAAAGCTGTGTCTGTCATACCTGCCTCATTGTTCAGGCCAGCACTTACTTCTACACTAGCACACACCCCTTTTCCCTTGTTTCTGTCACTTAACTGTTATGTGATTTTGGACAAATTAATGCCTTTGAGCCTGGTTCTTCATCGGTAAAAACAGAATTACTACCACTGGCTTTGTAGGTCTGTGTGAGGATTAAGTGAGTTAATCTACGGACAGTGCCTAGTCAGGTGTGGGTACACACAAGGCGCCTGCTCTCTCCCCGTCTCTGGCCTCCATCTCATTCATGCTGCCCTCTCTACAGCGCTCCCAAAGCCCAACTTGTGTCTCAAGGTTTCCCATCTCCCTTCAGCTAGAAGAATAAGAAAATGTCACTGCACATTATCTTTCCATTTTTACTGACTTTAGAAAAATTTTAAGAAACACCCTTAGATATTTTCTAAGCGAGACACTTAAACAAGTTCTTTGGGGGAAAACTACTCTTCAGCAGAGGAAAGGAATGTACCTTGAGCTGTGGCTCAGTTGAGTCTTAGGGCAGAGATTTTTTACATCAATGGACATGTTATCTATATTTCCTTAATAGCTGAAAGCCATGACACTGATATTGTCTCCTCGTGCTCATTATTAATCCCATCTAATATTTGTCAATAAGTGAATGTTGGTAAAGTCTGTAAATAACATTATTTCACTTTAAGATGGTGATTAGAATCCACACATTTAACTCCTTTTGTCACCCAAATTCCATTTGAAATGGCCAAAGAACTGTTGGAAAACATCTGTAGCAGAGCTAGAAAACAGAAAACAATGCCACCATCAGGCCAGAAACATTAAGAAATTTTTGTAAAATATTGTCTATATATAAAACTAGATCTAGGGTCTTACTTTATACTAATGAGACACTCTTTATTTTATGATCATTTTTTTAAAAATAGCTTTTTTGTGGGTTGAGTTGTATCCCCCAAAATATGTTCAAGTGCCAACCCCCAGCACCTATGAATGTGACCTTATTTGAAAATAAGGTCTTTGCAGATGTAATAAACTAAGATAAGGTCATATTGGGTTAGGGTGGGCCCTAATACAATGATTAGTGCCCTTATAAGAGAGGGATGCTTGGACACAGATACAGGCAAGAAGGTCATGTAACAAAACAGGCAGAGATTGGAGTGGTACAGCTGCAAGCCAAGGAACACCAAGCGTGGCCAGCAACCACCAGAAGCTGGAGAAAGGAAAGGATTCTTTCCTAGAACCTTCAGAGGGAGCATGGCTCTGTCAAAACCTTAATTTTGGACTTCCAGCCTCCAGACCTGTGAGAGAATAAATATCTATTGATTTAAGTTACTCAGTTAGTGACAATTTGTTACAATTGCCCTAGGAAAGTAATATAAACATGATTGAAGACTTTTTATTTTATTTTATTGGGGAATTGGGGGAGCGGAACAGCGTTGGGGAATCGGGGAAGGGGAACAGACAAGTTGCTGTCCTTTTGTTCTTCAGTCTAGTTGTGGAGGACGTCACTTCA
>NW_017731409.1:3265174-3284318 GCF_001890085.2 Hipposideros armiger
CCGGGAAGAGCGCAATGATGGTGCCAACTTGGGCCAGTGAAGCAACGTCCTCCACAACTAGACTGAAGAACAAAACGACAGCAACTTGTCTGTTCCCTTTCCCCCAATTCCCCAGCACTGTTCCCTTCCCCCCAATACCCCAATAAAAAAAATAAAAATAAAAAAGAGCTCGCTCAAGAGTTTGAGCTCTGAGCAACAACAGTTCGAGTCCAGCCCGAGCTGAGCAACCGCTGAGCTGCCAACAGGTAGCAGGATGGCTCAGCTAAAAAAATTAAAAGAAAAAAAAGACACTATCTAATATAAAGATGGAAGAAAAACACAATTTATAGGCAATTTGAAGAAAATAAAAGCTAAATGGAAAAAAAGGATGCTTAGTTTAATTAGTAATCAGGAAACTGCAAATTAAAATAACAAAAATATACCAATTTTTATTTATTCATCTGATTGTCAAAGATCAGTATGTCTGATAATACAAAGTATTGGTAATCATATGGATAAACAGGAACTCTCTTAGTCTATTGGTCGGACTTTAAAATACAATAGTACTAACACTAATACCTTGGAGAATTTGGCAATATAAAACAAAGTTGAAGATATGCATACCATATGATTTAGCAATTCCATTTCTATGTGTATACCCTAAAGAAACTTGCAAATGTGCCCCCTCACCCACCATGAACTCTTCCAAGGATGGTCATTAGGTATTTATAATAGCGAAAAATTGGAAACAACATAGTAAATGTCCATCCAAGGGGGATAAATAAACTGATTAATTTATACAATTGAATAATATACAGCAGTTAAAATTAATGAACTATATTTATGTTTTAACTAAATATCAAAAACATAAAGTTAGTAGAAGAGCAAATTCCAGAATGGTATGTATAGCATACCAGCATTCATGTACATTTAACAAGCACTCAAAGCCGTACCCATGCTCCTACAAATTGTATATGCCTACACAGACAGCAAATAACAGTAAAAACTATTGGGTTGTTGAAAAAGTCATGACGTATTTTGTCTATGTTTTTCAAAGACCATTTATTTATATAAAGATCAAAGATCAATGATATATTGCCCATTTTGTTTGATAACCTTTTGCCATCTTTCCATGAGCTTCATAATTCCTCGTTCATAGAAAGACCTGTCCTTATTTGCACAAAACTGAAGAAGGTGCTGATTTACAGCCTCATCTGAATTGAACGTTATACCACGCAAGGAGTTTGGAAGAGAACGAAACAAGTGGAAGTCTGATGGCGTAAGTTCAGGTGAGTATGGTGGGTGTGGCAACACATCCCATCCAAGCTCCAATAATTTTTGACGGGTGATCAGACTGGTGTGTGGTCTTGCGTTGTTGCGATGGAACACAACTTCTTTACAATTAACAAGCTCTGGACGTTTCTGGACAATGGATTTGTTCAAACTGCCCAACTGCTGACAGTACACATTTGAATTGATTGTTTGGTTCCTTGGTAGCTCGAAAAACATGACATCTTTAAAATCCCACCACACTGAGAGCATAACCTTCCTCTGATGAATGTCTGCTTTCGATGTCATTTGAGGCAAATCATCACGTCGGGACCAAGACCATTTGTGCACCACATTGTTGTGAATAATCCACTTCTCATCACCAGTTATCAGTCGCTTCAAAAAAGAATCATTTTCCTCACGTTTAATGAGCATATTGCAGATGTTTATACATGCCATCAAATGAACTTCTTTGAGTTCATGCAAACCCAAATATCAAGCTTGCTTACGTATTCCAGCTTCTTCAGGTAGTCGTGAACGCTAGAATGATGGATGTTCAATGTTTCTTCAATCTTTCGTGTTGTGTAACGTGGGTTTGACTCGATCAATGCCTTTATTTTGTCATCATCAACCTCAGTGGGCCTCCCTGGCTGAGGAGCGACGTTGAGATCAAAATCACCAGCACAGAATTTCGTGAACCATCGCTGGCACTGACGTTCTTGTAGAGCATTGTTACGATAAACTTCATTCAACTTTTCACAAGCTTGATGCATGTTCTTCCCTTTGTGGAAGTAAAACAGTAAAATATGGAAAAAATGCACAGTTTGGTCTTCCATCTTCATCTTGTTGTAAAATTTCCAAAACTCAACCAAATTGCTCAATTTTTTTTAGAATGAAGCTAGAACTGTTGGCTGTCAAATGACATAGCAATAGCATAGATGCGAATGACTCTAGCACTTCCAAAAATGAACTAGTACCATCTGTTGCAAACATGTGTCTTGACTTTTCCGACAACCCAATAAATGGAAACATGCCAAATACACCATAATGATCACCTCTGGGGAGGAAAAAGAGGAGAGTTTTGAGATTGTGGATTGGAATAAAGAACTTCAACTTTATAATCTTTTACTTCTTTTATTCAAAAAAATCTGAAGCAAAATGACAGAATGTTAACATTTGTTAATTCTATATATTGGATACATGGGTGTTTGTTATATTATTCTTGTACTTTATTTTTAAAACCTGTCACACTCCCCCAAAAATGTTATAAATGTCTAACCTTATGTCCTTATAACAATGATTTCATTAGAAGACTGATGAGTTTCTAGGGGGGAGATAGTAGGTCTGTGTAACTTCTGAAATGATATTTAAAAAGCAAAACTTCATGCGTATGCTGTGTATGTGCATTTTTTTTTGAGAGGGTACAACTCTATCCTTACCAAAAGCATTTGGAAATGTATGGGGGTGGGGTGGGTGGGGAGATTTAGATTTGCATAATACTTGAATGGTGCTACTGACATTTAGCATCTTGGGCCAGGGATGCTAAATATTCTTCAATGTGCAGGTCTGCCCCTACACAAAAAGAATTGACCAGCCCCAAATGCCAATTACATTCTTTTGGGAAATATTAAATTAGGAATTGTATTCTGCTGAGGATAACAGAAAATCCTACTATTGGTGATTTAAACACATTATCGGTTTTTTTTTCCCTTATGTAACAGAAGGTCTGGAAGTTGCTGGTACAGATTCAGTGGCTCAACAATATAGAGGCTCAGTTCACTATGTTTCTATTTGTCTTTTCCTTATAGTCTTCATAGTGGCTGCTGAAGCTCTAACCATCAAATTCAGTGACCAGAAAGGAAGGAAGGAGGGCTGGCGAAGGAAAGGGCAATGTGTGTATTTGGAATGCAAGGATTTTCCAGGAATCCTCAGTAGACTTCTATTTATGTCTTGTTGTACAACTTGCCCTTGCTTGCTGCCAGAAAGTTTAGTTTTTGCTTTGCAGCCTTTATACTAGAGGAAGGCAAGGAAAAGGGGCTTTGAAATGGGAGTGAAGTAAGTCAACCCATAGAATGTGCTGCAAAAGTAAATAGGTTAAATTTTGATACTGAAATAAAAAGAGTGGGTATATCAAGGTTCACTCAGGAAAACAGAAACTACTCTAAATATTTACAACAAAAGGAGTTTAATGCTGGAAATCAGTTACACAGGCCATAGAAGAGTAAAGATGCTAAACAGAGGACAATAAGGCAGTGCAGAGATTAGCAACCTCAGGAAGCCACTATCCCACTCAATGTTAGAAGGAGAAAGCAGAATGACCGGGGTCACTTGGCAGAAGCTAGAACCAAGACAGGCCCACGCAGCAAGAGCTAGAGCCAGAGAAGAGCTGCAGCTTTTGCAGAAAACAACACAGAAGAGGCAGGGGGAATGGAATACCCCCCTTCACTCACTCGCTTCTTCTATTGGCCAAACCCAGCAGGAAGACAGCTGATAATCTGTAGGTAGCCTACTGTGATGCAGAGCTGAAACACAAAGAATTAATTCGAGGGAAAACAGGTTCAGGACCAAATAGTCTGGGTTGACATACAAGACACACCTCTATGTTAAAATCAAAGAAGGTGTGGACAATAAAAGTAAATCAGGGGTGAAAAAGTTTATATTTTATATTTTAAAATTTATATCAGATGTTGTGGAATTCAAGGCTCAGGCCATTAAATGAGATAAAGAAGGTTTTTGTTGTTTTGTTTTTTTGCTAACAGGTGCAATCCATAACAAAGATGGAGGAATCACTGAAACTTTAAGTGCTAAATAGCATGGCATCAAATGTATATATTAAAACCTCTTAGAAATACAAGGAGAAATCTACATAAACCATAATAATAGAGGGGACTTTAATTCCTATGACAGATCAAGCAGACCAAAGTAAATAAAGACATTCAATAGGAGTTCATATTAAGACATATGGCATCAGTCAAACCTGAAATCAGAGATAGTCACAGCCTTAAATGCTTTTATTAATACTCAAGAAAAATGAAAATAAATGGATTCAATTATGGCTTCAACTCAAGTGGACATAAAAAACAAATATAACTTTAGGAAAGCAGGAGAAAAGAATCAATAAAAACAAAAACAGAAATCAATACATTTAAAAGAAAAGTGGAATTGATAAATTGACCAAGAGCCTATTTCAAAACAATGACTAAAAGAGACCAACTCTTGGAAAGCCTTATTACAAAAAAAGTGAGAAAAGACTGAAGTACATAACATTAAGAATAAGAAAAGTAATATAACCACAGATATAGAGATTAAACACATTGTAAGAGCCATGCTATATATATGACTTAATCCTAACACATTTGAAAAATCTCAACAATAAGGTCGATTTTATAGGGAAATTAAATTACAAAATTGAAAGAGGTCTTAACATGGCTCACGAGGCCCTGCAGTTATACTCTGTCATGGAGCCAGTGTTCTCTTGTATGACATCTATCGTGATGGAATGCAAATTGGATTTACTGAACTGTCTCCCTCTTAGACTATAAGCTTTATGAGGGCAGAAACTAAGTCTTATCTGATTTTGCATCTCCAGTATGTAGCTGAAGGATATATCACAGATGCTTAGGGGATGTTTGTTGAAAAAAATTTCTTCTTCTCTCCCTCCCTTTCTCTCTCCCTCTACTCCTCCCTCCCTCCCTCTTTCCTATCCTTGTTCAGTACCTCATACAATAATCAAGAAGTAAGATCCATTTAGCTCAGAATAAAGAGAGCCCTATTCATGTCATTCTTTAGATCCTATCGGTGATCTGCTCTCTATATATCCTGTCACCCCATGAAGGAGGTGAGTGCAGAAAGGCTCCAGTGTAGGGTCCACAGAGGGTTCCTCTGCAAACAGCCCTGCTTATCAGGAGCTGCCTGGATCTGGTGACTCAGAGAATGGCCCAGCAGACTCTGGCTGTTGCTAGGAAACCACGTTCCCTTGTGGAACCTAGAACAACACTTGAAGGTTGTCCCTGATAACTTAGAGGAAATGAAGAGCTGTCAGAAAAGGAGAGGGAAAAACAAAAAGCTAAAATAATTTTCTTTGCCCAGCACCAAATCACATGTATTTATGGGGATTAGAGACAAAAATAGTCGAAAGAGAGGCTGGCATCATTAACGAAAACCACTTTTACCCTTGCTACTTTTGATGTAAAAATGTATTGGGTTGTCGGAAAAGTCATGACGCATTTTTGCAATAAAAAACATAAGAAAAATACATCATGACTTTTCCGACAACCCAATATTTCGAGAACATGGCCAAAACGATGTCTTCTCTCTGTAGATTGGCTTGAAGTTTTCTGGAACTTCAGCCATGGAAGAGTCTGGGGAGATGATGCAGGGCTCACCCCCAGGATTCCTGTTCACATTTGATTTTGACTTGTCCAGCTGCCTGGTCAGCCAGCTTTTGAAAGTGAGCGCCTCCCTTGGCCTCCAGCACACCCTTGACCAACTACAAATCAGTATTGCCCGGACACACCCAGAGAGGAAACAGCAAAAGGAGAGTAATAGAACTGTGCAGCAGTGGTCCTCAGTTTTGACTGTGTCAGAATCACCTGGAGGGTTTCTTAAACACAGGTTGCTGGACCCTAATCCCAGAGTTTCTGATTCAGGAGGCCTAGGTGGGGGGCTGAGAAGGTGCATTTCTAATAAGTTCCTAGGTGATATTGATGCCGCTAGCCCAGGGACCATGCTTTGGGAACCTCTGTCTTAGACTATTAAATCTTTCAAGGAAGTGCCAAATTACTTAACTGATGAAGAAACAGGTTCAAGGGAGTGCAGTGGGTTGCCCAAGGCCACTTAGCTTGTAGTGGTGGGCTCAAACCCAGGCTTCCTGGATTAAGCACCAGTACTTTCTCCACTACAAAATGCTCTCTAAGCAGTGCCCCTTTAAAAACTCTCCAGAAGACTCCAGATGGCTGCCAACAGGAGTGGTCCTACCAAACAAATGCCAAGTTACTAAATCCAATCCTGGTAGCAACAGCTTTGATAAAGAAGCCAGAGAAGCCAGAGATGGTTTGCAAGAGCCTTTGTGTTCTTCGCAGCGTTGTCTCTCATCTTTCTAAATACTGTAGACAGAAAAGGAAGCATGTTAAGGAGTAGACACAGCTAAGCAGGGCTCTGATACATTTCCAAAGAGGCCTGCCTCCAATGCCATGCTACCAAACTAGGGCTGCTAGTGGGATGCCCCATTGGCTTTGAACTCAAACCACAAGGCAGGTCCCCCTCTTGCCACCCACCCCCTTACCCCCCCTTAGCACTGTGTGAGTGCTAAGATGTCTTCAGAGATATATTTAAAACTTAAAAAACACACATTCTTCCCACTTTTGCTTGAATACGGGCTTCATCAGCCATCAAAGCTAATTGTAAGCTGCATGATGCAAAAAGAATGAAGGTCAGGCAAGCAACATATATTAACAAGGCCCAGCTAAAGCAAACCGGGGGGTGCGGGGGGGAACAGTGAATGGAATTTGTCTTTGGAATCATGACTCTCCAAGGCCCTCTGCTCTTCCCTGCCCCTCTTGATTTTTATTCCTGTATAATCTGACTCTTTTTTACCTTCAGCTAAACTCTGCTCAGGTGTGAGATGAAAGGTTTAAGGGATTATTTGCTCACAGTTCTTTTCATTTTAATAAAGGATGTTTGAAGACTAAAAACCCTCCAGTGCTTGGAAAATATGAAGCTCAAGTGATTAAATTTTGGGGGTATTGGGGCCTGAAGGGAGGATCACTCAGAACCAGGACCTTACCTAGACTTTTTATATTGTACCTCATAGGTAGCCACTAATTTGTCTCCTGCTTAGGCTAAGACTTACATTGTGTATTGATAATACTGACAGAGGCTCATACCTTGGGAATCATCATTTGTATTTGCAGTACATGTTCATATAAGAACTTTGTGTCCACTAGATGGCATTCAGATAGAGCTCGTGGACAAATTTTTATTTCTATAGCTTAATTATGCTAAGAAAAAATGAAGTGGAGAGTTCCTCCTTCCTGCCAGGGTTTTAGCTTTGTTTATATTGTCTTTACCTATGTCTTTGTGACTGCTACCTAGTGAGGGCAGAAATACATGACAGTTTGCTGTGTACAGTGCTTTATAATTTTTAATGTGGTTCTCATACATAATCCCCTTTGAGCTTATGTCTTGAATTTATGAAAATTATCATTTCCATTTTACCTCTGAGGAAACAGAGGTTCAAATACATCAGCAAGATAGTAGCAGAGCTAGAACTTGAATCTAAACCTTTTGATTTCTGATTCCAAATGGTCCACATTTCATCCCAAAAGAGTAAATCAGGGGTGTATCATAGAGAAGACAGAGGTTGGCCAGGTTAGTGGGAAGAGAGACCAGTAGAGGACTAACTGGATTTGGAAAGCGACTCTAGCTAGCATATGAAAATATCCAAAACGGGAATATTATGGTACCAGCCTTCCTCCTGGTGATATTAGTGGATGTCATGATTTGTGTGCCTTAAGTCTAGAGTAGCAGGGCAAACAACAACGTATCGTTGTGGCCTATGACTTTCAGGAAGTCAGGAGAGTGAGAAAATGTGGGTGAAGCTAGCAGAGGGGAAAGATGGTGCTTAACATGGAGCAGAAGGCTCTCCTGGTTACCTCTGAGATTCCATGCGTGCAGTCAGGATAAGTCCTGAGCAGGCGAGGAGGCTCTTTCAAAATCACTAGGAATGCAAAAATGACCGTGGGCCAGTAAAAGGGCTCGTGCTGACCAAGGTCCCCCAGGAATTGGCTGTATGTTGTCTGCTGACTTAAATGCTCCATATGAGTGTCACAGTGTTGTATTTCATTAATATTGTTCTGTCATAGAGTGCTTGTCCTATATTTCAGATGCTCCCAGGGATGCTAGGAGAAGGAATTATGTTAACCAGCAATATTCCATGCATTTAATTACTCCTGGGAAATTAATATAGCAATAGTGTTGACTAAGGAGTTAAGAGAAGGAGGGCATTTCAGAAGGAGTGGATTAGCAGGCACCAAGGCACTAAAATGGGAATGAATGTCATTTGTGGGGAAAAGTATTGTCAAATCCCCTGCTGTGTCAAAGTGGAGAATCTGGGAATAATAGAAAGTAAGGTTGGACAGGTAATTTGAGATTGGATCATTGGGCCTTGTGTGTTACATTGAAGAGGGCTGCTTTGATGGTGGGCATCACTGAAGGTTTTTAAGCAAACATGACTTTAGGAAGACTATCCTAGCAAAGCACAGGATGGTATGGAGTGGGAAGAGCCTTGGGTTAGGGAGAAAAGACATAAGACTACTGGAGTAATTTTTATAGGAGATAATAAAGGGCTGACCTTGTATGACAATGGAGAAGAAGAACAGATATGAAAGACACGAAGGTGAATCTCTTTTACTTGCCTATAAGAAAGTCAATTGTTTGTTGAACATATTGTTCTCACTGGGATCTTCTGGGCAGGAAGCAGGTTTTCCTGCTATTCTCTTAACCTCACATTCTTGCTGCTTGTTTTCCCAATGTGGTCTCCTGTTGTCTTAATGGAGCAGTGGAGCTCTGCTCATTAAAACTGTGCAGCACATTACAAGTATCACTCATTTTGAGTAACTAATTTGATAGCATTTCAAAACTGCCAAGTTGATAAATTAGGCACTGTGCTATTTTACACAATCTGGAGTCTCAGATTTAAGGAATTTTAAAAATTAGCAAATCCTGTGGCAAATGGCAGCACCTGCTGGCAACTATGAGATTACAGGCTAAGTCTAGTAGACAAAACGTAATGGCTCGGAAAAAGATCAAAACAGCAAAGCTTCAGGGGCTGGAAGGGTGGAGGAGGGGATCCACAGGCTTGGGAGAAATCAATATATGCCAGGGAAAGATGGCAAAAGCAATCAGATGGCAAGAAAACCTCAGAGTAGGAGAAGTCAATCCAGAGAATTTTTATAGACCTAATATGTATCTATCACTATGCTAGGTGCTTGGACAACATACATGTGGAATCAAACAAGGTTCCTGACCTCACAAGCGATTATACATTTAGAATGACAAATTCTAAAGATCTAAATGCAGCAAAAACTTCTTTTAGGATAACAATGCAAGCATCAAGGATCACAATGCAGCCATTATTTTGAGAGTCTGACTACCCTCCCTAAACCTTCTTCAACCATAAGTTTGTGTTTAATGCATTTGAGAGTTATTTATCCTTGAAAACATTTTAAAATATCATATTGGAAATTGATGTGTGTATGGAGATACGGGACATGGTTTCACTTAAAGTCCTTGTTACTAGAATTCATACATTTTGTAAAGCCAGATATTCTAGAATGTATGATTCTCGTGCCTGACTCAAAAAAGAAGATATAAGTCTTCATAATGTCTGGCCATAGATTTTCAGGGGGACTTGTGTGTAAGAAAACTTCATAGCTTTTTATCTGTTTATATCTGAACTTTTTTTCCCAGAAAGGATTTAAGGTTACTTTAAGGCAGATAAGATCAGCAAACCATAAAGAACTAAGTGTGGGTAAAACTCTATACTACCTACAGGGAGGAATAAGATGAGACATGAAACATAGTGACTACCCTTAAAGAATCTGGTTGGGAAGATAGGAGGAGGTATAAAAAGTTAATGAATAATAAAATATTATCTGCTAGAATGTAGTAAAGGGCATAGTTTCTGGATCTCAACTACCTGGATCAAAATCCTAGCTCTGCAGTTGTCTAGAGTCGACAGGTAACCTTGGGCAAGTTGTGAGAGATCTCGGTGTCTGATCTGTCAAACGGGGTTAGTACCAGTACCTGTCTGATGGGGTTGTTGTGAGTTTTAAATAGGTTAATATATGTAAAGCACTATACAGAGCCTGGCATTAGTAAGCACTCAAACATTGCAACTCTTATTAGGGAAAGTGGTAAATAACTGGCTTATCCAGCAATCTCTGCAAGAGTTAGCTGTAAATCCTTTGGGGGAAGTAATGATATAAATAAAGAAATAGTGTTGAGAAGAAAACAGCACAGAAGGATAAACTGGGGACGCTTACTGGGAGGGCGGTGGTGGTTCATGTAAGCTGAACCTTTAAAAAGAGGTAGGATTTACATTAGAGAAGAGGCAGGCAGAATGGCCCAAATAGCAGCTTAGACACAGAAATGGGTGTATCCTGTTAAAGAGGCAGAAAGAGAGGCTGATCTGACTGGAGCAGTGTGAGCCCGGAGGGGAAGTAGTTGAAGCCCTGCATGGAATGATCATGGAGGACCTTGAATACTAGGCCGAGGAGTCAGAACTTGACTTTGAAGACTTGGGAGCCACAGGTGGAGTTTGAATGAGGGAGTGTGACACACTAGGAAAATTAATCTGTGCTGGAAGGGTGAAGGATGCTTCAAGGCCAGGAGACCGGTTAGGGATTGTAGGGGAGGAAAATAATCTTTCTTCTACTCTTGGGAGTTCTTAGCTGAGATCTCTGTAGTAAAGACAGATTAATAAGAGAAAAACAAAGAGAAGTTTATTAACACATATGTGTACAGATATGAGAGATATCCAGGGAAAAACAAGTAAATCCCTGAGGTGGCATAAAATTCAGGCTTAAATAGGGAAAGGGGAGAGGGATATAGGCCTCTTAGGGGAGAGTAAATTGTTTTTAGGAAAGATGAATGAGCCCTTAGAAGAACAGATGGGAGGTATGATAGGTTATGACAAGGAGTCTGGGTGTAGTGTCAACTTCTAGTCTCTTTTTCTGTAATAAGAATCCATTTTCCCTGGTTGATGAAACTCCCTGGGAGGAGGGGGGAGGATTTATGGCAAGTGAGTTTCTTTTCGGGTCTTTCTTTTGATGGATTAGAGGAGTTCGAAGAAAGCATTTGCTGTTTTTAAGTGCCTACAGCTCAAAATAATTAATATGCCAAAATTGCATATTTTGGGGTGGCTTGTTCTACTACACTTCAGGGTCAAGTTAGAATAGGACCAGAAGTGCAACAATGAGAATGATCAAGGGGAAAGGCCGAAGGAAGAATGCTGAAATGAACCTCACTAAGGAAGACCTGATGACCTTGACTGTTGGGGCCAAGGGAGGGGTGGGTGAGATCGTGGGGATTGAAGCTGGAGACACTGGGGTAGTTGAGGTATCAAGTGAGCTTAAGAGAAGGTTGGGGATGTCACACATGAAATTCTAGACATGTTGAGGTTAAGGTGATAGGAAAATTTGAACACTCATTATGTCTGGAGTAGCCTCCCTCAAGGGGCTCGGCCAAAGGTCCCTAGCAGTTCTGGAGTAGATGGTCTCCTTGAGTGTGGAGTACATCCCTAGACAGAAATCCAAATGATTTTCTCAACTTTTCATTTTTAGTACATGTAATGTCATTACAGGACTAGTGATTTCACTGCTTTTAGGTAGCATTTGTCTGAGCTCCTCAAAAAGCACTTAAACAATGTAAAGTTTTCATCATGATTAATACTAAGTGTGGCCCATCCATTCCAGCTGATTCGTCTTTTGGGCTGGCTTTCTGCCTGAGGACCCCAATGTCTTTCCTTTCAATTTAGTATTAATATTAATGATGACCATTGGAGCAGAAAATCAGATCAGCAGGCAGAGTCAGGTCTGCTCCTGAAAGGGTTCCCAGTTTACCCAAATGTGAAAGTCTGGGGGGTACCAAAGGTGAAGTCTAGTTAGTGAGGAGAAGAGCTCCTGTCCTCAAGTGAAAGGCTGATGCCGTTTGTGATGGTCCGCTCTTTGCTACCTCATTTAGCAGCACACTAAACAGGGGCTCATTAAGCTGTAAGCAGCTGTGTCATGGCACCAGAGGTTTCTGAGGGCTGAGATGGTGGCTTCACTCTTCAACCCCTGAGTCTGGGACCATTTAGAGCTCTGAACAAAGAACAGACAGAGCAGCGAGTGCAGTGAAATTGAACATAGCCAGACTTGCCCTAACATTGAATTAAGGCTATAGACTCTGAAATCCAGAAATAGTAACCACGTTACACATAAAACAAGATGGCATAAATTTTGAAGGGATCATTTGTTTTGTCATTTCGAGGCTTGAGTGGTCACATGTAATAGGGGTAGGCAGTGAAGTAGAAGTAAAAATTGTAATCCATTTGGCTTAGCTGCGAAATTGTGGTTAGGTGCATTTTAGTATGTCTTAGGCTTTTACCTATATATATATTTTATGTGGCATTATGGATGGGCTCAAAATTATCTTAAGGTTATGGAATTTCTCTGGTGTATAATCTGTTCACTTGTTCTGTTTGTAAGTCAGCCATGCCCCCAGTGGCAGTGAGCACAAATAGCTCAATATGCTTTGAGTCATACTTTCCATTTTTATAACTTTTACTTGTTTTATAGTCTAATTTTAGGCCTGACTTATTTTCTCTTCTCTTACTGCTCTATGAATAAAATTCACAATGCCTTGAATGTAGCAAAGAGTCTCAGGTTCATTGAATGACTGTTTCATAATTGTAGTAGGCAGGGAAGAGCTCAGAATGTCCTCGGCTTTGGTGACACTATGGTGCAAGTGTTGTAGACGTAAGAGTATGACACGCTTGGGTTCTAATTCTTTGCCACCACAGGCAAGTTACTTAAACTATCTGTACCTCCATTTCCTCATCTGCTAAATGGAAGTGTATGATCTTCACAGAATCATTGTAAGAATAAAGAGATAACATATGAAAAGTGCCTATCAGGATACCTAGCATATTAATAGGCCCTTAGAAAGTATTTGCCAAAGAAATGAAAAACTCCAAGGCAAAATTTCAGAAGACATGGACAGTCTTCCAAATACAGGCAGTTTCTAAAGTGTCATGTCTATGACATAACATCCATTATGGCCCTAGCTATATATTGTAATCCTTTCTTGCAACATACATTTTTTAATTGCTAGATTTATAGTGAAAGGGAAATTGGATATCTCCTAAAACAATGTGAATTTTTCTAAAAGTGAATTGAAAGGGATTTACTCTTTTCTTTTAATAATGTGAGCCAAGAGCAAAAATGGACTCTACAAAGTACATTCTATCTTGCTGTGAGAACATAATATTGCTTAAAATGATGAGTAAATATAAGGAAACAGTGTAAAGTGAGCTACAGGGAAATTTCAGTGTCTCAGCTGGTCATTTGTAGACAATATTGCGGTGTCATGGCTTGAAGATTGGACCACTGTTCCCCTGAGAACCACCTGGGATACTGATGTCCTCATGGACTTTCCAGACCATTTGCAGACACCTCTAACAATCATGAAGATTGTTAGATAATGTAAAGGACCTGTTTTCATTTTAGGGCTTAATTAATTTCCTTCACAATGTGGTGAAGTTAAATTATTTCTGGGGGAAAAAAAGTGGAGCTTCAAGCTGAGAGTACTGTGAGGCAATTTGGCCTTTCTTATCAAGTATCCATAACTCAAGCAATCAGAGAAGAAAGACAGGCTCAGAATTAGTGAACAAACCACTCAACAAACCAGGTAAAAATGGAAGCCCACAGGTTACTTTTGACCCAATGTTCTCTAAACCTATGTTGGAGTTTAACTGAGCATATGGAAATTGAGCAGGTGGTCCTCTGGGTGACTGACTCAGTGGGCTTCAGAGCTACTCAGTACACCCAAAATGCTGACCCTCACCCCTGTGTTTTGAAGCCTTGGCTTCTCAGTCACAGCCATTTTTGGACCGTAAATCTTAATTCACATTGCCTCTCAAAGGGAGAAACTTAGCATTTCCTAACATTAAACATACACACTATGAGCTGCTTTACTAGGTAATTGCCTTAAGCTTTTGTGAGAAACTGACTTTGTTTTAGTGGTCCCCTGGGGTGTCTTATTTTCTAGCTGCAATTCAAAACTCCTGGACAGGGTTTGAGGCCATATCCAACTTACTTGTAACTTGACTCAAATGTGACAATGGGGAGCTCCTGAAGATGGCAGCAGCACTTTAAATTTCACCAGCCCAGGAAGGACCTATGGTTCACACAACCAGAAATCAGATGACACTGCAGTCTCCTTATTGTTGTCCCCACACCCTCATCAATATTTTCAGCCACTGTTTTAGATTTCGACTTTACCTCTTTGAGCCTTGGAGTGTAGAACATAGAGAGAAGGATGTAAGGTCCAAGAAATGCCTGTCTAATCCTCTTTATCAAAGAAGAAAGCATTTTTAAACCTTTCAATGCTAACAGCCCCTCCATTACCCTCCTAAATGTGGATTCTCTCTCCATTTGGGTGTGAAACTGAATGAATAGAAACAGAGGTTTTAGGTCATACACAGATTTTTAAAAATAATATTACTCTCCACTGCCTAGTTGTATTATTAGACAAAGACTAAGCAAACTATTTCTTCTGCTTTCTATTGCCAGAAATGCCCATTAAAGAAAATTAATGTTTATTCTGTAATTGTTGAGAAATATAAATTACCATGCCTGTACATAAGAAGTGTCCATAAATATAAATCTGAGTCTTTCACATCTGATTTGAGAAGCTATATTATTTATATAATTTTCTATGTGGAGCTGAAGATCTAAAACATATTTTCTAGGCTACTTAATACATTTACATTTATAATTTTTTTATAAAGATTTTATTGGGGAATTGGGGGAGGGAACAGCGTTGGGGAATCGGGGAAGGGGAACAGACAAGTTGCTATCCTTTTGTTCTTCAGTCTAGTTGTGGAGGACGTCGCTTCACTGGCCCATGTTGGTATTATCATTGCGCTTTTTCTGGATGAGGCAGATCAGTCGCTGGCCATTGGATGGCCGCTCACGGCAGCTCACACTGGCTGCTGGCCATTCAAGTTAGCTTACAGCCAGCATAATTTATTCAGCCATAGCTCCTGTGATAGATATTTGTGCTATTTCCAGTTTTGTCATCACCACAAACACGTCTGCAATTTCATGTACAGCTTTATATAATGATGCTTTTATTTCTGTAGGCCAGAGTCCTCAAAGTGGAATGTTATGTAGAGGGTTTTGTATACTGAAAATTTTATTTTATTATTATTTTTTAACCACTTTTTAAAAAAGATTTAAAAAAAATTTTTTTAATTGCAGCTGACATACAGTATTATATTAGTTTCAGGTCTACAACAAGTGATTAGACATTTATATAACTTATGAAGTGATCACTCCGATCAATCCAGTAACTATCTGACACCATACATAGTTATTATGATACTATTGACTATATTCCCCAAGCTGTACTCTGCATCCCCATGGCTATCTTGTAATTACAAATTTTTACCTTTTAATCACCTTCCCCTTTGGCACATCCCACCACCCCTCATCCAGCAACCATCAAAATGCTCTCTCTATCTGAGTTTGTTTGTTCACTTATTTTGTTCTTTAGATTCCACATATGAGTATAAGTAAAATCGTATGGCATTTGTCTTTCTCTGTCTGACTTACTCCACTCAGCATAATACACTCTAGGTCCTTCCATTTTGTTACAGATGATAAGATTTTGTTCTTTTTTATGACTGAATAATATTTCATTATATATTTGTATGTATGCATCTTGTTTTCGTCTCCATTCAGCCGCTCTATGTCTTTTGATTGGAGCATTTAATCCATTTACATTTAAATTAATTGCTAATAGATATGTAGTTATTGCCATTTTATTATTATATTTTTAATCTTTTTCCCCCCCTTATTCTTTTTTTTTTTTTTTAAGCTGAGCCATCCTGCTACCTGTTGGCAGCTCAGCGGCTGCTCAGCTCGGGCTGGACTCGAACCGCTGTTGCTCAGAGCTCAAACTCTTGAGTGAGCTCTTAACCAACTGAGCCACTCGGCCGGCCCTCCCCCCCTTATTCTTAAAGAAGTCCCTTTAACATTTCTTGTAATACTGGTTTGGTGATGATGAACTTCTTTAGCTTTTTCTTGTCTGGAAAGCTCTTTACCTGTCCTTCGATTCTAAATGATAGCTTTGCTGGGTAGATTAGTCTTGGTCATAGGCCCTTGCTTTTCATCACTTTGAATATTTTTGCCAACCCCTTCTGGCTTGCAGTTTCTGTTGAGGAATCAGCTGATAGTCTTATGGGAGCTCCCTTGTAGGTAACTAACTACTTTTCTCTTGATGTGTTTAAGAGTTTCTCTTTGTCTTTAGCTTTTGTCATTTTAATTATGGTGTGTCTTGGTGTGGACCTCTTTGGGTTCATCTTGTTTGATACTCTGTGCTTCCTGGGCTTGTATGTCTATTTCCTTTGCCAGGTTAGGGAAGTTTTCTGTCATTATTTCTTCAAATAGGTTTTCAGTTTTTCACTCTGTCTCTTCTCCTTGTGGTACCTCTATGATGTAGATGTTGGTATGCTTGATGTTGTCCCAGAGGCCCCTTAAACTGTCTTCATTTTTTTGGATTCTTGTTTCTTTTTTCTGTTCTGATTGGGTGTTTTCTGCTACCTTATCTCTGATTCAATCCTCTGCTTCATCTAATCAACTGTTGATTCCTTCTAATGTATTCCTTATTTCAGTTATTGTAGTCTTCATTTCTGACTGGTTCTTTTTATGTTTTCTATCCCTTTGTTGAAGTTTTCACTGAAATCATTGAGCATCTTTATAGCCAGTATTTTGAGCTCTGCACCTGGTAGATTGCTTGTCTCCATTTTGTTTAGTTCTTTTTCTGGAGCTTTGTTCTGTTCTTTCATTTAGGACATGTTTGTCTCCCATTTTGGATGCTTCCCTGTGTTTGTTTCTATGTATTAGGTAGAGCTGCTATGTCTCCCTGTCTTAGTAGAGTGGCTTTGTGTAGTAGGTATCCTGTGGGCCCAGTGGCACAGTCTCATTGGTCACCTGAGCCAGGTGCTCCAAGTATGCCTTTTGTGTGGGTTGTGTGTGGCCTTCTGTTGTAACTGAGCCTTGGTTGCTATTCGCACATCAGTTGGAGGGATTGATTTTCAGACTGATTGGTTGTGAGGACTGTCTATGACTACAACAGAGGAGCTATTGTTCAGGGACTGACCTTATGGAGCAAGATTCACTTCAGTGGTGGTCTGGTGCCTGTCCAGTCTGCCCTTTCGATGTGTCTTTTGTGGAAGTGGTTGGTTGATGCTCTGGTGTGGTCTGAAACTGACCACGAGGTGTGTTGGTTCTGGGACCTCTTAGGAGGGGCTCTGTTGCAGGCCAAGATCAGCTGCTGCCTATGCCCTCCCCAGGGCCTCTTGGTATGAGTTATAGAGTGATCTGCAGATGGCTTCCACTTGTGCTTGGCTTGGAGGTGCCTGGGAGAGGCTAATCTGTGAACTGATACTGGCTGCCACTACAGATGGGCTTGGAGTTGCCTAGCAAGAGGTATGGGGCATTCTGAGGCCAGGTGCTGCTTATTTGGTGTTTGGGAATCTTTGAGATATTTAGGAAATTTCACAGCATGAGCCAAGACATATTTGTATGGAAAAGTGGCTTGGGTGGGCCCACACATTGGGTGGGGTGGGGTCTCAGGGAATCACCAGGGTAGGTTGAATAATGTTAGCCAGGTTGATGGAAACTCACATATGGTGGCCACGCTGTGTCTTCATGCTGGATGGGTGGGGGAAGGCTCAACAAAGGAACAATGTATTCTGCTATCACTTCTACCTGGGAGAAAGCTGCCCCTTCAGCCCTCATCCTAAGCCACACAAACCAATTCCTCCCCGTATGTCTCTGGTACCTTTCAAGCTTCTGCCCCAGCCCTGGAGCTCAGCAAGTGAGTCCATCAGCAAGTAAATCCATGAAGAGGACCTTTAAGAGGAATTCTTGGGGCTCCAGCTGCCCTCTGTCTCACTCAGCCACAATCTCTGCTAGTTTTCACAGTTAGATGTTGTGGGGACTTCTCTCTCCATTGCTGGAACCCAGGGCTGGGAAGCCTGGTGTGGGATTTGGGCTCTTGCTCTGCAGGGTAGACCTCTGCAGCTGAGATATCCCTCCTGAGTTTTAATCCCCACACATGGGTGTGGGACCAGACCTGTTTTGTGTCTCCACCCCTCCTACCAGCCTTGACGTCGCTTCTTCTGTATATCCTTAGTTGTAGGACTCCTGTTCAGCTAGAATTCAGGTTGTTTTCAATGATGGTTGACCTGTAGTTAAGTTGTAATTATGATGTGGTCATAGAGGAAGCAAGCACAGCATTTACCTACTTTGCCATTTTGACTGGAACTCCCTGTGTACTATACATTTTAGTGAAAGCTGCCATATTGCCTTCTAAAAAGGTGTAACAATATTTGAGTGTTCATTTCCTATATCCTCACCAGCATTTGATACCAATATTTAAATTTGTTTTGCCAATCTATTGGATGGAAAGTGGTATCTTGTTTGAATTTGCATTTCTCTAGCAAGACTGCATGGCATAGTGTCCAAAAGCATGGATCTAGCACCAATTGCCTGGCTGTGCTGCTGACTAACCGTATGACCTTAGCAACTTACTTCTCTGTGACTCAGTTTCATTGTTCCCTTTGAAAATGGGAAAAATATTAATAATAGTACCTGCTAAATAAGATTATTATTGGATTTGAGTTAATATTTGTAAAGATTTAGAATAGTGACTGGTGTTTAGAATAGTGCCTGACACATAATAATCACTCTATGAGTTAAATAAATGCATTCAAGTGATATTGAACATCTTTTTAATGTATTTATTAACTATTTTTTTCTGCTAAATATGAATGTCAAAATTTTAATATTTAATGTAAAAAATACTTTTTCTTTTTTAACCTCTTGAAATCAGATCACTCCCAGGGAAAAGCACAGTAAATCCCAGCACCTCCCCCACCCCGGGCCCGAGAGAAATACTCCACTGCTTGGAAATGCCAGATGCAGAGAAGAATTTTGTGAAATATTTGAATGAGAAGGAAAATAGAAAGGTTGTGAAAAGCAGAGAATTTTCTAAATAAAAGAACATTCCAGGATTAACCCCTATTAATCTCTCTCTCTCTCTCTCTCTCTCTCTCTCTCTCTCT
>NW_017731409.1:3284348-3297965 GCF_001890085.2 Hipposideros armiger
AGAGAGAGAGAGAGAGAGAGAGAGAGAGAGAGAGAGAGAGAGAGAGAGAGAGAGAGAGAGATATGAGGCAGTTGAAAGGGATTTAATTGCCATGGGTACAGTTTTACAAATAAAAAAACCATCATCTGATATCTTGAATCTCAAAATAGCTCAGCCTTTTTTTGTTGAGATTACTAACACATACCTCTCTTCTCAATTGGTTATTTTTCACTTGAATTTGTCCTCTACAGAGAATCTTGTATTATTTATCAGTCACATAAATCTAAAAACACCCAGCATCAGGCTTGCTTAAATGTCAGAGACAACTATTTCTTGTGTTCTTCCTCTCAGCTTCTATCAGCAACATGCTCTTTTTGTGTTTTCTCTGTATCTTCAGTGTGATGGAAAGATGCTCTTTCATCAGGCATTGGTTTTAGTCCGTTTCAGTCCAATTCAAATTTGAGCAGTTATATTCCATTTCAGAAATATGAGAGGAGCGGAGGGAGGGAGAGATGGGAAAGGGAGGGGGGGATAAGGAGGAGGGAGGGGAACTTTCTGAACCACAATGACATTTATGCAGTATTTTTAGGTGATATCAAACTGACTTTTATTGAACCTTAGAAACAATTGCAGACAATGAGAATGCTTATGGAAATAACACTTCCTGCATAATCTCAACTTTAAGCCTTCTAATATCCGACCACCATCTCCTAGTTTTCCAGCTCATGCCCTACAGTACTTGGGCTCCAATAGTTTTTCCATCTCAACTCCAACCCTTTGACCTTATCAGCTTTGCACTGATCATTATCTCCCCTCATGCCTTTACTTTTCTCCTTAACTCCTTTGCACACACCTTCAACTCCCTTGTCCCCTTCTCCATCACCCTACTCTGAATTAATTACCACAAACCTCAAGTGCATCATGTGGCCAGCCAGTCTTGCAGCATTTCCCTAGTCAACTCATTCCCTCCCTCCCTTCGTCCTAGACCATCATCTCATGCCTTCTCCTCTCCCCTTCAACACCTCTCCCTACTTTTCACTCTCAGCTCATGACTTAATTTCTTATTTCATTGAGAGGATACAAGCAATCAGAGGAGAAATTCCACGTGCTGTCACCACCAAAGTGCATAACCTAGCTGCACCTGTACCACAACCAGCTCTTGCTGTTGTTGCAGTGGGTGAACTATCCCTGCCCCTCTCTAGGGCAGCCCTTCCACTGGGGTGCTAGATTCTTCACATCCCCCAATCTTGCTTCCTCAAGGCCAGTGCTACTGCAATTTTACATTCTCTCCCCTGCATGATCAGTTTCTGCCTCCTGAACTGATCATTACTGTGAACATACAAGCATGCTGCAATAGCCCATCTTTTAAAAATTTTCAATATATGTGTTAATCATAAGCTATATAAACAAATTGATATACAATCATTTTAATAAGGGAAAGTATAAATGTGAAAAGGTACAAAGCATGAAGCTGGCTTCTTTCTCTTAATGAAGCATAAAACATTTTTTCAAAGTTCAAAATTAGTGGCACAGTAAATAGACATTCTATAAAATACCCGAAAGCAAACCTTGTTAGTTGTTATATTTAAAACTGAATAGACTCCAAAATAAGGCAGACATAGTAATTATTACCAGGTTTCTGTGGAAGAATTAATAAAATGAACATTGATGGGCCACAAACTTCTAGTAAATTTAGGAAATCATATAACCTTTATATAGATAATGTTAAAATTAGTGATATAGCTTAGACTCTTACTCTCAAGAAAGTACCAGAAAGATCATATACAAGATCTTAAATGTGAAACTATTTAGAGCATTAATAAACTGGACATATTGCCTAAGGAATATGAACACTTCTATTTCTCCAAATTCTTAAATTGTATTTCTCAGCACTGATAGGATTCATCACCTGTGAGGATACAGGGGACAGGTGTACGGTGGCAGATTGGCTCTGTCAGTCCAGGTCACTAGGCTCATTGGCTCCCCTCATCTCACACTGTTGGAGTTTCTGGTAGCATGATTCGCAGAGACACTTGGCTGCCCTGTAAATGGCTGTCAGCCCCACTGCTGACTGTCTCCTGTTGGACTTTAAGTCTCCATCAGATGCACCCTTCATCTGGGTCACAATCTCTATCCCTGCCACTGAATACTGCAAGGACATGCATAGGATCCTGTGTTTCCTTTTTGAAGCCCTAAGCATCTGAGCAGTAAAAATATATGCAATTTCAGTTCCATAATACCTGTTTCTATTCAGAAACAAGATCTCTGATGGATTAAAAGACAACAAACCATAGTTTCAGAGCGCTCTGATTTTCCAGAAGTCACGAATAGTAGCACCCTTGGTTCCCAGCCACACAGGTCCACCCAAAACCCCCAGGGCACGGGATTTATTTGCAGCAGCACTTCCCACCCCAGAGACAGTGGTGCTTTCTGGGGATTCAGTCAAACTCGGTGTCACACTGCACATGTTGGGCATCCTGGTCCAGGACCCACTGTGGTTCTTCCACACAAGCCTGGCTGCCAAAGCTCCATGGCTGCATACCAGGAGAGTACCAGCTTCTCAGTGTCAAGTGCATGGCCACTCTGAAAACAGGATGTCACTTCAGTCACCTGCCCTGGCTACTGACCACTATTTCATCTGAAAGAAACACCTCCTTTGACCTCAGTCACCCTCCAGCTACTCTCATTTGTATACTCCCCATTACAGTAAAACTCAGAAAGTATTGTGTATGTTCTTGTTCTCGCTGGTTTCTCTTCTCCCATTTCTTTTTTTTGAACCCACTCCAATCAGACTTTTTCCCCCCCCATGCCACCTCCATTTTGTCAAATCTAGCAGCTGATACAGGTGGTCACTCCTTCCTTCTTATAACACTTTCTTCTCATGGTTTCGGAAACACTGGGCTTCCTGGTTTTCCTTCTGGTTCCTTCGCTGGCTCCTCCTCCTTTTTCTGGTCTCCTAACATTGCAATGCCCTGGAGCTCAATCTTCAGGCTGCTTCTCTCTCTTCTGTCCATACTAAGTTATTTTCTATGTGATCTCAGCAGCCTCACCCATAAGGCCAACAGAGGAAATACAAGAGTCCCAGTTAAATTTTAATTTCAGATAGATACCAGTAATTTTCTAGTCTTGCAATTTTATTTTCTAAACCTGGCAGCCTTACCCATCCAGTCTTTTACTTAAGGATTCCTAAATTTCTATCTCCAGCCTAAATCCCTCTCCTCAACATTTTCAGATGAGAAAACTGAATCTTGCATATAATAGCCCCAACATCTCCACTTAGAGTTCTAACAGGCAGCTCCAACTTACCATGTCCCAAACAAATCTTGATTCTCTTTCCTCCCATCAAATTCATTCCTCTCATAGGCTTCCCCCTCTTTGGCAATAGCATTACCATTCTCCAGGTGATGTAGATATCTTTGATCCCTCTTTCTCACTTGCTGCACACCCAGTCCATTACCAACCTCCAGAGACAATATCTTCACACTCTAATCAGAATTCTCATTTCTGCCACCTCCACTGCTAATCCTAGCCATCATCATCTCATTTGAACTGTGGCAGCAGCCTCCTAATTGTTCTCCCTGCCTCTATCCTTCCCTCTCTCCCACAGTGTGCACTCCACAGAGGAATTTTTAAAAAATATACATCAGATCATGTCACTGCTTTGCACTAAAACCTATTATGTCATCTCTCTTCTCTGAGTAGAATGCAAAATCTTTAACCATGGCCTTCAAGACTCCATACCATCTGTCTCTCTGTCACCTCCCTCACCTCATGGGCTATCACTGTCACCCTTACTCTCACTGCTCCAGGCACACAGACCTCTCAGCTCATCCTAGAACATGCTAAGCACCCACTGGCTTCCAGGATTTCATTACTGTCCCCCCTGTTTGGGATATAAGCCTCCATATATCTGATTGCCTTGCTGCCTTGCTCCGTTTAAGCCTCAGCTGCAATGTCACCTAACGAGAAAGGCATAACAACCATCCTAACATCCCTCTTCCATCATGTTCTTCCCCCTAAGCCTGCTTTATTTTTCTTCATGCTATTGGGTTGTCGGAAAATCATGATGCATTTTTGTAATGAAAAACACAGAAAAAATACATCATGACTTTTCCGACAACCCAATAGTTACCACCTGGCCTGTTTATTTATTGTTGGTTTCCACCCCCTCCCACAACTAGAGTGTGAACTCAGTGAGAGCAGGGCCTTGGTTTTGTCACTGCTGGATACCTCAGGCCAAGAAAAGTGCCTATGATTATAGTTGCCATGAGTATTTGTTGAACAAATGGCTGAGTTAATTAATAAATGGAAGAGAAGAGATTTATTATAGAAGTTGTAATGAAAGAAATTATTTTTTGTTCTGTATCTTAATTCACCTTATAACCTAGATTTATTTCTTTTTGTTTGCCTAACTTTTCAGTTCTGCAAAATGTTTGTGTCAGAATAGCTATTTCCCTTCCCTGACAAATCAATAAAAATCTTGCATCCTTTATAAGGATTCAAGCAGAAGAAAGGGATGCATATTTCAGTAAAATAATTTACAGGATCAAGAACTGGGAAACTTTAAGCCAAATTTAAGTACAAAAAGTTAGTTGAGTATTTGCCCTTGTAGCCTTTTCAGAAAGTGTACATGTCCCCTGGAACAATACATTGTCTTAGAATACAAGTTTTATTTTAGAGTTTACAAAGAGCTTTTATTTAGAGTCAGACTCTCCATTTCACAACTGGGAAGCTGAATCTCACAGAGATTACAATGGAAATTAGAGGTGGAGCTACCACTGGGACATGGGTTACCAGCCTCAGTCCAGCCCAATGAAACAGAGGTAGGGCCTTGGAAACTGTTCTTATTAGAATCACCTAAGTTGACCAGGAGTCTGGAAAAATGCCTTTCCCATAATAATTATGAGTAGGGCTTGGGAAAGTGACACTTTGTAAAATAAAATTAAAAATTTTTGTGGAAAAATTGAAAAAACCAATTCAAAGATACTTTTATTTTGGCTTCCATTTTGCTTATCTGTATCTACTAGCCTCAAGTTTATTTTGTTGTTTTTTTTTCAAGAGTAAATTATTTTTATGGACTTCTCAATGTTAAATGGATTTTGAGATTTTAGAAGCCTGTGATCCAGATACTTGTCTTAGTCTAGTTGGGCTGCTGCAACAAAATATCATAGACTAAGTGGCTTATAAACAACAAACATTTATTTCTCACAGTCTTGGAGACTGGGAAGTCCAAGGTCAAGGTGTCAGTAGATTCAGTGTCTGGTGAAGGCTATCTTCTTGAAGCTGTGTCCTCACATGGCAGAAGAGGCCAGGAAGCTCTCTGGAGCCTCTATTATAATCCTATTCATGGGGGCTCTACCCTCATGATTTAATCACCTCCCAAGGCCTCACCTCCAAGCACCATCATATTAGGGATTTAGGTTTCAACATATGAATTTTGAGGAGACTCAGACATTCAGTCTGTAACAATACTTATATTGTTCTTTAAAGATGTAACTGCCATAAAGTCACAAAATTAAAAAAAAAATTATAACTAGGTACTTTGTAGATCCTAGAGGGTCCCAAGATTTCATTTTCAAAAGCACTTATTTACTATTTCCTCCTCACGGTAGTATATAACATATCCTATATTATAGGACAGGTAGCTGATTTAATAACAAGTTTTACAGCCTGTTAATCAATTTTTCATAAGAGGAAAATGGCTAGCACTTTACCTGCTGGTATCTGCTCTCCAATCTTTGATTTAAAAAAACAAAAACAAAAAAACTGTCATCCAAAATCACTTTTCAAATTGGTCCTGCCATGTTTACCATTGCTAGCTACTATCTTCCTTCTGGCTCTTTCTAAGGAAAAAGCACAGCAGCAAATGTGATGTGAACACCCTCAGAAATAGGTTGGTCAGAAATGTAAGGTAAAATGAGAATTCTGTTTGTCTGAGATAATCTCTCCGCGGGCCTCTGTTTTCTCTACCTCCTACTATACCTCCTACTACATGGCTTTACATTTCTACCTGTAGGAAATGTCGGGGAAAAGTGGGCCTGTTTAGGGATTTTCAGAGAGGGAGAAAGCTTTGGTGGGGATCGTTGTGATCCATCTTTAAGTAAGCAGCAGGGTCCGGCTAGAGAAGAACGGAATAGATGTTTCTGCCGAAAAGCAGGAGAGGGGCAGAACGTCTATTCAGAATCATATAATAGTTGAAGCCAGAGGGAAAGTGCTTCTGGGCAAATATCTGTTGGAGTTTAGAGTGTTTACTCTCTGGAGTATTCAGACAGGAGATAGACAAGAAGAAGCCTTGCTTTAGTTCTCTTATTAATTATTAGTGGCCTTATTTCTTCATTGCCCAACAAAATATCACTCAAATCTCTATCCATTCTAAGGACACTTGTGAGTGATGGTGGCCAGAGGGATTGATTAGGAGGTGTATGAATGACAGCTAGATGAATAGAGTCCAGGGAGTGCGTGCAGTAGAAGGCTTGGTGGCTGCGGTCCCATCTGTTGTGTGCAAAGAGGGCCAGAGAATTGTCAGGGGGCACAGGGTGTCCAGAGAGCTGCCCACCTATCCAGAGAGGCAGAGTATTTTTCAGAAATAGGGCATTAGTGAGGTTGTCCAACATTTGTCCTTAACATATGAAAAATACCTTAAACTTGTGTAATGCTTACTATATTCTAGGTGCTACTCCACACACTTTACATATATTCACTCATTCACTTCTTATAACAACAGCCTATGGGGGAGGCAATATTATCATGCCTTTTACATACAGGAGGAAGGTGGGACACAGAGATGTTCAGTAACTTGCCCAAGGTCAAGTAGCTAGAAACTGGGAAAGCTGAGATTTGAAGCCAGGAAATCTGACTGGAGCCTGTGGCTCTTTCACTCCACTTACTTACACAGCTCCCTATGTCTCACCAGTGGCTGACTGATCAGTTAACCAGCTATTCAGAGTCACTGACTTGACCTAGATAACTAGGACTGTGGGTGGGATGTGGGGCATGCACGGGGGAGGCAGCAACATGAGTTAGGAAAATAAATACTGGAGATAATGATGAGATGGATGTGGCATCAGAAAGGAGGACATCTGAATGGGTGAAGGTGCTTTTTGCATGAGACTTATGGGCTCTCTATACAGATACTCATGGAAATAGCAAAAAGAAAGAAATTAGAGTTAGCTCTTTGGAGCGTATTGTCTGATCTCCTTTAGGCCCAAAGTACATGAGTTAGTGGTTATTTTTATGGTTGCTGCAGAATTTCGGATAGGAAATCTTTAATGTGCTATAATCTGAGTTGAAAATGTTCACATTTTGTGCCTGGCTAAAATCACTTCAGGTCATTGGATGTTCTGATTTTGAAAAGGAACTAGACGTTCCCAGTGTGCTTTGCTTGAGAAAAGAACGGGTTAGTCCCTGGTTATTTCCAGTTAGATTTTGTAACATTAAGCCTTTCTGCTATTTGGTAAGTTCCAAGATCAAATACTAGATAAATGACTGAGATCCTGTCACTCCAACAAAATACATGTTATATGGTCAGTTTATCTACAGTCAGCTTAGACTTCCAGACCAGGTGGCCAGCCATGTGGTCCTTCTAACATTTTCAAAACCAGTTTAGTTTAGTCAAGGCTGATTGTCTATGGGGTTGAAACTAAGGACCACAAATGAAGCTTGGTACATCTCTGTGGAAATCACTGTGTTCTCCCCTCTCCTCTACTTTCTCCCCCTCTCCATCAAACATCAACAAACATTTGTATGGTGCTTTACAGTTGACAAATCATAGCACGTATGATGTTAACTTTGCTTTATTTTTTCTTTACTGTTTCTATTTTCCATTCAAAGCTAATATTAAATTATTGAAAGTTCCTTTGTCTTTTAAAACTGTGACAGCTTTAACTCTTATCTAAAATAATTAAACAATTGTTAATGATATGACAGCAAAAATTAGGTCAACTGACTTAGACAATTAAGATACAGATATGGCCTTTGGATATTAAAACAAAGAACAAAACCCGGCTTTGTAAGACTGATTGAGGGATAATTTCAAGTAGGTAGTCTTTTTAGATTAATGTATTTCACATCAGAAAATTCATCTTAAGAGTACCTACTATTATAAATTGTGATAGTGAATAAAGAGAAAAACACCAGGAAATGAGTAATAAAATTGCTACAAGTTTGGCTTGAAGCTTTTTCTACTAGAAATGACCTAACTGATTAACAACTGGGATTGGGAATACGATAGCTATATATCTGATTTTCAGTTCTTGTTGAAAACACATATACTCAAATATTGTTTCTTGATTTAAGATGCTGGGCAAATAACTTTATGTCTATGTGTCTTATTTGCAAACTGGCATCCTCTGACCTGACCTCTAAAAGAGGGTTACAGCTGAGGGCCAGCTGATAGGAATGCTTATAAAGAGCAACCAAAAGTGCAGCGCTATGTAAATGCTAAACACCAATGATAATGATATAGAGTTGGAGGGAAGGTATGCTGCCTCCTTTGCCTAACTGAGATGTGTACAGTTTGACCTCCAGGAAAGTCATTTTGTTTGTTGGTGTGTGAACAAGCGTTCATGCATTTGAACTATCATAGAGTATAGATTTAATAATTTTCAACTTGCGTTTTATTTTTATCTCAATGTCTTTAACGAGTTTTTAGTTGTCAAATTTGTAACATATTCAGATTTGTAAAATGAAGGCATTTTCTACACGTTTTTTTTCTCCTGTATTGGAGCTTAGATATATGGATAGATGAAAACACAGTTTTTCTTGTCATTAACCAACTTTAAAGGCAACTTCAGTTTAATAGACTGTTGCTGAGTGCTCCCAGCCCAGTCAGCCTCTCTCTGCTTGAGCGCAGGCAAGAGTAATTCACTCTCAGTGGGAAGCAGAAAGGGCATGTGCTATTTTCCTAAGAAACCAAAGAGAAAGCTGTGTGTCTGACAGGCAGTGGCATCCCCCACCCCACTCCCAGTGGTGGCTGTGTAGTCTGTTGAGAACGTTTCCCACTGTTGTCACTGAAGTGTGTGGATTTCTTTCCCATAGGGACCACTCCCTGGAACAGTCTTCCTGGTGTGACAGCCCTCCTAGTAATATCTCCTCTTAATTTTGCATTTTGACTGTTGTCACTGAAGTGTGTGGATTTCTTCCCCAGAGGGACTACTCCCTGGAACAATCTTCCTGGTATGACTGCCCTCCCAGGAAGATCTCATCCTAATTTTGCATTCATCTGTTACTTTCTGGAAGAGGGTCATACACCATAAGGAAGAGCAAGGCTAATTGTAGCCAAGCCCCAAATATTGTAGGAAACGGGGATCCAGTTTCCTCATGAAAAGACCTCATTTGAGAGGACTTAGTTCACACTTGGAAACTTAATGGGACTGTGTGATTTTGTTTCTTTCAAAGTCTGCAACATTTGGTTTTGTTCCATGAAAAATACTGGGAAGCCAAACTGTAGAGAAGAATCCCATTTCTCAAATGCTTTTAAAGTTAAGACAAGAGCTGTCTGGCAAAGGCATCGCAATGTTTGGCAATGTCCAAAACTGACTCCTATTTTTCTGCCATTATTGGAAAATACATCTGGGCTCATAACCTTGAATCTATAGAAGTCATCATCTGTTGTTTCACCAAGATCTTTTAGGGAGAAACATTTTATCCATTGTTCATTTACACTTGGCACTTAGCTTTAGAGACCATGTGGAGAAAGTTGTGAATGTTAATTGCAATATGGAGTCTGCTATGAGTCCGTATCCAACCTGACCCTTCATAGCATGCATTCTGCTTCACAAGAAAATGCAGTGAGAAGTTTTTCAGCCAGTCATGGCTTTCTCTGTCATCATGGATAGATGTAGTTTCTGGTATTTCCTTTCTGCCTATCTGTGATCTGTGATTAGGGCAAACTCCTCCACTTTTCATCTAGCATTCAAAAGTAGCTAAAACCAGTGGCAGTGTCTCTTCTTCCAATTCTTGGAATACCTACTGACAGCAAGGCACGCTCTTGGCTGCAGAGCCCACCACTCTTCTGCAGCTTGATGGAGAAATAGGGACAACATATGCAAATACATATGCACATACGTCTCCTGAGAGCCTTTGTGTCTTTTCTCTCCCTTATACCTCAGTGGTTTATCTCTTCTGAATGTGAACCCACAGAATAGAAACAGGATCTAACTGTACGTTGTGTGATATCATCGCTGGCATTTGATATGTTGCCTTTTACAAATAGTAAGAACTATAAACCAACTTTTGGTGCTAGCTTGGGCCTTCTTAGGAAAAAGAAGAAGGACCTAGAGATTTTCTTAAGGGTTTCAAAAGGCCATGGAGCTCTCAGAGACCTTTATTTTCCTGGCGTTTATCTTTTCCTTCTCTCCCCATTTTGGGTATTATTTGATTTATACCAATAAGCCGGAGCGAAGACTGTCTCCACCTGTGCAAATTCTCCTGGGCGTGGATAGAGGACATGGTTCCTAACATAGACCGCATGGAGTTTCAGCTTTGATGAACGTTACTTTGATGAGCCCTTTGATCTTGCTCAGTTTTTAGAGATCTGTTTCCAGACACATGACAATAAGCACACTCAGCAGAAACAGCCTTCAGACTTCATTTCCCTCTCACCCAGGGAAGCCATCAACCATGCCCTTTCATCTCTTCTGCTAAAGCCAGATTGTGCCTTTGACTCACACTCGCTGAATTGATATTAGGACTCTAAAGTTCCTCACTCTTTGCATTTTTACGCAAATGAAGCAGCTGTTGTTGGACTTTTGATGAAATTGAATGAAATGAGACTCAAATTCAGTAAGTCCTTAGAGAGCTATGGTGCCTGGGGAGGTGTGAAAGGGGAGTGGGCAGGGCAGCTAACAAAGCCCGGCTTTTATTTCCACCCACTTCTGCATTTTTCCTAGGTTAACAAGTCCCAGTGCTGAGCATAACTGAAACATAGAGGGTGAGATGCACAACTAGGACACAGGACTGCCAGGCTGGATGGTGCAGGCAGGACTAAATGTAGGAAAGGAGAAGGGAGTGACTCTGGGTAGTAAGGAAATGAGTGCTAATTCCAAGGTTCAGAAATTTACAGCATATCTGCATGAAGAATCTTCCTGGGCTCAATTGAAAAGGAAAAAGAGCAAAGATTTGGGTATTTTAGCATAGAGTTTTAAACTTCTTACTCAAAATGGTCTTTCTGAACACCTTACTCATGTTGCTGTCATAGAATTTGATGCTGATGGGATAGTTTAGTTAACAGGACATTTCCTAGAAAAGGAGCACACTGGGTCATACATTGTCAAATACGCTTTTTTAACGGTACATTGGAGGAAATTTTTTTATATAGACGTTAGAATAAAGGTGATGTTTTAGCAGCCCAGAGCACTTGATAACTATCTAAATGATACAGGGCATTCACCCAAAGGTATGGCATAAAAGGAGACACCACTGAAAAGGGCTGGGCAGGGAAGGCTTTGTGGAAGAGGTAATGAAATTGCCATCAGGTACCTACTGTGGGCATTTCTTTCTACATAAATGATTTCATGGACTTCTTGAAAGAGAAGTACAATTATCTTCATTTTACAGATCATGAAACAGAGCACCAGAGAGGTAAAGTAATTTGCCTAAGGCTTTCCAGTTCATCAGTGGTAAAGCTGGAGTTTGAACTGGGACAGGTAGAGCCTTTCCTCTCTGCCTCACTGCCTTCACTTGGGCTGGCGCTGAAAGATGGATGCAGTTTAGTTATAAGGTAGAGAAGCTTAGGAGGAGCACTGGACCTAGGGGAGGGGCGTGGCCAAGGAGAGGGAAAGATGAGTGGACACTGTTCCTCACCAAGCACATCACCCTGCAGTAAATGGAGAGTGAAAAGAAGACCAGCCTAATGATGAGTGTCCAGCCTAGATCCATCAACACGAGTCCCCTAACACCAAATGAAATGTTCTTTTTACTACGTTTTAGCAATAAAATATTTTATCCCACAGTTGGAATAAAAGATAGTAAGTCTTAAAATGCAAAAGCATAATGCACTGTGAATGAATTTGCTATTGTATAAAAGAAACATGGAGCAGGAGAGTTTGAAAGCCAAGGACACTAAACTAAGTCCTTGAAGCGAGGCAGGGAGAAACAGAAGACAATAGCATCTATTTCCTGGTTTTACTCCAGGGGTGGTGTGTGTGTGTGTGTGTGTGTGTGTGTGTGTGTGTGTGTGTGTCTGTGTGTGTGTGTGTGTGTGTGTGTGTGTGTCCGTGTCTGTGTCTATGTCTATTAGTGTGCAGTGGGGCAAAACCAGGGCCTCTCAGAGATACTTCCTGCCCTGTTTGCCTCCGGCCCACCTACTTTTCAGGGGCAGAACTAATTGTCTCAGCTTCCTCTATGTTGTCATTGGCAAGACTTACTATTATTTTCTATTACCCAACTCCTAAACAGCTCACATCTTACTCTTTCTGTCTCTGGAAGCACCAGGCTGGCTAACCCAGGTTCTGGATGGGCCCTGCCATGGCAAGAAATGTTGAAGATGATTCAGACTGAGGCAAAATTTTGTCACATGGTCCAGCCTAGTGTCTGCCAGTTTTCCTCCGAATATCTGACTCGCAAGTCTCTCCCATTCCTGAGCACTTGCTTGCATGGATTTTCTTTCAGCTCTCAATAGCTTCTGTAATAGATCCTTGAAACTTCCCAGGTGTAGCTCCTTGAAAGGCAAAAGTCCTGCCCTCTTAGTCTCGTAGAACTGCTGGTCTGGGACCCTGCAGTGGATGCCCACTGATTTTGCCTGCCCTGGATTCTTTCTGCTTACTATCTCTTACATACCGCAAGCAGCTCTTGGTGAGACTTCCAGCTGAAGTATGTCCTCTATTAGTGCATGCATGCTTGCTTGTTGAAATCTGATGCTTCTACCACATGTATGGATGAAAATAACTATAAAAGGGAAAGTGGTTCCACTTACTTCTGGAAGTACAAAAACTGCCAAATATTCTGGAATTCAGTCATGGTCCAGAAATGACAGGATGCTATGAAGCCATGTATGCTTGCAGCAGCAGCAAGAGACAAAATCTTGGGAGCAGTGGGAAAGATGCCCTAATGAATGTTTGCATAAAAGTTGTTTATCAATCTTAGAAGCAGATGAATATTTTTTTTTAAAGATTTTATTGGGGAATCAGGGAAGGGGAACAGACAAGTTGCCGTCCTTTGGTTCTTCAGTCTAGTTGTGGAAGACATCGCTTCACTGGCCCATGTTGGTATTCTGATCATTGCGCTCTTCCCGGCTGAGGCAGATCGGTCGCTGGCTATTGGATGGCCACTCACGGCGGCTCTTGGCAGCTCGCGCTGGCTCCTGGCCCCTCACGCTGACTGCCGGCCACTCATGGTAGTTTACGGCAGCCCAATGCAGCCCCACTGCAGCCTATGCCGTTGCTGGCGACTCACCGCAGCCCAGCTCTAGGTCGAGCCGTTGTTCACCATCTTAGCTGTAGAGGGCGCAGTGTCACTGGCCCATGTCACTGGCTGCCCTGTTGCTCAGAGCTCATGCTCGCAAGCCAACTCTTAACCAACGAGCCACTCGGCTGGCCCCAGATGAATATTTTTAATAAATGATTATTGTAATCTTTTAAAGCCTAACACACACGCACACACACACACACACACACACACACACACACACACACACACACA
>NW_017731409.1:3298008-3320611 GCF_001890085.2 Hipposideros armiger
TCATGAGTTTAACTTTTGAACAGATTAATCCCAAATGAAAAATAGCTGGAGGAGTGACCTGAAGTGACTGTTCAATAGTCCTGCTATTGAGATTGCCCAAGTTGCCTTTATTCCCGACTGCTCTAAGGTCTAAGATTCAGCTTTAAAAAAAATTTTTTGTGAACTGCCCACGTCCTTCCCAAAATTTCTTTTTCTTTTCTTCTTCTTTTTTTTTTTTTTTACTGTTGTTCAAATGAGCTAGAGTTAGTTTCTGTTGTGTGCAACCAAAGAACCTTAATCAGCACACATCCTTACTTCTTTGAAATCACAGCTGCCAAAGGCAGGGAAATAGTGAGAAGACAGCACTTTCTGTGGGAGCCCTCAGAGTGCTCACCGAGTGTGGGGATGGAAGTGTCTTCTTTGTGCTCACTTGAACCTGGCCTGGCAGCCTTGCCCATTCTCTGCCATTCTGCTTACTTCAGCCTAGGGTTGGCCTTCTTGGACATTCTTTTCCCAGGACAGCTTTCTTACCTCGCCACTGTTCTGCAGCCTCCTTTGGTGCTAAGAAGTTTATGCTTTCTGCCTTTGGTGGTTGCCCTAAAAGCCTCCTAGATTCTCTCTAAATCCTATGGCATGCTAAAGCAGGGTTTCCATTCTCCTTTCCTGTGGGTTCACTGTTTCAGGGTCTCCTTCCTCCCAGGCCCATAGTCCCCAGGCAGTGAGTCTGGGATCGGGACGAACCTGGATCAACATCTCACTCCCACTATTTATAGAGGACTTTACATACGCTCTCAGAGCCTGTTTTTACAGAAATAAATGCTATTTGTGGCTGCAGAACTTCCGACTCTTGTCTGTGGATTGACATTGGTGTATATTGAAGACAAAGGTTTCTGGGCGAAAGATTGTGGATAACTCAGTGCAAAACCATCAGTCTCTTGGGAGACATGACTCTGCATGGGCGCCAGAGATGGTAAATTTACTGCTGTCATTTTATATGTATATAAAATGTCACAAATAAGGGAATACAGGCCCCAAGAAATTCAGGCCAAAGAAATACAGCTAATTAACTGTAAAACCATATCTGAAATGCAGCCATCCTAATTCTCTTTGAAAAGCAGGGTTCATGCTGAAAGTTGCCTTGGACGCCGCCTTGTCTGCATGGTTTTTGATGCTTTAACTCTAGTGCTGAGTTCTGTCACTAGAGAGATACTTCCACCTATGATGGGAGGAAAGGTCTGCATCTAGAAGGAAAGTGAGCTTTTCCCAGCATACAAAATAGGATGGGTGGCTCCTTGGTTTAGTGTATTGAATCAGGAAAGCACATGTTCTCTGAAGCTTAGTCTGAGTACTCTCCAGTGATTTTTCAGGGCAACCCTGGTGTTAGGCCTTCATATCCAGCCAGCAGGGATAGTTCATAGGGTTGGCCTGTGTCTAAGAAGGGAATGGACGTCTGCAAGGGTGATCTGGTCACTCTGGCCCTGCACACTTGAGTCAACCAAGAGATACCCACAGCCTCATTGAGTTGGTTGAGCTTCTCTGCCACCTTCTTGTCACTTAACCAGTCCAGGCAGGCTTCCCCAGGCAGGGGAAGGACTGCTGAGTTACATCAGATGTAAATGAATCTAAACAAACCAATTCCTTCATAAAAGAAAACCTAATTAGTCACATTGCTGTCTAGATCAATTGCTTCTCTCAACAGCTGACACGTTCCAATGCCAGCATACAATGGCGCTGTAACTCCCAATAATGAAAAATATGTATCTATTTTGTTATTGCGAAGTTTAAGATTTGCCAAATTTGTTTTCTAAAATATAACTAATAATGGAAACTTAGCTATGGTCTTAGAAGGGTCTTCACAGCTTAGAGGAAAGTCAGGTTTTATGTTAGATAATACAGTAAGTTCACAGTGGTTGATGACATAATTAGAGGTGGGTTCTTTGCTTGGCTACCTTTGCAAGAGGAAGATGCAGAACTGGGGATGAAAGTGAGGGATGTGACCCCATGGCACCCCCTGGAAGATGTTGTAACCCAACTCTGGTTTCTGGGAAGCACAAATACTTCCCACAGGACTTTCCTCCTAATAGATGATTGGATCATTGGAGAAGCCCCAAAGAAGTCAAAGGCCACCTGATAAAGGAAACTCAATTTTTCATTCATTCGTCATTCATCACTCTTCCCAGTGACCTAGGCAACCAAAGAGACTGTTGCCTTCTAGGGCCAATATAGAGCATTCATTTCTACACTGGCAACTCAGATGTGAGAATAAATTACCTATGAAAGGTGTGGTCGCTGAATGTGTGGGCTTATAGTCAAACTGCCTGGGTTCAAATCCTGCGTCTTCCACTCACTAGCTGTTTTTGTTTTGTTTATTTGTTTGTATTTTTAAAGATTTTATTGGGAAACTGGGGGAGGGAAACAGTGTTGGGAAATTGGGGAGGGGGACCAGCCAAGCTGTTGTTCTTCAATCTTCGTTGTGGAGGGAACCAGTCACCATAGGCTTCCTGTCGGCAGCTCGTGGCCTCTAAACTCAAGGTGCTGTTATCAATCTTAGTTGCGGGTGGGAGTAGCCACCATCTCATGCGGGAGTCAGACCAGCAGCCTTGTTGTTAAGAGCGCATGCCCTATCCACTGAGCCATCCAGGCAGCACCTCAGCTCAAGGTGCCAAGTTCAGTCTTAGTTGCAGGTGGGCATAGCCCACCATAGAACAGACAATCTTGTTGTTACACCGGCTGAGCCATCCTGCCACCTGTTGGCAGCTCAGTGACAACTCAGCTCAGGCGCAGCGTCACTGGCCCATGTGGGAATCGAACGGGTGGCTCTGTTGTTCGGAGCTCGCACTCTTAAGCCAACTCTTAACCAACTGGGCCACTCGGCCAGCCCACACTAGCTGTTTGAACAAATTACTTTACTTCTCTATGCTTAAGTTTCCTCACTTACAAAAATGGGGCTGATACTGTATTTTCTTAGATCTAAGATGCCACCATTCCTTTAAGTGAACTAAGGAAGAAAAGTTGCTGCCAATCAAACTATGACATAATATTAATTGTCAAAATTACCCATTTTAGAGATGTTAAAATATAAAAAAAGAAGATATAATTGAAGAAATAGGATAGAACCTATCTCATGGTACTGAGATAATTCATATAAATACTTAACATTGTGTCTGTCACAGAGTAAGCCCTAATAAATGATTACTACTATTTTACTACCAGAAGGTGGTAGTTTGGGTAATTTCAGCAAATCATTTAACCCTCTGTGCTTTATTCTCTTCATCTTTAAATGATTAGTAGTCATATGGTCCTGCCACCCAGAATTGGGAAGAAAAACTAATTAAAAACGTTTTTAGGTCCTTAGCAACTCTAAATGTGGAACATTATCAACTCCTTCTGCTACTCATTTTCTGTGTTTAAAAACTGATAAGGAAATATACTCTGTATATTTTTATGTATGTATTCATTTAGTTGGAGTTCCAAGTCCAATTAAAACTTTCAAATTGTAGTATTTATATTTCTATTGTAATTGTTGAAAAAGAAATTTTATTTTTTTCTTTATCTTCCTCGATATAACTCTGAGTTTTCCTGAATTGTTTTATACTGAGAGGAGAAATTTTATGTTAATATAGTATTGCCATTTTGGACAAGTCTAAAGAAATAATACCTGACTGCAACATTTTGCATATTTGTGAATTCCCACAAATTTTAGAAGACCATTAGAGGTAATCTCATTTATATTGGTTAGGTAAGAAAGGAAAATATATTCCAGTTTACTGCAAATAATTGCTAAATACAAGGGATTTCAATATCCCTTGTGTTTAGCATAGAGCCTTCTTGTTCTACCTGACTTTGAATAGCAAAGTGCCAGACAAATAGAGTTCACTGTTGTGTGAGAGAAGTTCAATTTAATTTAACTGTCCATTATAGAAACTTTAGTATGAAGCAGGCATGGTGTTAAGTGATAGAGATGCAAAGAAATTTAGACAAGGTTCTTGCCCTCTCAGAATTTATAGCCTGATAAGAAATAACAACATAGTGTGATAAACACTATATAGAAGTGATATGGGAGCACTGACTAACTCTGCTTGTTGAAACAAAGAAAGGCTTTAAAGGTTAAATAGAAGTTTACCAAATGGAGAGGTTAGAAAAGAGTATTATCTGCAAAGAGAAGTTTGCAAAGCTCTGGGTGTCTAACTTGGCCTCCTGGGTGATTGGAGGGGTGGCAGTCACTGAGAAGGCGCACAGGAGGGGTAGATAGCTACAATGAGAAAAGCACGTGCCTGAGTCTCAAGACCAGGAGTTTGGGCTGAGCTTTCAAAAACTACCTTTAAAAAGAATTATTGGGTTGTCGGAAAAGTCATGACATATTTTTTCTATGTTTTTCGTTGCAAAAATGTGTCGTGACTTTTCTGACAACCCAATAGACCAGGTTACTGTATTATATAACACACTACATCCCTCTGTGCCTCATTTTCCTCATGTTTATGGGTGTAAGATGGAGAAGTATACCAAATGACACAGGAGTCATGTGTATGGGTTTAATTCTTGACCCTTACAATTACTAGCTGTGTGATTTGGGGCAAATTACTTAACCTCAGTTTTCTCATTTGGACAATGAGGAGTAGTAATAACACCTGCCTATAAGGTTGTTTTCTAACTTATGCATCTGGCACATAATAAGCCCTCAAGAAATATTTGTTCTTCTTATTTTTATTATTCCCATTATAAAATTCTGCATTTAAATATTAATTCCATGACACTTTTGGTGAGAAGAATATAATTAACGGATACATGTGTCCTTTAATTCTAGGCAACGTAGAGCAGTGGTAAAGAGCATGAACTTGGAACAAGAACATAAAAAGTTTAGTCTGTATCTGCTATTCTCTAGCTGTGTGATCTCAGGCAAGTTACTAACCTTTTTGAGCCTCACTGTACTCATCTGTAAAATAAAGATAATGATAACATCTACCTCATAGGGTTGTTGTGAAGATTAAATGAAATAATGCATGTAAAGTATATTGAGGAATGCCTGGCACATATTAATGATTTTATAAGTGTGTATCTGTTATTATTGTAGTTGTTACAGTAATACCTTGGTTTGCGAGCATAATTCGTTCCAGAAACAAACTACTCATATTGCAAGACATCGCTCATTTACCCAGTTAAAATGTATGTATTAGAAATGTTTGCTCATCTTGTGGAACACTCACAAACCACATTACTCTCAATCCAAGGTATTACTGTATTGTCATCATTTTAATTTTTAAATGATAAACTGTTTGGGAATGGGGTACTCCATGGAGAAGTAGCTGCTTTTCTATGTTAATGACTTTGTTTAGACCACACAGCAGTCCCTAAAGAGACAGTCCTGTATTTAGTCAGGTTACATTGGGTGTGTCCTGGGGGCCAGTGAAGCTGGGGACTGCAGGGAGCCTCTGAAATGTCTCCTCTGATTCAAATGGGATGTCTTTCTCCTCCAGATTCTGTGTGGGAGGCTTATACATTTGGTTTGGTAATGAGTTTGCTTTTTGAGCCAAAGAAGAGAAGAGAATAAAAGAAGAGAGAAGGCGTGAGAGGCAATCATAGAAACCTGGAATCTTAGATCCTCCAAAATGAAAAAGGAGCCTGCATTTCTGCAGAAAAAAGAAACAACTAACAATCTCAAAGCTCATTATGATTTAACTTTGAGATAGCACAAAATGACAGTAATGTGACTACTGAAGCCTGTTTTAACCGTAAGCAGGACAAAGGAGTGGAAATGGAGTGTATTAGCAGGAGCGTAAAGATAACCTCCTCGCTTACAGGCTATGCATACATTAGTGTGCGGATGCACTGTTAAAGCTACTAAATCTCTCTAAAGTGCTGTTTCCCTTTCTGTGGCAAATGATTGAAAAATTGTTGCTGTGTTTTTATTTCAACAAAATCCTTGGAACCTTTTAAGACACGTGCTCTCTGTAGTTAGAAGAATGCCAATTCATGACTGGCACCCGAGAGGAAGTAGTGATGAATTCGGAGGGCACATAGCCTTGCATAGCTCAAACGAGTAAAGTATGAATTAATCTAATGTTTTCCGGAAAAAACAATTCTCTTTGTGTTAGAGTGTTGTAGAAGATTTAAAAAATAGAAGTGCATGAGTCTCCTCTCTTCCCACCGACTGAAAGTGTCAGTTCCTCTGCTTCTCTGTGTGTGTGTTGCTACTATGATTATAACTATTATCATCTTCCTTTGACTTTTCCCATCTGGGAAGTGCAGAGTATCCTCAGTATCATATGGGAGACAAAGCCTAAATGGAAGAGCTTGGTGTTTGTCTACATTAATTGTGTAACTTGAGAACTTGGTATTTTGATCCTTAGGTAATATAGGAAGTCAATAATTATTTAAGTTAAATCTTTCAATATACATTATTCTAAGAGGAGTTTTGAAGAATTTCAGTGGACCTGAAGAATTTTAAAAATTTCAAGGTAACTTGAATTAATGCACTAAAATGGACTTCAAAATGATAGCAAGAGGCAGCTGCACACTCAGTAAATGTCATCAAGTCAGTAACATTTGTTGAATTCAAATGAGGGCAGGTAGCCCTCTGTATAGAAAAATGCAAAAGAAAGAAAACACTCTTTTCTTTTGCCCTTCAGGTGCTTGCTCTGTCTTTTGGCATCATGACCTTATATGTACAATGAAGCAGAGGATGGTATGGATCAGGTGACCAGCGTCAGTGCCCCTTGCTGGGTCTTTATGACCTTGGGCAAGTCCCTGAAATCCTTGTAGGTTTAAGTTTCTTCCTGTGGAAAATGAGGGGGTTAGAAAAGATATTTTCTAATATCTCTTTCAGCTCTAAAAGTATATGGTTCTGAGTGAATGCAAATTAACATGGTGTGAGCAAAACGCTTTGTTCACTTATTCAGCCACACTGAGAGCATGCTAGGAATGAAGTACTCTAATGGGGATATGGATGTAAAAGACAGGAACATTTGGTCCTGCTTCCAAGAGGCTCACAAAGAAAGAGGCAAGACTGACCAATAAGCAAATACAGTGCACTGTGCTCAGTGTGACACCCTCACCTCCACCTCAGACAAAATCAATGGGAGGGGGAGGCTCGCTCTGGGATTGAGTGAGGCAGCCGTCCAGGCTGTGGTGGTGATATATTTGATAGGCTCCAAAACATAAGCAAAAGCTCATCAGGTGGATAAAAGGGGAGGATGGTGCTGGCAAAAGGAGTAGCACTGACAAGGCACACACCCTGTGCTTGACAGGCTCACTGAAACATGGATATATCCATCGTGGAAAGTAAGGGCGACAAGAGGAATTGTTTGAGACCTGATTGTGAAGAGCCTTCAAAGTCATGCTAAGAATTACTGACTTTATCCCAGAGCATTGGGGAATCATGAAGAATAGGAGACATGATCAGAAAGCTCACTCAGGTGGCACTGTGGAGTCTGAATAGAGGAAAGATGGAGGGGAGAGGAAGCTCTTAGAGTATTTTGATGGCCCATGGGAGTAATGATGAGGGCATTACCTAGGGCTGCAATGGTGGGAAAAGAGAGAAAGGAACACATGTGAGAGATGGCTCACAGACTGAATCAGTAGAATCTATTTGTTCATTCACTCAACAAATTTTTCTTCATGCCCGCTATGTGTCAGTCAGTGTAAACCATGAAGTATTGCCGAAATAGAAGTACCACTGAAATGCTGATGGGGGAGTGGTCAAAGTGGAATGGAGTAAAGTAGTACTAATTTGGGAGGGCTTCCTAGAAGAGGTGAGGTCTGACCCAGAAGAAAAAAAAAGAGATGTGGGTGTGTAGAAAGAGACAGAGGAACATTTTATTGGCCAAGGGCTTGGGAGAAGGCAAGAATGAGGAGATGACCAGCAGGTAGGCTTGGCTAGCAAAGAGAGTTTTTTGTTAATGTGGAAAAAGATGGAGAGATAGGAGGCATTTCAGTAAGAAGACTGAGCAGAAACATCTAAATTTGATGGCTAAGCAGAGAGAATTGCTATAGGTTTTTAAAAGGAGAGGAGTCATGCAGTATAATAGAAAAAGTGATGAAATTAATGCTCACAGATGTGAATTATTCCACTAACTACCTTGGTCAACATTCAAATTACCAACTATTTCCAGAGCTCGTACTGTATTTGTATAGTTAGGATGGGAGCAAGAAAGGCATTTAGATGGAAACCCAGCTAAGATACAATTACATTAATCAATTTGAAAATGCATGTGAAGAGCCAACCGTGGACCAGCCATTATATAGACACACTGGGAACGAGAGGAATAAGAAATGACAGGGAAATGGACTGCCCAGCTTGCTGGGCATGTGGAAGGAAGGATATTATTGTCTAGGAAGAGCTGGATCCAGTGAGTCCTCACTTAACATTGTCGACAGGCTCTGTGACTTTAAGTGAAAAGACATGTTACAAAACCAATTTTACCATAGAACAATTGATATAAACAAAAGTTGAGTTCCTATGGCATCTCATCAAGGTTATAAAAAAATGACCTTGAATGAAGCATTGTTATTTGAGGGCCTGCTGTACTTGCCTTTACTTTCTTCCCTCCCATCTCACCCCATTCTACCTCTGGATGTGGTGTTCGGTTTAACTCAAAAACCAAAAGGATGATGGGCATCCAGAAATATTTCCTATTAAAGGCATGAATTATTTGTATGTGTTCTTAAACAGCGATGTAAGTGTCAGATACAAAAGGACTAGGCTTGAGTAGCATCATGACACCCAGCCCCTCAGGTGCTTTGGGCACCGAGGGAAACTGCTAAGAACAGCTTCCCCTGCTTTGCCCTGGGCTGCCCTGCTGCTTCTGGCATTCTTGGCCAAATAAATCAGTCATGTAACTTTCTAGATTAACTGGATGTGGTTTCTCCCTGCCAATTGAAACCTTCCTGAATGCCTCATCAGTCTTTGCCTTCAATGGATTTACAGTTTAATAGGAAGAGAGACATATAAACAAATAAATTACACTGTGACCAGTGGTCCAGGCTGGCAGGGTGGTGCTAGGGACCTGAAATAAAGCAACACACTCTGCTGAATTTGGCTGTGCCCTGATTTTAGGGTCCTGACAATTGATCTTCTTTCTGTTTCCTCCTAAAATATTGTGCTGAGTCCTGACAAGTGGAGGTGCCCTGATTGCCCAGGACAGAATGTTCTTCCATGAGCTGGGCAGGGACTTGAGACGAAGGAAACGTGATTCTCCTCACCCCCTACAGAAGTAACCCCGGATTTTCCTGCCTGGAGTTACATTGTGCCTTTCCATCTTTCTCTGTCCTGGCCCTTCATAGGCTGCTGATCTGAGGGAAGCTGATTGATGAAAATAACCTTTCTTTGTCTTCTGTAGATGCTCACCCAGAAGTGAAGCATCAAGCTGGAGAGGCTGCAGACCTGGGCTGTGTCATTATTTAGATATGAAAATTAAGGCAAGCCATTTATCTTTCTGGGCGTAATTTGCTCATCAGTTAAAAGGGGACCATATATCTTTTTTACTCAAAATGCTAATATGAGGATGAAATACTGTTTGAGAAGACATTTTTGCAAAATGGAGACCCCCTAAACACAATATACCATTTAATTATCCACCTTTCTATAGTTTTTTTTCTAGCCTCCAGTATCTACTATCCATTTTTAGTTTCATCAGCTGCTTTAAAGCACGCTCCTTAAATTCTTTCAATTTCAGTCATACTACTGATAGGCAACCATAATTCATATTCTTGCTGAGGGACACCTGAAGTCAGCTTTCACTCCTAACCAGGTACCGAAAGCCAGAGTTATATTTCTTTTTTAAAAAGGGGAAATGAAAGCCTCAATAAAAAGGTTGTCTGGCAACCAGATAAAAGAAGGACACTCTTTCAGGCTTTCCAAGAAGACAGAATGGGAGTCTTGAAATATAAATTACTTTTTAATGGTGTCTTGGAAAGGTGTTATTCTGAAACGTCTGCCTCTCTCACCCATGTCCCTGAATATGATCTATGCAAGCAATTAAGCCATTGTGTGTCTTTAAACTGCATAAAAGTAGAAATATTTTAGGAGATGGAAGGGACCTCAGAGGTTTCCTGATTTATCCATCTATTTTCTTAAGCAAGGAAGTGGGATTGAGAACAGGTGAAAGATTTCCCCTTGATCTCCAGCTTTTCAGTGCCAAGCCAAGGTCAAACCCATGGTTCTTAACTCCCAGTCCAGGGTCCTCCCCACTAGGCCAGAGGTGAGATATAAGCACAAATAACCACACTTGAGGTGGACAGTGATATTCTAAGTACAGTACCATTCATGGAAAGGGAGGCAGAAGCAGTCAAAAGTGGGTCATCACTTTTTGCCCACACTATCAAAGGGCATTTGGGCTGGAGAGCATAAATAACAATGATGTTTACCTTGGAGGTAAAACTTCTGCTGTGTTGAATTTGAATTGTGCCAGCTTCACAGAGAAGGGACAATTGGTTGGTTTCCTTTCTCTTACTCAGAATTGTTCCAGTTATTCTGATCTTTCTGCTTTGGTTTAGGCCCTCCCTCCTGGTTTGCCCCAGTGGAAAGCCTGATAGCTTTCCTGGAGTATCAGGTTATGGAGACTAAGAGTTCCTAGCAGGAGGGAGAACATCCTTTTGGTCAAATCCCATTGCAGTGAACTCCCAATGACTGTCTAATCCCTTGCTATTAACACAAGTCAACCCCGCTTGAGTTATATATGCCAGTGCCTGGGGCTTAGGAATAGTTGTTTCACATGATCTCACCGTGATGGAAAATTTCCCCCCATCTTTCTCATAGAAATGAGTTTATGATAAACCCAGAAGGAGTGGAGTCTACCTGTGAAGCAAGGGCCTGTCCCTGCCTCTACCTGTGCTTCTCTGTTCCACACGTGGGTGACACCATGCACAGCTCTTCATCCTTTGTACTGTAGGACCCACTATCTGGTAACTTACCCTGCTGCCTCCCAAGGCCTCTTGTCTGGTGGGCTTGGTGGCCAGTAGGGTCTTCCCCAGAGCCTTGAAGGTCTTGCCTCTGCAGAGAAGTTTCAGGGTATTATTTACAGCCAGTTACAAAATTTCTAGGTAGGGTGGGGCAGTGATCCCCAAGCTGATAGTTTTGAGGTGTTAAGAAGTTCTATGTATGGGGATTTCTGGAACACAGAATTAGAGTCCTGAAGCTGGAAGAGGTGTTAGGATTATCTAATCAATGGAGATGGGTTTGGGTGTGAAACACTTTGGGGTCTGGCTGCAGGATAGGACCAATGGGGAGGCAAAGGCTTGACAGAGATAAACATGTTTGTTCATGGAGATCTAGCAATGCAGGCTGGGGAAGAGGGCAGGAGAAAAAAGGGGGGTCCTCGGTGGCCCTGAGAGATGAAGTAACTTGTCTATGAGCTAACTGTGGATAGTTCTCTTTCCTGTGCCATAAATCAGGCAGATCTGCTTCCCAGAGCAGCTCATTTGAGGAGGTGAGGAGAACTAATTTTCATTGAATGAGTCAGAATGAAGCCAGATGTTTGCAGCTGGTGTGGAACTGTGTGACTCCTGCCACCTCCTGCTGCCAATTTGTTCCTGGGTTGACCATCTGACCTATTGACCACAAAGTGAAGCAGTGAAACATTCCTTCTGTGTACCTAATGACTGTTGGTGTTTGGAAGTTCTAATTATTTTTGTCATCTGCCCTCTGAGTCCTCAACCAGTTGAGTTCTAGGCATAGGTACCAAAAAAAGGTCTCAGTGCACCTGCCTTATTTTAATCCCAGGAGAACGTGGCTTGGACACCAGGGAGAATGGACTTCCTGGTCTTTCCCATCTGAATTAAATTTATGACCCCATCACAGCCCGGGCAGGTAGATTCCACAGGGATAAAGACAGACTTTTGAGGCATGGAAAAGTCTGGAGTATGGGGGTTCCTGAGGCCTTTGGGCAGGCTGGATCCAAAAGGAGCCAATGAGAGCTGGTCACGTGCTCAGAACACTTCCTTCTATTGGCAGATGGCACATAAGGGAATGTAGAAGATGGGGGACAGGGGACAGGATCTAATTTTAAGAGCTGATGCAGGAATAGGAGGAGAAAGTAGCTCCTCTACACCCATCCTATCCTTCTTGTGAAACTTACTTTTCTCCACACCTTCAACCACAGTTCCCACTTGCTGCATCCCAGAGGTTGTCTTCTGCTTATGTTGTGTTTCCCCTCAGCCCACGCAGTGCTGAACACAGTAGGATTCCCAGCAAATCCATGTTCAGATCTTGGTTTGCCTCTTGGTGAAATAGGGATAGTCCATTGCAGCAAGTGGCTGTCCTAGGCTGGGTCTTCCCTGAGACAAGGGTTTGGATGCCAGGAGTTTCTTTGGGAAGAGATGCCAGGAAACACCAGTAGAGGAACAGGGAAGTGAGGCAGAGAAGGGAGGCAGCCAGTAAACGGGTGTTACCAAGCACCCACTCAGACGACTTGAGTTTATGCCCCCAGGGAGCTCTACAACCAGTGTACAAAGATGGCTCAATTTCTCCCTGTCCAAGAGAGAGAGCTAGGTGCAAATTTACCACATTCTGTCAGGCATCATTCAAGGCTGCTTTTCTAGCACTTCCAGCCTGCGATGCACATGATATGCAATTTGTGCTTTTTGGAGTAAACCCAATCTAGCAGCTAGGCGTGAGCCACTCACCAACTTGCTGTGATTGTTGTTGCATTTTTTGTTGCTTTTGTCACAAGAAGTTTTCTAAGCACCCCCACTCAGGCAGAATGTATGCAGCAGTCTTCAACAGTTCAGCCACTTATGCTGACAACCCCCACTTCCCCTCCAAGGAGCTGCCAACCTCTTATATATGAGAAAACAACAGCCTTGAACAAAGCTCCGTAACTAACTCCCTAACTGGATGGTGTCTCACATAAACTGTCAAGGGGGAATGGCAGGTACCACAGCCCTTCAGAAGCTCCAGAAAATGCCTACTACTGCCGAGTCACGGACCTCATTTCAGGGATGGACTAGTTGAGCGTGAACTTGCTTCTGACAAGTTTCTCTCTGATTTGGGATGGATCCTACCTGCTTTCTACTTGACCATTCAAAATTCTGGCAGGGACACCTGGACTGTCCTTTGGGACTCGTGCCTGGAGCCCACCCCCTGAGGCCACTCTCTGGCTCTTCCTGGGATGAACAGGAAAGTGAATCATGACAAGGATCCTGGAAAGACGGCTGCATGTCAAATGGAGTCATCACCTGAGCTTCCTGGCTTCTGTCCCGCTCCCTGCTCTAAGTCACTTACCCTCTGCCCAGACACACTGGGAGGCCCCTTTGACTGGTCTTACGTTTCTCCTCAGGTACCTCTGCAGTGCAGGACCCACCACAAGGTAACTTACCCTGCTGCCTCCTACGGTTGTTCTCTGGTAGTCTTGGTAGCAAATGGGGTCTTCCTGGAGCCTTGAGGGCCTCGTCTCTGCAGAGGTGAGGCAATGGATTTTCAGGGGATTATTTGCAAATTTTGCTTAGAGACAACTTTGTGTGAAAATATTGGGTTGTCAGAAAAGTCATGACGCATTTTTGCAACAAAAACCAGAAAAAAATATGTCATGACTTTTCTGACAACCCAATATTTTCCAAGTATCTTCAAGGACAGACCTCTCCATTAGTTTTCCTAGTTTTTGACACAAATGAAAGTTTTAGGGATTCAGATTTTAGTCTACATAATTCAGGTTTGCAGAAGTAGAGCTTTATTTCTCTTTAACTAAACTTAACACTTGTTATGGGTTGAATTTTGTCCCTCAAAAAAGATATGTTGGAGTTTTAAGTCCCAGTTTCTCCGAATATGACCTTATTTGGAGACAGAGTCTTTACAGAGGTAATCAAGTTAAAATGAGTTCGTTAGGGTGGGCCCTAATCCAATATGGCTGGTCCCCTTACAACAAGGGGAAATTTGGACACGGAGAACACCATGTGAAGGTAGAGGCAGAGATTGGGGTGATGCTTCTACAACCCAAGGACTACCAAAGACAGCCGGCAAACCCCCTAAGCTGGTGGGGAGGCATGAACACATTCTCTCTCTTGGCCCTCAAAAGGAAGTAACCATGTTGACGCCTTGATCTTAGTTTTCTGGCCTCCAGAACTAAGAAAGAGAACATTGTAAGAGAGTAAGTTTCTGTTGTTTAAGCCACCCAGCTTGCAGTGCTTTCTTACTGTACTTCTAGCAAGCTAATACAACATGCAATTTTTTTTTCAATGATGGTAATAAACTTGATTTTGCCAATTCAAAGCAAATTTTGGAGTCTTCAGTTGAACTATTTCTTTTGAAGAAACACTCAGGCAATTCAGATTTTTCTCTCCCCTCCTGCTCTTCTCTTCAGGCTGTGGCCCTAGACACAGGTGTCTGTCCTCTCCGGATTCTGCTCATATGTCTGTTTTTCTGTGTTGTGTTGGCTCTAAATATTCTATGTCTGTTGCTGCAGAGTCCACTCTCCACACCATTCCTGATATCAGGTCACTGTATCCAACCAGTTTACTTGGCTTCAACATCCTCATCTTAACTGTGAGGCTGAGCCATGTCTGCTAGCTTATTCACAGCCTTGTCCACACCTGTCTTGAGTGATGTGGGTGCAGGGTGGAGTCAAACAGGTGCAGGGGAACCTTTCAGATGTTGTCCTGAGCATGTCTCTGAGGCCATGGGCTACTAGGTCAGAGACACGGTGATCCCAGGACATACCTCTGTCATCCCAGACCTATCCTGTCACCATTTTCTCTTTGGTCTGGCTGCCCATGTGACAAGAGACCTCCTGTGAGGCTAACGTGTGTGAGCTCTGTGGCATCACTGTAGCAACTGGACACTGGAAACATTTTGAAAACTCATCAGTGAGTGATTAAATAAGTAAAGAAGGATTCATATTATGGAATACCAGGCAGCTGTTAGAAAGTGTGAGGAACCTCCTGACATGGAAAGATCTCTAAGCCATGTTCTGTTGTAGAATACATATGACCTGATTCCATNTCTCAGGGTTCTGTGAGCTCAGTCCTTCGGGCAGGGGGTGAAATGAATGAAATGGGCAGGGCAGGGATTATCTCTCTGCCTAACAGATGGGGAACCAGGACACCTGAAGGGGAAGGGGCTTTCAGAGAGACCAGTGCAAGGGAATAACAGACGAGGGCCAGAATCAAGGCAAGCGTGATGAGTGGGCAAGGCCGCGCGTGCATTTGCCTCCTTTGCCAGGTCCACTGACATTACACTTCTGAGCTCTTAAGATAAGGTTTGGCGAAGTGAGGACTGAGAAGCCCCAGTAGTTCCTGGGGTGGGCCTGGGGCAGGGAATTCAGCCTCCCAGGTACAGCGGGAGGAGGAGCGCTTTCTTTCCCCTCCCTGCACTGCACCAGGGGCAGCGCAAGCCTCTGGTCGCTGTGAATGGCGCCCCTTGCAGTTGTGCTGTGCTCAGTCTGCACATTCACATCTGGAGCCATTCCAAAGCTCTGCCTCTCCTTTCCCCTAAGGATCCGCATCCTCAGGTCTCCAGCCGTGTCTGAAATTGCCATTATAACGCTGCTTTTGGGAGAAGGCTTCGTGGCACCCAGGAATCTCTTTAGAAATGCACAAAGGAAAAGAAAAAAGCCGCAGGAATGCAACCTGACATCTGTCTCAGGCTGGAAGTATTGGACTGCCAGGGATTTGGGCGCTGAATAAATTAGCTTTGCCACGAAGCCAGCCTCAAAAAGCCAGTCAAACCCAAACCACATTGATGGCACTCCGCTCCGGGATGTGAGGCCTGTCTGCTTCCCTTCCTGCCTCTTGGCCTTCCTGCCACTGTTGATGCTGACACCGCGCTTTCCAGAGCAGCTTTCAGTCTAGCCTTGGGCTTTGACCGGTGAACAGAATAAAGCCTGCTTACTTTATTCTATTGTTATTGTTTTTTTTTTAAGTAAAGTTTTTAAAAAAGCATTAGTACTTTTTTGCATACAACTTTGTCAAGGTATATTTGAAGTACAGTAAATTGCACATTTAAAAAGTGTGTAATATTTGATCAGTTTTTTGTTTTTGTTTTTTTTAAGCTGAGCCACCCTGCTACCTGTTGGCAGCTCAGCTCGGGACGGGATTCCAACCAGCGACCCTGTTGCTCAGAGCTTGCACTCTTGAGCGAGCACTTAACCAACTGAGCCACTTGGCTGGCCCCCTGATTCCATTTTTGTAAAAACAAAACTGTATATGTGTATATGGATGCAAATGCACAGAAAATGCTGGATGGATGCATGTCTAAGTGTTAACATTATTGCCAACAGTAGACATGTGATTGGGAGAGGGGAGCAGGTGTGTGAAAGGAGATGTTCATCTTTTCCTCAAAAGCTTTTTTGTAGGGCTGGCTGAGTGGCGCGTTGCGTAAGAGTTGGCTTGGGACGCCAGCTCTGAGCAGCAGGGCCCTGGTTCAGGTTCCACATGAGGGCCAGTGACGCTGCACTCTCTACAGCTAAGATGGTGAACAACAGCTCAACCTGGAGCTGGGCTGCCGTGAGTCGCCGGTGATGGTGTAGGCTGCAGTGGGCTCCCATAAGCTACTGTGAGCGGCTGGCAGCCGGTATGAGCTGCAGTGAGCCACTGTGAGCGGCCATTCAAAGGCCGGCAACCAACTGCCTCACCCGGGAAGAGCGCAATGATAATACCAACATGGGCCAGTGAAGCAACATCCTCCACAACTAGAGTGAAGAACAAAAAGACAGCAACTTGTCTGTTCCCCTTCCCTGATTCCCCAATGCTGTTCCCCTCCCCCAATTCCCCAATAAAATCTTTTTTAAAAAAAGCTTTTTTGGATTACATAAAATATTAACAGGGCTGTATTAATAAATTATGATATTTTGACAGGTAAAAAATAAACCAAGCTCTCCCTGCCAACTAGCATGAATCACACCAAGAATAGCCCACCTACCCCTTTTCTCAGAGCCTTAAAAATAACCTGTTCACTCTATTAAGTCCCAGAAGGATCAGGCATACCTGTTGGCTTTAACGGAATCCTCTTTTTCACTCAGATGTTGTTAGTGTAAAACTTTAATGAATAAATAAAGGACCAGAAAATACAGCTCTCCATTGCCCTCCAGACCACAGCCTATGTTGTCACAGGGGCCTTTGGAAATCCAAAAGAAATAAAGCTGAATCAAGTAACAAGGGGAAATCAATATCTTATTCATGTTAAACCTGGCCTAATGCCCTCCATTATGTGACTCACCACACAGAGAATTGATCCGTTTCTCTTCGGGTGGAACGTGGGGGCTCTAAAATTTTCACCGGTATTTATTAATTTTGGAGAAGAGAGATTCACGGAGCTATCTTCTCTCTCTAGAAAATTGGTGGATTCATAGCAGAGTTTCAGAGCCCCTCATGTTTGACTCAGCTCCAGTCCTGCATGCTAAGTAAACATTCTGGGAGGAATTGTCGTTGGGTCAGGACAAAGATAATCATGGTCATTAATAACCATCACTCATTACACAGTGCTTCTTCCCCTGAGCTCTTCTAACCCACTGTTTATAAATGCTCTTTAATGTGCCCAGTGCACTGGCCCCCCACCCGAGACAGACACACACTTGGAAGGAAGGTAATTGCTGCTGTCATTATGAGCCCTGGCCTGTGCGGACAGCATTCTGCGAGCACTTCTCCCACCTCTGGAGCAGAGGGCTAATGGTCACCGTGCAAGACTGCTTGGGACAGGGGGCGGTGGAATCTAATTACTGGCTCTGGTGGGTGGACCCATGTGTGTGTCTTTATGAACAGGCTGAGCTTGAAGTAATCTCCAAGTCTGCATGCTAACTGCCTTCTGGAAGCTATTGTTATTTTGAAGGCCCTAAGGAAATTACATCTTTATTATGAGTCTAAGTTGTCCCCTATTAACTCTCTCTTTTGCCCTTACCTGATTCTTATTGCTTGAAAATTTTCTGGATCCAGCTGCAGCTAAATTACCTCCTCATTTGGTCCATGAGAACCTAGATGATTTCTGTTTGTGTAATCACCGTCCCCAGTGTGGATCCCTGTCCTCATTTGTCCCCTGCCTTCCTTCCTCAGCAGCCCCCTCCCCAGCTGGTAATTTCCCCATGGGTACAAGTGCATAATTCTCTCTTTCCAAACAAGTTGAAACAGATTTTCTGTTTTCTACTTTTCGAAGATGTGCCTGACATCTTAAAAGGCAAGTTCTTGCACCTTTGTTTTCTCATCTTTGAGTAGGTGACTGAATCCTTAGAAGACAGAAAGAAAAAGCAGGATTGGTGGTGAGCATTGTAATAATGGTTGGAACTGGAAAGAGCATTTGCAAGCTCTTGTGAATATGATCTTTTTCTGATTTGTGTACGTGTGTTTCAGTAATGTATGCCTATATTTATTTTGCCAGTGGGTCAATTCTTTATTCCCTGGAACCCCTGGAAAGCCACGTTGCTCTGTTAACATGCAGATGAACGTTCTGCACATAGACACATCCCCTTATTGTGACTCTTTCAACAGTAGACATTTTTTTCTGTAAAGGCAGGAGCTAAAACATAAAAGGCATGTTACCTGACAAATAATTAGGGAATTGTTCTTCTTAAACCAAATGAATGTCCAAACAAATCACCTGCCTAAAATAAAATGAGAACTTCTCAAGCTGTGCCTGGGAATATTAATAAATGGAAGAGACGCCTCTGCCCATAGCTTCTCATGTCAGTGTCCCCCAGCCCTGCAGGTAGCAAAGACCAGAAGCATTGGGGATCCTTTACCACAGCGGTTCTCAACCTGTGGGTCGCGACCCTTTTGGGGGTCAAATGACCCTTTCACAGGGGTTGACTAAGGCCATCGGAAAACACATATTTTCGATGGTCTTAGGAACCGAGACACCGCTCCTCTATCCGTCTCCATGCTTCAAGACAAAGTTTCATTTATTTGTAATTAGAAATAAATATTTCACAATATATAACTACATATTGTTTTTGTGATTAATCACTATGCTTTAATTATGTTCAATTTGTAACAATGAAAATACATCCTGCATATAAGATATTTACATTATGATTCATAACAGTAGCAAAATTACAGTTATAGAGTAGCAACAAAAATAATTTTATGGTTGGGGGTCACCACAACATGAGGAACTGTACGTGGCATTAGGAAGGTTGAGACCCACTGCTTTACCAGGTTCAAGCCTGCCATCTCGTGGCTACTCACAAGAATTAGCCAATGTTTTAAAAAAAATTTTTTTTTCAATTATGGTTGACATTCAATATTATATTAGTTTCAGGTGTACAGCATAGTAGTTAGACATTTATATAATTTATGAAATGATCCCCCCAATAAGTCTAGTACCCGTGTGGTACCATACATAGTTATTATAATATTATTGACTATATTCCCTATTCTGTACTACAAAGTGGAAGAATGGCAACTGTTGGAATTTATCCAAGGTGTCAATTGGCATGCACTCACAAGTGCCATTTGAATTTGGGCTGTGGTTACTTCATCGTAGGTACCAAGAATTCTAAAGCTTGAAAATGACCTCCAGGGCATCTCTGATACCTTGCCTGTAGGAAGCAAGTGAGAAAGTGGATGCTGAAGAGGGAGCTCACTGTGCTGTCAGGTTCCCCCTCTAGAATCTGTAATGCTAAAAAGTGGGACCATCTGGGATGCCAGTGACTGCAGCCGCCTCTAGTCCTAGACAAATGGGTAATTTCTTAAAGTGCCCTTCTGATGAACAGGAAAACTCCAGGCTTGTTAGCAAAAGTGTCATTTGTGAGTGCACCTGGAAAGATCATAGCAGGTGGTGCAGTAGAGCACCCAATTCAAGAGGCTTATCCATCCACTGGGTGTTCAACAAATGAAAAGTAACGATGCCTACTGGCGGTTGGGGGATATTTCTCTAATCTGGACAAGTGGGGATGAAAAAAAATGAGAGCATCTTCAAGCTGCTCCCTGTGGCTTACACTTTTTTTAAGGTTAGACAACATCTGGAGGGTTTTGCTTTTTAAAAAACTATTGGTTGGATTTCAGTGATTTTTTCACATCCTTCTCCTGCTTTTTACAGATTGTAGGAATTGGAAAATGACTGGGGAAGATTGTTGCTATGGGAAATGCAATCTACCTGGAGGTCAAAGCATGGGAAAAAGAGGGTGAAACTGGGCTTATCGAGATGCCAAGGTCACAGAGAAATAACAGCAAGGTTGAGGGGGCTGAGTAACATACACACCTTCAGACACAGCTGCATAATTCTTTTTCATTTTCCCATCTGTGAATTGGAAATGAAGAGAATGATCAAATTTGCCAAATGATTTCCTTCCAAGGATGTTAATGTGGTGAGACAAACTCTAAGGATGTTAGTATAACAGGATATCTATCTATCTATCTGTGTGTTTAAAGAGATGTACCATCAGATAAACTTGAGGGTCCCCCTCCCCCCTCTGTTTTTCTTTAGTGCCTTCTGATTCAGTCTAGGTGGGAACAGAAAATCACCTTGAAATAAACGTTCTTTGTTTTACAAAGAGCGTTTGAGTAGGCTCCCTCGGTTATGTAAATGCCAGACTGGTGGGCCTCTGGTCCCAAAGGAAGGGAATAACAAGACATCCTCTGCTTTGAGTGGGTTAGTAAAGGTTGTGTCCCCTGGGCTTGATAGTGCAGAGCTGCAGGATGGAGGGCTAAGTGTTGACTGCAGTTGTGTGGTCAAGTAAGATGAAAATTAATTAAACGCCCTTGGATTTAATTGCTCACTCTCCATTTTCAAAACACTTCTCTTACCTTGACCTTTGTGCCCTGACACTCCTGCATCTCCCCCTGCTTCACTGGCTATTTTTGCTTCCCCTCCTCTGTTGGCCTTTCTCAAGGGCTTGGTCCTAAGAACACATCACTTTCAAAAAGGTAAAATCCGAACTCTAACACAAATATAAAAGGAACACATCAAAGATTTCATGTAACTCATTAATTAATAAAGAAACCAGTAAGGCATTAAAATCAGGTCCAAGGAGAATCTGAAGAAATATATACTCAGGAATGCTGAAATGAATCTGCTAATAGATGTAAAATGGTTACTATCCTATAGAACAATAAAATGTAATTTTGGGGGTATCTTTTCTACAGGGTAAAAACTGAAATGTATCTCTGTTGGGACAAAATTCATTCACGGTGCTATGGACAATAATCATTTGCATTACCATCAGTTTTCTACAAATTAACCTCTACCCCTCGAGAGTTGTAAAATAGCCTAGCCTATGAGAAGATGATCAAAGATGCACAGCTCTGTAGAATCAGATAATCCCTGGAGGGTCCACTGGACAATGCCCAGAGCTCAGTAATCTCTATCGCCCATTTCCAAGGTTTAAATAATTTCCCTTGACAGTCCTGAGCTCTCTAATCATTCGGTGCTCTCTCTGAGCAATCTCACCTAAGCCATAGTTTGAATTACCTCCAATAATAGCTGACTTTCACTTTTTATCTTTGGTCTAATTCTTTTAGCTCCAAACCTGACAACTCCTCTTAACATGGTTTTGAGAAGATAACTTGCCCAAGGCAACTTAGCTTGTTAGAAGAAGAGCTGAGATTTGAATTTGGGATTATCTGATTTCAGGACTGGAGCTAACAGCCTGCTATATTAACAGAAGGTGGTTTTGAAGGTGCCAAAATTTACGGGCTTAGAACCTATGTGGTGGACTCCTCTGTCATGAGTGGGGAGGGTCTTCTCTGGGGAGGAGGAGGGTGGAGACACGGACCTCACTGTTACTCTGGCCATGTTGCTGGCTGTCCTTGGTGAGTGTTGCTGCTCTCTGTTAACGAAGCAGGAGTAGTCCATACCCCTCTTCTACTGGGATTTCAGAGACTTGGGGGTTCTGGTGTTGTGCCCTTGGTCTGGCTACCTCTCACTTTTTTCTATATGAGAAAAGAGACCTCCAGCCTGGGTCATGGGTTGGAGTAGAGGCCAGGATGAGGTTGGGGGGGTGTTGGTTGGGCTTTTCCCATGCGATGTTTCCCAGGTTTTTTGAGGGTGTTTTGCATCTTCCACCTCTGCCCCACTGATCAAGATTTCTGCTGGCCTCTCCCGTTAACTCCTCCTTTATTCAGTGTCCATACTTCCCTTCAGGAAGAATGAAGTCTCAAGCCCATCAGGACCTGACTGGTCTCACGAGGTTGGCAGCACATTTTGACCAATGCAGGTGCTTATTTCTTCCTGTGTGGTCTCTTTTTCTTTCCTTTCTGGCTTCCTAGCCCCAAGCCCAGAGACTGTTCAGTTAGTTGAAGATCAGATGAAGACAAATGACACAGAGGTGAGGGTAGCCAATAGTCATAACCCTCACTCAATACCTTTGGAAGAAGTGAATTTCTGCCTGGTAACAAGTAGTTGGGAAATATTCTTCAGCAGGAGGAACCCCGTTTCTAGTGAAATCTAACCACTTTCCAGGTTCTTCATTTTTTTTCTCTGCCAGGGAGCCATCATTTATGCAATCCCTGGGCTGGCAAAGATCATCCCACCGGAGGCTTTATTTACTTTATTGAAAGAGCAGGTAGAGGAGGGGTCAGGCTGCCTGGACTTAGTGTTGCCACAGAAACCAGGGAAAATGCATTTTGCTAAATTGGCATTCCCTAACTTGTAAACATTCTTTTTTTCCCCTATTTTTTTATTGGGGAATTGGGGGGATGGGAACAGTGCTGGGGAATTGGGGAAGGGGAACAGACAAGTTGCTGTCGTTTTTGTTCTTCAATCTAGTTG
>NW_017731409.1:3320826-3336988 GCF_001890085.2 Hipposideros armiger
AAACCGGGGCCCTCTGGCATCCCAAGCCAGTTCTTAACCATCGCGCCACTCGGCCGGCCCTGTAAACATTCTTAACACAGTGTTCTGGAAAATAAGTTCTAGTGAAAAGCAAGCCACAAACTGGAGGGTTGAGGGATAGTACTGGGAGGAACACTTATTTTTCCCTAATTTGCTCAAGTTACTAACCATGTCACAGAAATGGGCCCTGCCACAGTCTCATCAAGGTAGGTACTTGTGTGGTCTGCAGCATCCTTGAACCTGTCCCAAGTCCCAGCACAGGTCCCTGCAGGGCGGTGGGGTGAGGCAGCCTTGCTTAGGCAATTCCCCTTTTTACCCCTGTGCCCCCATTCAATTTACTGGGGCCACTCCTAGCTGGGGCTGGCTCTCAGGCCCCAAATATACTCTCATCCTGCTCTTTCTGAGAACATTCCCAGTCTTAAGAGATGGAAGGCTTTTTCAGCAGCCAGGGAATCCTACCCATACCTTCTTTGAACTCTTGCCACTCTGAAAAGAAAAAAATCTGCCCACAACATTTATTTTGGAAGTCTCTCTTTTTTTTCTTATTCAATAAGAACTGTCTGAAATCATTTTCTAGCTTAGATATAATTGCTATTTGGTGCAATACTTCAAAACCACCTTTAATTCTCTTGTATTAAAAAAAAAAGAATACTCCTTTTTTAGAGTCTTTCTCTAGGAGTTGAAGTGATTTCTTCCTCTGTCAATTGTTTCCCTCACTTGTCAGGGTCACTGTCTTGTATTTAGTGAAAAGGAGGCTTTAAAATATATTATTAAATTGAGGTATAACTCACATATCGTATAATTCATGCTTTTAATGTTGTACAATTCAGTGGTTTTATTTTTGTTTTTGTTTAGCATATTCACAAACTTGTGTAACTGTCACTACAATCTAATTCCAGAACATTTTCATCATTCCAAAAAGAAACTTCATACCCATTACCAGTCACTCTTCATTATTCCCTCTCTCCAGCCCCTGGCAACTACCATTCTACTTTCCATTTCTATGGGTTTGCCTATTCTAGATATTTCATATAAATGGAATGAAACAACATGTGGCCTTTTATGTCTGGCTTCTTTAACTTAGCATGTTTTCAAGGTTCATCCATATCGTAGCATGTGTCTGTACTTCACTCCTCATTGATGAATAATATTCCACTGTTTGAATATACCACACTTGGTTTATCCATTCATTAGCTGGTGGACATAGAATTGTTTCTATTTTTTTGGCTAAAATCAATAATGCTGCTCTGAGCATTTATGTACAAGCTTTTGTGTGGACATATGTTTTCATTTCTCTTGGCTGTACACCTAGGCATGGAATTGCAAAATCATATTGTACCTTTGTGTTTACTTCTTTAGGAAGTGTCAAACTGTTTTCCATTTTCCATTCCCACCAGCAACATATGAGTGTTCCAATTTCTCCACATCCTCCCCAGCACTTGTTATTGTCTATTTTTTATTATAGCTATTCTAGTGGATGTAAATCTTATTACTGTGGTTTTGATTTTTATTTCCTTAATGACTAATGGTATTGGGCATCGTTTCATGTGCTTGTTGGTCATTTGTGTATCTTCTTCGGGGAAATGTCAAAATTCTTTGACCATTTTTCAATTGGTTTGGCTTTTTATTGTTGAGTTATAAGAATTCTTCATATATTGTTTATACAAGTCCCTTGTCAGATACATGATTTGCAAAAATTTTTCTCCCTGGGGCTGGCTGAATGGCTCAGTTGGTTAAGAGCGCGAGCGCTGAGCAACAGAGTCGCCGGTTCGATTCCCACATTTGCCAGTGAGCTGCGTCTGAGCTGAGCTGCCCTGAGCTGCCAATGAGTGGCCGGATGGCTCAATGGTTAGAGCGTGAACTCTTAGCAACAAGGTTTCCAGTTTGACTCCCGCATGGGATGATGGGCAATGCCCACCTTCAACTAAAATTGAACACAGCACCTTGGGATGAGCAGCCAGAGCTGCCCTCGAGTGGCCGGATGGCGACTGGACTTGGAGCTGAGCTAGCTGCGCCCTCCACAACTAAGATTGAAGGACAACTTGTCTGTTCCCCTTCCCCAATTCCCCAACATTATTCCCCTTCCCCAATTCCCCAATAAAATCTTTAAAAAAATTTTTTTCTCTTTTCCTGTGTTTATTTTATCACTTTCTTGATATTACCCTTTGAAGCACAAAAGTTTTAAATTTTCATGAAATCCAGTTTATCTATTTTTCCCTTTTGTTGCTTGTTCTTTTGGTGTCATGCCTAAGAAACCATCGCGTTACCCCAAATCATGAATATTTATGCCCATGTTTTCTTCAAAGTATGTTATAGGTTTGGCTATTACATTTGGGTCTTTGGTCCATTTTGAGTTAATTTTTGTGTATGGTGTAACATAGGATCCAAATTCATTCTTTTGCATGTCTTAGTACCATTTGTTGAAAAGATTATTCTTCTCCATTGAATTTCTGCCCTGTTAAAAAACAATTGACCATAGGTATATAAGCTTATTTTTAGTGTCTCAGTTCTATATTTCATTTTCTATATGTCTGCCCTCCGTTCAGTAGCACACTGTCTTGACTACTGTAGCTTTGTAGTAAGTTTAAAACCAGGAAGTACTAGTTCTCTCCAACATTATTATTTTCAAAATTGTTTTGGCTATTGTGGGTCCCTGGCATTTTCTACATGAATTTTAGGATCAGTTTGTCATTTTCTGTGAAAAAAGCAGCAGGAGTTTTTTACAGGGATTGCATTGAATCTGTAGATCAAGTTGGGGCGCTCATCTTCTGATGCATGCACAGACGATGTCTTTCCATTTAAGTCTTCTTTAATTTTTTTCAATGATGATGTGTTTGTTTTTAGTATGGAGGTCTTGTACTTTTGTGGTTAAATTTATTCCTAAGTATTTTGTTTTAATGTTATCGTAAATGAAATTGTTTCCTTAATTCATTTTTGGATTGGCCATTGCTAGTGTATAGAAATATAATTGATTTTCACATATTAATCTTATATTTTTCAACTTTGTAGAAAATTCTTTATTAGTTCTGATATCTTTATTGTGGATTCCTTAGGATTTTCTATGTATAAGATCATGTCATCTATGAATAGAGATAGATTTACTTCATCCTTCCCAGTCTGAATGATGCCTTTTATTAGGAGGCTGTTTTCATAACCAGTCTTGCGCCCACAATCACCCGATCCCCTCTGGAACTTTTGCCCCCACCCAGGATTATTCAGCATAGTAAACAACTTTAAACTTGGTATCAGGCATCACAGTCCTAAAGACAATTGACCATTTCCCTGCAGGGAATTTCTCCCTGGCCAATTTTCTCTTCTTACGGCCCCAATGCATGGACATCTTCTTGGGCCCTTCTCTCTCATACCTTTTCCATTTTCAATCATCTCAAGCCCCTTATCATCTCTCTTTGGGATGCCCTCAAAATTTTTTTCACTTTATTATGCAAAGCAGTTCAACTTTCATTATTTCATATACTCCTATCTATCTATGCTCAGGAGCCTTTCACAATAACAGCAGAAAAAATTTTAAAATAAACAAAGCCAAGTCCAAAATAAAAACCTGCCATTAAGATGCATCAAAGTATTTTCCTAAACTAAAGAATTGCCTTCCCTAAAGAGAATTTTGCTTCTCCCTTAGAAGTCAGAAGTAGCTACCAACAGTTTTGCTAAAAGATAATAGTACCCCCTCCCACCATAGAGGAGTTAGTACCACCTTTTTGTTTTTTGAGAGGCTCTCATCTGGTAAGAGAATCATTATCTAGGAAATCAGAATATCCCCAGATTGCCAGGTCTTACATTGGGAGTCTGAATGTGCCAGCGCCTACCCACCTTTCCTCAAAGTGAAGCAGGCTGTGCTGGGGAGTGTGTGAGTCAGCACAGCATAACTCAGACCCTCTGCGTGTTCTGTGATGGGGAATGCAGTGGTGTCCCATGTGGGAGCAATGTCTCCTCTCAGGTCATGGGCAGAGATAATAAAAGCTACTATTGGACTCTGAAGACAAACAGCTTGGGTTCAAATCCCAGCTCTGCTACTTAATCAATGTGTGACCTTGGGCAAATTGCTAAACATTTGCTATAATCCTACCATATATTTATGTTGTTTTATGCATACCTAAGCTTTTGGGGTTTTTTTTATCTGTAAAATGAGGATAATAACAGGACCTTCCCCCATAGTATTATTATGAGGATTAAATGAGTTAATATGTGTAAAGTTTTTAAGACAGTTCTTGGCTTGTGACTAAGAAAGTGTTAAAACAAACAACATCACAACAGTATTACCTGAATTGTTTGAGGTCTTCCTTGCCAGATTGTGAGTTTCGAGGTAGGGAGAGACTGTGTCTTATGTGCGGAATTTTGCATCTCAGCATCAGAGCCTGGAACATAGTAAAGACCTTTATCAAATGTCTACAACTTGAAAGGATGAAAAAACATTTTTGATCCACTCAGAGGATGATTTCTTATCAGGCTACTGATCAAAAGGAGATGTTGTCAAGTGCCTTTGTGAGCCTCCTTGGGGAGCTGTTCTCCAAATCACTGGGGAATGTGTGGATGAAATGTTACAGAGAGTTACATTTCAGAAGTTAAAGAAAATACTATAATTTAGAAAGAACAATTCAGAGAGAAGACAGGAAAAACATTAAGCAATGTAAAAATAAATATATTTATTTGTGGGGAAGGAGTTTCTGTAATAGACAGATTAAAAAAACAAAATAAAACCCCAGTAGAACAGGGATTGGCAAACTTTTTCTGTAAAGGGCCAGATGAAAAATATTTTAGGCTTTGTGGGCCATGCAGTCTCTGTTGCATTTGCTCAACTTTGCTGTTGTAGAGATTCACAGACAGATGCAATACATAAACAAATGGGCATGGCCGTGTCCCAATAAAACTTTATTTACAAAAACACGGGGTGGGCTGGATTGGCCTTCTGGCTATAATTTGTTGGCCGCTGCACTTGAACAATGTCAGGATTGAATAAAGGAATATCAGTGGGACTGTGACAGCTGGAGGAGCAACTTGCACAGAATCCTTTATGAGAGAAGAGAGCGGCTACCGCAATATCCTGGGGAATTCTTCTGCCACATGTGTGGCTCCAGAGCCGTCAATACAACTACGTCAGTCTTAATGTGGCTAATATGGAGAAGAATGAACAAAAAGCCTGCCATAACTTTTTTGATAACAAAGTCATTTATATTAAAAGTAGAGAGGACAGATAATCCAAAAGAGAGACTCCTTAAATTATTTTTATTTATCTGCAGAATGGATTTTTATACCTATGTGAGAGAAGAGACTTACAACCTGGAATTCACAGAATTTGAAGCACAATAATGAAAACAAACCCTGAAAACCTCCTCTTTAGACTGCCGCGTCAGGCCCCGGCCTCCTTCTGCAAGCTGTAGAGATGCTTCAGCTGCTCCTTAAGCCAGCATGGGACTTACTCAAGATGAAAATGGTTCGTGGGCACCCTAGAAATGCAGGCTTTCCTGGACCACATGCCTACTCAACAGCACATGACCTGGAAACCATTTTCTTGTTCCTGTACAAAGTTGCCTTTCTATTGCACAGTCTACCTAGGAAAGAATGGAGAAAGAGGGAATAGATTATCATGCAGAGGCAAGCAGGCTCTTACTTCCTCACAACTTCATTCCAGGGAATGGCCCTATGGCATTTCAAATAATGTAGCTGAGGATATTCGGTTTTAGCTCTAATAGTCAGTTCTGGTATGTTAATTTCCTAACCATTAGATCCTTCAATGTGGTGGCTAAGTTGGTGCCTCACAGAAGAAATATACCTTCAGCCTGTTGTATAATTATCTCAGGAATTATAAAGGCAATAAATGCATGATTGCTTTTTTTATTAATACATTAAAACAGAGATGCATAATTGGCACTTTAACAATCTAGTGGCAGCAAATTAGACAATAATGTGATTTCAAAATGACAATTACTTTTGGCAATTAATTGGCATCACCTTTCAGTAGCCCTTTTTAATACATTGCTGGGGATCCTCATTGCCAGTGAGGAATGGGATTATTCTAACTCTGAATGGGAGCCATGGGGAAGAGTTAATTACTTAACAAAACAAGTGGTTGATCTTTACATTCTGGATCAATGGGTCTTTGGGGTTTAATGACAGCAGTAATATACCATACCTTTTTTCTCTGAATGATGCCCAAACGATATGTAAACTTTTTATAATGTAATTACCGCCCATAAATCACTTCATTTCTGAAATATGGTGGCTTCTGATGGGACGAGATTGCTTTTTACAATCTCATTAGTTTAAGAAGGAAAGAAGAAAAATCTTGCCTCTAAAAGAAAGGCAGGTAAGGATGGAAGGTGATTTCATTAAATGTTACATGCAAACTGGCTGAGAAAAAAACAATAATGTCATCATACATAGACCAATGTTTGCAAAGCACTTTTACATACACAAGTAGGTTTAATTCTCAGCTCTGTGTTTTGGTAGCAGTGGGTTTATGTGAATTGTTCTAGAAAATGTCCAAAAGCATAAATCTTAATGGGCCATTTGACCTGTTTTTAATAGATTAAAAAATGTTAATATGCAATGTACCAAAATATTCTTACAATGTTTTGATTAAATAGTTATAATTATTGACAGGTAAACATGTTGAAATTGGTCATTGCACATTGTCCTATCTGCTGCTGATTTAAAGCTATATATTTTGTCTATATTGAATTTCACTACACACCTCATGTTCTTTCCTGAAACTGAATAATGAGATTAAGCATCTCTCAATAATGAGAGCAGGTACTATATTGACTAGTTTTTAATTGCTCAGCTCTAGCTTTGATTTTTTTTTAGTACAACTTAGAGTCTCTAAACAGTTCTCTCTGCATTTTAATATCTAGCACTAGAAATTATATTATAAGGCAACTGAATACTGGAAGACTGAAAGCTAAAATTGAGGTCATTCCACAGAACTTTCAAATCTTTATTTGAAAGGCCATTTTGCATGGCCGCAGAGTTGGTTAAGTAACAGCCACTAGATGCAAACCTGGGGCTGCTCATATGTGGAATTCCATTTCAAAGTACCTAGAATCAATGCATAAAATCAGTTCTCTGTGTTTTAAGGTTCCTGGTTGCAGGATGACTATTTATGACTCCAGAGATATAGGCAACATTCATTCTTTTATTCATTTGCACATTTCACAATTATTTATTAAATGCCTGTGATATTCCAGGCATTGTGCAAGCTACTGGGCAAACAGAAGTGAACAAAGCAGCTATTGTCTTTGCCATAGTCAGAAAGAAGAAGACAGTCCCATATCATTCTGCTTATAAACAAACTGTAATCCAGATGGAGCTGGTGGGTTTCTTTCTGTTTTTTTCTTTTCCTTTTCTTTCCATCTTCTTCCCCTTTCCCTTCCTTTCTGTCTCTCATCCATGAATTCCAGCAGTTATTCTCAATTTAATACAGATTTGATGTTACTGTTTATTAGATAATGTTAATTTGAGAATGTGCGATAACAAAGTCCTGGTGACCAGTCAGGTTTCTATCTAGCTCACATCCCTTTTTTGATGGGTTTTGGGTTTGTTGGCAGTGTTTAACATCCCTAGTAGGAATGTTAATATTTAAGAATACATTTTGTTAGTTCCCATTCTCCTTTTCTGCACTTATTTTTAACAAAGGAGGAATAAAAAAAGAAGGCCAATACCTGTTCCACTGAATAGCTACCATCTATTGAAATCCTACTATATGCCAGATACTTTCTGTAGATCATCCCTAATTTCTCACAGGGAACTTTTGAGGCAGCATTGTTAACTTCTTTCTATAGATGAAGAAATTGAAGATGAGTGAGGTTTAATAACTTGCCTGGTACCACACAACTTGTATGTGAAAGACCTGGGTTTGAACTCACAACCATGAGAGTCCAAAGCTCTTGTTGCCCTCAGCAGTTCCTACTGCTTCTAGAAACTTTGTGTTCAAGTACCTTGGGTCCACAGCTTGATATTGATTTGAACTCTTCTTGTTTTCTTCTAGTAAGACTATAGATAACGGATACTTCTTTTCTACCCGTTTCCAAGACTGAGTTAACTGCTTTTTGTATTAATTATCAGCTGGTGATTTTGATTTTGGTTTAATTGTGCAAAGAGCTGTAGTTTTGAACTGGTTCCAATTATGGCACAAAGTCTCACCATATCTTTCAGCCAATGAAGAAAAAAATTCCTTCTCTTTCTGGGATAGTGAGGGAGTTGACCCCACAATTAAAGTGTATTAGGAAAGTATGAGGTATATTGAATAGCATAAAGAGCAGACCCGATTGCCAGGGTTGAGGTGTTGTACCAGGTTAAAGCCAATTTTGAAAAGGAAGAAAAGCATAAAGAACTTAAAAAGCTTCAGGGTAAGGATACATGGATGATACCTGATGTGAATGAGCAGATTGAACAATTCTCACAGGAATATTCCATGAGGAAAAAGAAGAAAAAGATAAGTATTTTAAAAAGTAAAGAAAGAGAAGAAAAAAAGAGCAAGAAGCAGAAATATGAAAAAAAAAAACCAACCAATGGGTCAGTTGATAGTCCATCAAGCTCTGACGATGAGTGGGTTGAGGCTGTTCATCCCAGACTCCTGGCAAAGCAAAGACCTGGAAAGTGAAAGATGAAAAATCAGGGAAAAAAAGAAGACAACCAAGTTATTTGGAGGGATGAGTGGATAATTGTTGAATTCATGTCTGTTAAAACTGTGTAATCATCATCACTCAAAGCTGAAAAGAAAACTATAAAGAAAATAGAGCAAGAGAAAAGTCAAGCACTTGAAGAGTCTAGACTGTTGGAAAGAGAATTGAATCCATACTGGAAAGATGGTGGAACAGATCTTCTACCAGAAGACTGTAATGTGTCATTGGCTACTAAAGTTTCAGTAGTATAAGATGGTGGATTAAGCTGGCTCAGGAAATATTATCAAAGAATGGAGGAACACGCTGAGAAACAAAATAGAAATTTTGAAGACACTAGTTGAAAGATATGGGTCAATGGAAATATTTCAGTCAAAATTAGAAGAAACTGAAAAAACTGCATCCACAAAGGAAGATCGTAGATGAGCACATTGGAGGAAACCACCATATTCAGATAAAGCACAAAGTAGTCAAGAAAGTAGAAAATCAGACTTAGTAAAATATAATAAAAGGTAAAGGGATAGAATTCAACAGATATTATAAGCAATAAAGGTAAGTTTAGTGGTAATGAAAAAGATAATAGATCTGGGTCTTTAGAAACATACACAAAAACTCCAATTCAAGGCAAAAATCAAGAGTTCTCTTCTATTGGAAATGTGAGACCTGAATTCTCTCTCTCTTTTTTTTTTTTTTTTTAGCTGAGCCATCCTGCCACCTGTTGGCAGCTCAGCGGCTGCTCAGCTCGGGCATTGAACCGCTGTTGCTCAGAGCTCAAACTCTTGAGCGAGCTCTTAACCAATTGAGCCACTTGGCCGGCCTCTGAGACCTGAATTCTTAAGACCCTCTGATGAAGAAGAACTGTCATTTCAGTGCAAGGGCAGACATTTTGAATCATCTAGTTCATCTTCAACACTGGTCACTCAGGATTCTGTGCATTGTGGTTTTCAAAAATCCACAGAGAAGAGTGAAGAAAGTTTATCATCATGGAGTCAATCTGATGGAAGAGAAGGAAAGAGGAAACATTAAAATCAAAAGCCATTAGAAACCAGTTGCAGTGTTGACTATCAACACATTTCAGAAGACAGAAGAGAAAAATCACAGAATGAAAGCTTGAGAGGTGACTCTGAAAAAAGAACATCTACAGGAAAAAAGAACATCTACAGGACACAAAGTCATTTGCTGGAAGTAGTTCAGAGGATGAGTCCATCCACATTCTGAGTGTTGATGAGAAGAACAAGTTGGGAGCCAAGGTTATCAAGGCAGAGATGATGGGAAATATGGAGTTACCTGAACGACTTAAGACCCAACTTGAAAAGCCAAATAAATTCAAAGAAACTATAATATAGATATCATTAAAAAATCTGGGGTAGAGAATGGAGACCAGCAAGAAGTGATTTTTATCAGAACAGACCAGTCTGGAAGAGTATGGCCTGTGAACACACCAGGGAAACCTCTGGAATCCAACTGAGGAAGAAGGAAGAGACAGATATCTTCAGCCAATGAGGACAAGGAAAGGACTCAATACTTTCATGATGATGATAATCTAAGCCTAAATGATTTAATCAAGAATGAAAAGATGGGAACAGCAGAAAATCAAAGCAAACTTTTTATGAGAATGGCATCTAAGTTTATGGGAAAAGCAGATGGAGACTATTGTACTCTGGATGACATGTTTGTCTCCAAAGCAACTGAGAGAGAACATTTTGGTGAAGAGGAAGAGAAACAGAGGAAAAAAGCTAATGTTGAACACTAGAGTCTTGCTGCACAAATAGAAAAATGTCTGTATAGTTTTGACAGCTCTCAATTTCCCAAACACCTTATTGTTACAATAGGTATTAAGGTTTACTTATGTTATCCCAACTTTCAATCTCTTATTGAGGGGCACTGCCTGATAGTCCCTTTGCAATACCATAGAGCAGCCACCTTATTAGATGAAGACATCTGGGAGGAAATTCAGATGTTTAGAAATTCATTGGTAAAGATGTTTGAAGATAAAGGATTGGACTGCATCTTTTTAGAAACTAATATGAGCAGGAAGAAACAGCTTATGAATACATTCCTCTCTCAAAGGAAGTGGGCGATATGGCGCCCATCTATTTTAAGAAAGCCATAATGGAATATGATGAAAAATGGTCTATGAGCAGGAAATTGATTTATCTCTCTTCAAAAGATATCAGAAAGTCTGTACCAAAAGACTTATCTTCTCAGTGGATTTTGGCCTCCAAGGAGGGTTTGCCCATGTCATTGAAGATCAACACAAATTCCCTCGTTACTTTGGAAAGGAAATCATTGGTGGGATGCTGGATATAGAACCAAGACTTTGGAGGAAAGGGATTCAAGAAAGCTTTGATGATCAGAGGAAGAAAGCATTGCAGTTTGCACAGTGGTAGAAACCATTTGACTTTACCAGAAGTAAAAAAAAGTTGAGTCATAACTTTCATTTTTTATTTCCTGTTCAGAATCCTTTTAATTTTATTTCCTTTGCATCTAACTAAACAACGAACCCTCAGGTCATAGGGAAGGAAAGTCATGCTCTGGGTCTCCGACAGCTGTGCCTCATTGGATTGTGGCATTTCCTTCCCCATCTGCTCCTGTGGACTTCATTGTGGTAGCCTGGGAGTAAGACCAAATATATTGGGTGACCTACTCACATTCCTGTTCCGTACCTACATCTTGGTGTTCTGAACTATTCAGTGAATATATAGAAAGACTTTTCTGAAGGATATGTAGGATGTATAGAAGATCATTGGTTCAGAGAGAAGTGGTTCAGAGTCAAGTGAGTCAGCTTAAGTCTATTGACTGACTTCTTTGGCATTTTTTTAAATTAAGAATTGGCATAGTCAGTAATAACTGAAATTTATTTTCATAGCATTTTATAGAAGAGCTCTTAATTTTCTACCAATAACATATATATCACTGCTATTCTTTTTACTGATGGGAAAAGAATGTCCTAAAGGTAATAAAGAGTTAAATAAAGTATACAAAAAAAGTGTATTAGGAATATGGAGTCTCTATAGATTCTATTTTCACATAGCATAATCAGCCACCTTTTGCAGGTAGAAAAAAAGAGGTACAAAGGAATAACCAAATTAATTTTTAAAAAATATTTTTTTATTGGGGAATCAGGGAAGGGGAACAGACAAATTGCTGTCTTTTTGTTCTGCAGTCTAGTTGTGGAGGACATTGCTTCACGGGCCCGTGTTGGTATTATCATTGTGTTCTTCCCGGGTGAGGCAGTCACTTGCCGGCCACTGGACAGCTGCTCACAGCAGCTCATGCTGGCTGCTGGCCACTCACGCTGGCTGCCCGTCACTTACGGTAGCTCACAGCAGCCCACTGAAGCAGGGGCTGCAGCCTACACCATCGCCGGCAACTCATGGCAGTCCAGCTCCAGGTTGAGCTGTTGTTCACCATCTTAGCTGTAAAGGGGGCAGCGTCACTGGCCATCCATCATGTGGGATCTGAACCGGGCCCCTGATGCTCAGAGCTGGCATCTCAAGCCAATTCTTAACCAAGGCGCCACTCGACCAGCCCATAACCAAATTAATTTTGCACCACTCTGGAGTTAGAGATTAGTTGCAAGTCTAATGAAGATTGCTTTGCTAGGATTATCACATGAGGAGGATATTAATTTTAACAAAAAGATTGTGTTGGTTGTGCTGATGCCCTTTTAAGTTTTACCATCATTTAGCATTTCTTAGATAGTGGTCATGGGCATTTATAAATAAATATAAATGCCTGCACATTTTATTTTATTTTAGGAACATTACTTGCTTACCATGAAAATGAAGGTTTTTTAACTTGACTTTGAAGTCTGCTCAGTAGGAAACTATTTGTAGCTGAGTAAAAGGTTTTAACCCTTGATATGTTGTCTTGGTTGCTTTTATGCCAATTTGCAATAACTTCTTGTAAGATCCATGCATAGCAAACTCTAGTGTCACTAGATATGATTTTTTAGGCGTTAGAATTAATTGCAAGTGTCCAAGTGAGACACAGTGCTCATTTGCATCAAGGTTTGTCTGGAAGCTCAAGGTTATATGCTTGAAACTGCTTATAGTCACAGTTACTAACAATGATGACTCAAAATGTGCATGCTGGAAGGAATCTACTAAAAAAGCTACACACACTTTTAACATACTTGGAATATATAAAGTTTTCATTTATTCATGATTTCAATAATATATTGACTGCTTATTATGTACTAGGCACTAGGCTAGATAGAGATGAAACAGAAGAGAATAAAACCGTTAGGATTTTTGCCTTTGTAGTGTTTAGAATGTAGTGAAAAAGAGACATTTAAAAAGTAAAAAGTATAAAATAATATAGACTTAGAAATTATAATAAGAATCCTGAAGGACACATGTAGGGTTTTGAGAAAGGGAACCATAAAGTGGCCAGAAAGGATTCTGTGCACAAGTGTCATTTAAGTTGTAGGTTGGGTAAGAGCTGGCCAATGAGAAGTGGGTAGAACATTGCAAATAGAGGCAGCAGTGCCAAGGAGGGGGTTAGCCTGGCAAATGCAAAGAACTGAAAGAGGTCAATGTGATGTAGTGGGTGAGGGGGGAAGGAGTGCTTGGAAGAGGCATGGGCCATAGAGACACTGATAAGAATTTTGGATTTTTTCCCCCAAGCAGATTGGGAAGTTGTTAAACAGGCAGTGATATAATCTGATTGACATTTTAAGATAATCACTCTGTCTGCCAAGCAGATCTGAATAATGATTTGGAGGGGCAAGACTAGAAACAGGGAGACAAGTTACAAGCCTATGGTAGTAATCCAGGTGAAAGCCTGGTAATGAAAGAGATAGAAACAGTGGGTGAACTCTGGAAACATTTGGAAGTAAAATCAATAGATTGGAAATGGATTGGGTGAGGCTGGTAGAAGACAGAGAGACTGAACTCTAAATAATAACTTTTAGATATTCAGCTTTAACAATCTGATGGGTGGAGATGTCATTTTACTGAGATGGGGGAAGACTGGAAGAACAGTAAATCTGGAGCAAATCATTAAAAACTTCAGGTTTTTTTGTAGATATTCTTTATCAGATGAATGATATTACTTTCTATTTCCAGTTTATAATTTTAAAAAATCACACATGTAGAATTTTATGACTTGCTTTTTCTGCGTCTGTTGAGATGATTATAAGATCCATCTCCTTTATTTTATTAATGGAGCATATTGCATTGTATGATTTTTGAGTGTTAAACCAACTTTGCATTTTTTTAAAAAATTCATTTCTTTCTTGGTTGTGATCTATAATCTTTTTCATATGTTGCTGGATTTGATTTGCTAGAATTTGTTTAGAATTTTTTTGAAAAAATCAATGTTCCTTTCTTATAATGTCTTTGTCCATCTTTGATATCAAGATTATGCTGGTTTTAAAAAATGAATTGAAGAGCAATATTTTCTTTTTTCTTGTCTGGAAGAATACATGAAAAATTGGCATTTTTTTCTTCTTAACATATTTTGTAGAATTCACAGTGAAGCCATCTAGGCAATAGTTTTCTTTGTGAGAAGGTATTTTCTAACAGTGAATTAATTTTCAAATTAATTTTAGTTTTGCTAGGTTGCATTGTCTTTTATGAAATATATCTAAGTCATCTAAATTTTCAAATGTATTGCATCTAGGTTTTTCAAAATACTATTTTCCTATATCCTCCCCATGTTTGTAGGATGTATCGTGATATCTCCCTTTTCGTTCTTGACATTAATTATTTGTGTCTTTTTTTGAAGGAGTTTATCACTATAATAGTCTTTTCAACAAACCTACTGTTCTCTTATATATTTGTTTTAGTTTCATTAATGTATATTATCATTTTTACTACTTCCTTTTTTCTCATTTCTTTGGGCTAAATTTTCTGTTCTTTTTCTAACTTTTTGAAGTGGACCCTTAGTACTTGATTTGCAGACTTCCTTCTTATCTATTATATGCCATGAGGGCTATAAATGTCTATATAAATGTGGCTTGAATATGTATTTTTAAATCATTGGGTTAATATCGGTTATATAATTTCCTTTGTGATTTTTTCTTTGGCCCATAGGTATTTAGAAGTTTACTTCTTAATTTCCAAATATAGGCTTTTTCTATTTATTCAGCGTAATTACACTAAAACAAAAGAATATACTTACTCTGAGATGATTTTGATTTTTTTGAAATATGTTGATTCTTGCTTTATGACTCTGACAGATATGGCAGTTTTGACAAATGCGCTGGGTGTTCTTGAAAAGAATATATATTCTGTAGTCATTAAGTGCAGTGTTTTATATATATATATATATATATATATAAATATATATATATATATATATATATATATATCGCTATCTCTATCAGGAAAAGTTTGTTAATTGATTGTTTAGGCCTTCTGTGTCCTTACCTAATTTTTTGACCATTTGTTCCAGCTATTCAATATGTGTGTTAAAATATTTCATTGTAATTGTGAATTTACACATTTCTCTTTTTGTATTTTTTGTTTTATATGTTTTGAAGCTATGTTACAAGGTACAAGCAAATGTAAAATTGCTATATCTTCCTGGTGTATTGACCTTTTTATTTTTATGCAATTTTCTTCTTTAGTAATGTTTCTTGTTCTAAAGTCTTATTTATCTGATAATAACATAGCTACTATAGTTTTCTTTTGGCTAGTGTTTTCATATTATATTTTTTTTCTTATCCTCTCGCTTTTGACCTTTCTATGTTATACTTAACTTCATCTCTTTAAGCAGTGTATAATTTTTTAAAATCCAACCTTACAATCTTTATCTTTTAATTGACATAGTTAGTTCATTTATATTGATGGTAACTACTGATATATTTGGGCCTAAATCTACCATCATACTGTTTGATTTTCATTTTTCCACCTATTCCATGTTCTATTTTTTAAATCCCTCTTTTGTCTTTGGATTATTTTCTGTTATCTGAAGTTAAACATTATTTTACTCTTCTTCTATTGGTTTCCCTAGAGATTATATTATACAGCCTTACTTATCAAAGTCTAATTAAGTTAGAAGTTTTTCCTCATACCAAATAATGCCAATGTCTTAGACAAGTGCTACTCAAAGTGTGGTTCTCGGATCAGCAGTGATTCTGTGACCTGTGATGGTTGATTTTATGTGTCAACATGACTAGGCCAAGGTACCGAGCTATTTGGTCAAGCACCAGTCTAGATGTTGCTGTAAAGGTATTTTTAAGATGAGATTAACATTTAAATCAGTAGATTTTGAGTATAGTATGTTACCTTTCACAATGTAGTGGTCCTTATCTAATCAGTTGAAGGCCTTCAGAGAAACAGACTAGAGTCCCCTGAGGAAGAGGGGATTCTGACTCTAGACTGCTTTCAGGCTTGAGCTCCAACATCAACTATTCCCTGGGTTTCTAGCCACCAACCCAGCTGTGAAAATTTTGAACTTCCTGACCTCCACAATCACATGAGCCAATTCCTTAAATCTCTCTCTCTCTCTCTCTCTCTCTCTCTCTCTCTCTCTCTCTCTCTCTCTCTCTCTCTCTC
>NW_017731409.1:3337008-3397259 GCF_001890085.2 Hipposideros armiger
CACACACACACACACACACACACACACACACATACACACACGCACACACACATATCCTGCTGGTTCTATTTCTCTGGAGAACACTGGTTAATACAGGGTTCCAAACAAAGCCTGGGGAGTTTAAGAGGATTCCCTTCCTCTCATTCCCCCATCTCCCCCTCGCCTTATAAGTTTATTGAAAGCTCTGTTCAGCTTCTCTTCCTCTCAGCCATCTCTACATGAATTGGAAGATCTCCTGAGGGAAAAAATGATCCCCAAAGCTGGGCTCATTTCTCTCGGTTTCTCATTTTCTTAGCTCTTGTCTGCATTCTCATTCACTGCCATGTTAGTTCTCTGATGCCTCCAACAGATTTAGAATGGTTTTTCCAACTTTTCTGGTTGTTCTCAGTGGGAAAGTTGGGCTAATTTATCTAGTCTACCATCACCAGAAGTGATTTTCCCTGAATAGGTGACTGTCTGTCCTTTTGGTCAAAATCTAGGCAGGAAGTCTCAGACCTTTTTTTGGACCAAGACTTGTTTTTATTTAGTTAAATTTGAGGAGCTTTTGAGACATCCAAGGTAAGATAACACAAAAGTTGTTGGATAAGCATATCTGGAACTTGGAAGGAGGATTCTCTGTGGAGAAAAATTTTGGTATGAGCAGTATACAGAAAACATTTCAAATGATGAAATGAATGAGATCATCGAGGAGAAAGTCTGGCTAGAGAAAAGAATGGGGGCTGGAACGTGCTTTTAGGAGCTCCAACATTTGGAAGTTAGAGCAGGAGGTACAAGTGAAACACTTGGAAGAGGTTGTCAGAGGGGTAGGAGAAAACCCATGAGAGTATATTGTCATAGAAGCAGAGAAAAAAGGAGAATTTAAAGAAGTAGAGACTGGTCAAATATGATTTATCTGATGAAAAGCCTGACAAAATAAGGCCTAAAAAGTATCTGAGTACTTGAGCCTCACACATATACTAGAGACACTTGATAGATGACCATAGTTGTGGAGTTGTGTGGGTGGACAGCTTCAGGAAGAGTGATTCAGGGCTGTGGAGGCCTGCCCAGCAGCAATCACCCTGGTAGCTTTCAATCTCTAATCTGATAATGAGCTCTGTGCTACCTCAACCTGAAAGACTTATTGGAAACCTGTGCTCTGTCCTTTTGGCAAATAAGTTAGGTAATACCTGTCAAGAGCAAAGAAGGATGATGGTGTTCCGACTTCTTTCTAATACTTACCAGATCTTCAGGGAGCAAACCTGTCGTTTTTGTTCTAAACCTGGACACAGCTGCACCTCCTGAGGTGAGCTTTCATCGCTCGCTCCCACAGAACTCCCACTAATGCTGGATGTCTCACCAGAACCAGGAGGCAGAGGAAACACTGATTTCTCCTCCTAGAGATGCGTGCTTTCTCACAGCAAGCTTTTTCTATTGAGCTCTCAGTGTAGCCTTTAGTCTTTAGTCCAGAGAAAAATTTAGGCTAAAGGAGACCTTGTTACGTCTACTTGCCAATATTTCAGAAAAGTCCATTGACAGGGATTTTAAAAAGTGGCAGTTATACATGGCATAAACCTCATGTGATCTCCTTATTTTCCTATAAAAATATTAAAGTTTGGTTACTTCCATGTGGAAGTGCTTGGCAATGTATTTGTATATGTATGGTGAGTTTGACTACCAAATACACTGAAGGATCTAGACTGTAGTGAAAAGGGCATTTGTACAGCAGGGAAAACAATGGCCTCAAAGCTCATTGCCCTTGTTGGGTAAGTGTAGAGTAAAAGACAGGCTCTCACTCTAAGCCTACTGACTTGGAAACATGTGCAAAATGAATTTAGTTATTTCTTTCATTTATCTGATTCACATCTGATGAAGGAAGCTGAGCCCGTGAGTCAGGCATGAAATTATAGCAAACTGGCTCACTCAAAAAGTGCTTCAGAGAGAAGCCATTCTACTGCTTTGGGGAAAAGCTGTTTGGACACAGTTTAAGGCTCCATTAAATGTGGTCTTTAATGAATAAAATCCTGGCCCTGCTGTTTAACCACACTCATTTGGTAGATCTTGGTTGTTAACAAAAAGGATCTACTCACATGTGATAATATCGCTATGAGTGAGATTAAATAATTTGTCAAATGATTGGTGAAATGACACAATCTGGATGGTTTCATCCTGAGTAATTGAGTCACTTAGTCTCTCTGAGTTTGATTCCTAAATGTAATGCAGGAATAACAGAGTACCTGTCCTACTTACATCACAAGGTTGTGATGATCAAACAGGATAATGTGTGGAAAGCTCTAGATAAAGATAGGACTTTGTTTGTTGCAATGTAATCACTTCCTTGTCAGAAATCATGACTGTGGCTTTACCTCCTGTCAGTCATTGAGTGTTGGGAAGGCCCTTTGTGGTATCACAGCACTGCCCCAGTTCATCAGCATACAGCACTCATAACTGGCCAGGACTAACACAAGCCCTTAGAAGACTTTTAAAAAGGCTAGCATAACCACTGAAGAAAATAGCCAAGAAGTTAAGCCAAAAAGGTCATAGACAATGGCCTGTGATTGGTCATTTTACTAGCCCAGAAGAAAAAGTACATTTTCATTGGCTAGTAATGGCTATAAGAGACAACTCTGCCAACACCAAAGCCATGAAGCATAGGAGAGTGAGAGCAGGAAAAGACTCATGTATTATGGTTCTCCACAGAAATAAAACCAATAAGATATACAAATATATCCTCATACACACACACAAACACACACACACATACCTCACACATACATATGTCCTCATATATATATGCTCACTCACGTGTGCACACACACACATACATATATACACATATGTCTCATATATATACATATATAGATAGACAGATTTATTTATTATAGGAATTGCTTGCATGATTATGGAGGCCAAGAGGTTCCCATGATCTGCCATATGCAAGCTGGAGAACCAAGAAAGCTGATAGTGTAATTCAGTGTGAGTCTGAAGGCCTGAGAACGAGGGGAAGGAAGGAGCCAATGGTGTTAGTCCAAATTGGACTCCAAAGGCCCAAGAACCAGGAGCACCAATGTCCAAGGGCAGGAGAAGACGAATGTTTTAGCTCAACCAGAGAGCAAATTTATTCTTCCTGTGTCTTTTTTGGTTCTATTCAGGTCTTCAACAGATTGTGTGATGCCCACCTGCATTGGTGAGGGCAATTCACTTTACTCAGTCTACCTATACAAATGTTAATGTCTTTTGGAAACATTCCCACAGGCACAGCCAGAAATAATGTTTTACTAGCTATCTGGGCATCCCTTAGCCCAGTCAAGTTGATACATAAAATTAACCATCACAGTTGGAGAAGAGATGAGGGGGAGAAAAAAAGTAAAGAGCAGATGGTTTGGGAGAGAATAACAGAAAGCAGCAGCAGTGATTGAAAGTGATAATGAGGTCAAGAATAAGAAGCCCTAGATCAGTGGAGAAAGAAATTGTAAACTTTTTAGATTTGGAAGGGCTCAGAGATCATTCAGTCCAAGGATGGCAAATACATGGGTCATGTGGGGCAAATTTCTCATCTTGTGTCCACAGCAGACATTGCTAATCAGTCATTGTACTCTTTCTACTCAGTCAAGGCATCTGAGTGGCAAGGCAGAGTGATCCCAAAGCTGAAGTGCTTCCTCTGTGGGAATGTCAAGAGCTTGTTGGAACAGTGTGTTTAAGGGATGGACATAATTCATTAAATTATCTGATTAGGCTGAGAGATGCAGGAATCTGGTCCATGTAGAGGGGTCAAGACAGTGCTCTAAATTGCTGCCACAAATCAGTTAGAATAGGCACAAGAGATGAAATCTATTTGCCAACCAGAATTTTATTCGACCTCCTCATATAACAATCAAGAAACTGTGGCATAGGGTTATGATGTAACTTGTTCAAGTTTGGAGCTTTATTACTGAAGACTATTTCCTGAAATGGCTGAACAGAGTAGAGAAAGGAACATTTTTTTGATAGTAGGGTTTAAGTCAATAGATCCTGAGCTAGGGCTTTGAAGGTTAATGTATTAGTTTGCTTGGGCTACTGTAACAAAGTACCATGGACTGGGTGGCTTAAACACAGAAATGTATTGTCTCACAGTCCTGGAAGTTAGAAGTCTGAGATTAAGGTGTTAGCAAGTCTGGTTTCTTCGGAGAGCTGTGAGAGGGAACATTTTTCAGGCCTCTCTCCTAGCTTCTAGTGGTTTGCTGTCAATTTTTATTGTTTCTTGGCAGATACATCACCCTGATCTCCCCCTTCATGTTCATGTGGCATTCTTCGTGTGTGTGTGTGTGTGTGTGTGTGTGTGTGTGTGTGTGTGTATGTTTGTGTATGTGTGTGTCTGTGTCCAAATTTACCCTTTTTATAAGGACATAGTGATATTGGATTGGAAACCACTGTAATGACTTCATTTTAACTTGATCATCTACAAAGACGCTATTTCTAAGTACAGTCACATTCTGAAGTACTAGGGGTTAGGACTTCAACATATAAATTTTGGGGACACAATGTAACCCATAATGGTGAGGCTTAGTTTTCCCTAAGTGTCAAGTCCCTGGCTAAGGGAGTCAGCATGAATCTGGTCTAATAGCTTTCTTCATGAAGTCATGTTTAACATGACTTGATTCAAACCATGTTTAACATGGTTTGATTCTTTAAGAAATTGGCAATGACAGACCATGCAGATGAATTCATAAACCATTATGAGTTCTATGTTTATTGTATAATAAGGATTTTCAAGGCGTATATTACTGTGGTTCAAAGAGAGATAAAATCACCAGGCCGAGGTGATACCCTGCAGCAGAGAGTGATTCCTGTGAAACTTCAGAGTGAGGTTACGCTCTTCTACTGCTAGTTAGAGGAATGGATCAAGGTCAACCACAGCCTGAACAGCTGACAAATACCCTTGGACGAGGTTCCTCTATTATAAAGATCTAAAGATAAAAATATCAATCAGGAGATGCCAGGAAACCACATGGCACATGAAGTGGGCAAAGCTCTCTGCTCTCTGGGAGCCCTTCTCCCCAAGAAAAGTAGTGGAATTTTTCTTTGCTGCCGATTCTGTGCTTCCCATCTTTTCTTCCAAGTTACCTCATTCTATGGTAGCACCTCCTTCCCAACTCGTTCAAACACTCAGGACCATGTTCTCTCCCTCTTCCTCCTGTTGGATACTATTCTTAAAAGGAGATCTACAATACATTAATTTACACTTAGGTGTGAATGGCTGATACGGGTTTAAAGTGGGCTCTATCCTGACCTATTTGTAAGTGATTATCAAGGCCTTAAATTGGAGAAGTGAAGCTCTAACTAGAAATACGGGATCATCCAGTTCTAAATTGCACCTTTTTTATTAGCTAATCAGCCCCTAAATTAAAATGTGTCAGTTTTCATTTATCTTCTACAACTGTCAGTGATCTAGGAATTTGCTGATTACATTAGCAAATTTTCTTTAATTCCAGGAAGATGCAAAATAGACATTTATAAAAATATGAACCTAAACTTGTACGCCATGCTTAACTCACCTACATTTGTGCTGGCAATCTGATCTGACTTATCCAGAAATTAATAGCACAGGACTTTCTTTTCAGTCCTTATCACAGCCCCCTCTCTTTTCTGCTGGCTTGAAAGTTCAAAATGCAATTCTATTGTTCCTCGGCAATCAGAAAGGAACTGCTCTTTTCATCATGTCTCCTTGATGGTGCCAAATAGTGCAAAATCATTATAAAAGAAGGGCCTCCCCTACATCTTTCAAGAATGATATTCACCAGCCTTCCCTTTCTCTTGTCTGTTCTTAATCCCCCTCAGTCTTTTGTCCAATTCAGTCAAAGAGAGAGGGCATAATAGATATCTTGGTACTGGTTAGGTGTAGGTGTAGGTATAGGTATAGTTGTAGGTGTGGTTATAGATATAGGTGTAGATATATGAGATGTGATAAAAAATATGGTGAATGCTTAAATAAAAAAATTTGTTACAGTAAAAGACACATTGCCATTAATCCCCCTCAAAATATTCCTCTTCGCTTCGAACACACTTATCCCATCATTCTTGCCACTTTCTGAAGCAGTTCTGGAAGTCCTCTTTTGTGAGTGTCTTTAGTTGCATTGTCATGGCTGCCTTGATGTCCTGAATCGATTCAAACATTTACCTTTCATGGTCATTTTGACTTAGGGGAAGAGCCAGAAGTTGCACAGTGCCATATCCGGTGAATAAAGTGAGGGCACACTGTAATGTTTTTATTTGACAGAAGTTACTGTACCAGAAGCGATGTGTGACACGGAGCCTTTCTGTTGTGATCAAAATATACAGTGAATGCTGCTGCCAAGTGCCATCCAATGGAAAGGCAGGGATCTTCATTACGGGAAGGTGCACATCAAACCTTAGTAACCATGTGTGACAAGTTTCAACTTGTTTGGTGCACTCAGTTGGATGTGAGCTATGGTTGAGAGATGGTGTATTTTAAAGTGTGCTGTAAATCATCCTCCATCATGACAATGCTCTGTGTCACACATCGCTTCTGGTATACGGCAATTTCTGTCAAATAAAAACATTATCGTGTGTCCTCATCCACCTTATTCACCGGATCTGGCACCATGTGACTTCTGGCTCTTCCCCAAAGTCAAAATGATTCAGGACATCGAGGCAGCCATAACAGCATAACTAAAGACACTCACAAAAGAGAACTTCCAGAACTGCTTCAGAAAGTAGCAAGAATGATGGGATAAGTGTGTTTGAAGTGAGGGGGGAGTATTTTGAGGGGAACTAATGGCAATGTATCTTTTACTATAATACATTTTTTAAATTTAAACATTCACCATATTGATCACACCTAATAGGTGTAGTTGTGGGTGTAGGTATAGGTATAGTTGTAGGTATAATTATAGGTATAGGTGTAGGTGTAGTTATAAACTTAGGTGTAGGAATAGGTGTAGGCCATAGATGTAGTTATAGGTACAAATGAGGGGCCTGGCAAACTCTGTGGGAGGTGAGGGTGGCCTAGACTGAATGTTTCTTGGATCCAGACTTAACTCCCTGCTATTCATTCCTCAGTCACCCTGGAACAAGGTTTGCTCAGCCACTGAAAGAGGTTGTCAGCTGCCATGGGGTCTCCCTGGGACAGAGCCAGGAGAGTTCACAGTACCCTTCAGAGGGGCAGGCAGGATTCTTCCCAGGGGTTAACACAAAAATAGAAAATCTTTGCTTTAGCTCTCTCTCTTACCCCAACACTTGACCTAACTTTATAGGACATATTAGCAAGTGATGAATACAGGCAATAGAACCAACAGAAAATGAATAATTCAGTGACAAATACATTCCAGAAAATTGGGTTGATGTGATTGGAGAGTACTTTGATAAATATACTATGTTTTCGAACACTCATTTCATTATATTGTTATCACAGAAGGCAATTTATTCTGATTAAAAATTATTTTCCATGGAAATAATGGTTGGGGGAACTAAAAGTTCTGAGGAAACCTACCCCATAGTTACATTTAAATAACTCCTCTGAAGCAAATACATTTGAAAGTTAATTGTTGGCTCACTGAATTTCTCTGGCCTTGGGATCCAGCAGGTGCCATGATGTGCTTCTAGGCTTCACTCTAGCATTTAATGAAAGGGGGAAGATTCAAGACTGTTCTCAGCAGATACCCACGAGGCATGATATTCCTGTTTGGTTAGGGGCATGATGAAATTGATAGATGGCTTGCCTTGACTACCTGACTGCCGGCCCACCCATACTCTTTCTTTCCTTTAGTTTATAATGATGTTTATTTGATGTACAGAAAAAATTCGAACACATCAAAACAAACAAAAACCCTAACACTAAAACTTCCAACAGTACCAAGACCCCCCTAAAAAGTAGTCTCCTTTCACCTTTGACAGCTTCCTTATTCTGTTCCCTATAGGCAGCCATCTTTAGCAGTTTTTTTCTGAAGAGTACTATTGGGTTGTCAGAAAAGTCAGGACGTATATTTTCTATGTTTTTCATTGAAAAAATGCATCATGACTTCTCTGACAACTCAATAAATAATATTAATATCTGTATATTTCTCTCTCTTTCACACATATAATCATACTATATACGTGGTCTTATGCCTTGCTTTTTCGTTAAACAATGGCCATTGTTCTACCTGCCTGTCTGTCTGTCTATCTCCATCATCAGTCAAATTTTTTTGTAATGGCTGCATAGTATTCCATTTTACAAAGGTACTATAGTTTATTTAGTCAGTTCCCTGTTGAGGTTTGGGTTGCTTTGTCTTTGGCTGAAATAAATTGTCAGGCGGAGGCGGGGAGCATGCACAGTGACTCTAGACTTTGTTTTGATGGTAGGTACCTCCTAGATTGTTAGGACAATTGAGGGGCATTTTTGGAGACTGGTTGGCAAAGGAGAGGCGTTATATCAGAGGACAGGTATCCAATGGGAGACTGGGTGAAGTCTTGCTACATAGGATGTGATTCCATTCTCTCCTCCACATCCCCAGGAAAACCTCAGTAACATTGACATTACCGGCAAATGATTATGGCATTCATTCATCTACTCGGCAAACATTATTATATTTCTTCTGTTTGCTAGGCACTGCTCTAGCAAATAGAGCACTGTCTCCCCAGCACAGCAGTGAACAAAACAAAGGCCCTGTTATCATGGTGTTTACATTCAATGGAGGGAAATAAAATTAAAAGCAAACAAATATACAACTCTTCTGAAGACAAATAAAGCAGGGCATGGGCTGAAGAGCAACAAAGCGTGTTGGAACAGTCTTCCTTGAAGGCGATTCTGTGTGATGCCACAGGCAAGGTGGGTTGAGGGAGGGCGCTGAGGCTACAGGGCAGTAGCACTGCATCTGGGTTGCCTGGAATGCCAGTGGCCTCGGGCACCCTCCCATCCACCTTCCCACATGGGCTTGCCTCCAGCTGGGCACTGCCAGCAGATGCTGCTTCTATAGCTGGAATGGAGCAGCATTTCCTTTTAGGGCATGTGGTGGAATTTGTGAGGGAGGAAGAGGGGAAGAGGGGGAAAAGGGGAGAGAGACCTAGAATAAGGGGAAGGTGGCCTAGAAAAAAATCTGGATATTCTACCATCAGATTAATTCAACATTACTGAACTACCAAAGGGCTTCTCATCATTCACTGTTTTTAGCAGGGGGCAGGGAAAATTATTCATTATTCAATGTGAGCTGAAATGAAAACACCACACTTTGTAAAACATGCAAGGTTACCTACTACGATAACTGCTTGCAGAGTTTTAATGTGTCTGCTGCACAGCTAATTAATTTGCTCTGAGCTTCATTGGAATTCCTATTTGAGATGATTGTCTTGGTAACTGAATGCACCACAGAGAGCAAGAGCTTCAAAAAATGCTTTTTGGGGCTGCTGTGGCAATCTGAGCCTTTCTCAGGGCTTTCTCAGCCACTGTCAGGGAGGACTGGCTGTGTCCCTGTCTAGTCCCTGTCAGCCTCATGGGGTCGACAGGATTTTTTAGAAGTTGCATAGCCCATAGTGTTATATGTGTTGTGGTTTAGAATCCAGACTCTGAAGTCAGACCAGTCTGGGATTTCACATTTATTAGCAGTCACTTACTGTGCGACTTCAAGCATTTAATGTCGCTGTTTCCTTATCTGTAAAGTTAGAATAATTTTATTACCTACCACAGAGAAGCGCTGTAAAGACTACAATAGCTGTGTTTGTAAAGCATCTGGTCCATCGTAAGCTCTCACTAAACAGAACATTTTCTTCTCATTCTGTACTTCCTCCTTCATTGTTGTCATCATCATCACCACCATGATCATTGTTTTTCCTTTCTGCCTGTGTGTCAGATTTGTTTGTTGGGACTTGAGGTATAGTGTCCAAACTGGGAAAACGATAATGGGCAGTGTTGGCACAACTGAAACCATCTTCTTAGGCCTCAAGGAAATAAGAGATTGGGTGACCTGAGCCCTGTTTGGTCCAGGCTTTGCAGCTGCCACGTGATTTAGGCCAATCCCTTCATCTCTCTGGGCTCCACTCTTCTCTTTGGTAGGATACAGAGATTAAAATTAATGCTCTCTTAGGTCCTGTCCCATTCCAAGGGAGTGGTGTCTAAAGGATCATACCTAAGTAAGTTAGGGTCTGTTTGGCAGCAAGTAGCAAAGTTATCAGTTAATAGTGTGTTAAACAAATGACATAGACTTAAAAAAAATTAAACAAATTTTAGCAAACCAAATTCAGCAGTGTGTAAAAAAGAATATATTTTACAACCAAGCTGGAGTAGTTTTCTCTTTGCATCCTCTGAATACAGCTTATTCAGTAATCTGCTTAGCATGGCTATATCTTCTTCCTCAACAACACTGGGTGTTTCTCAAGAATGTTGGTAGTATCATGTATCTTTTTACCTCCCAGAGTTTTTAGCTTCGTGTATTGCTAAACAAACATCTGTTGATTTAAATGATAAATTAGAATGAATGCAAAATCCTGGTTAATCATCACATTAGTACCCAGTACTAGTACCCCAGGTATGTCTCGGGTCCATCAACAACTTAAAAATTAGTAGATTGTTGAGAATTCAGTGTTTAGTCTAATGGCTTGCGTATAAAATTCCTTGGGAGCTCTTAATGCATCACAATAATTATTAAACAACAATTAACCTTGTGAGCAAAAGAGAAGTCACAAACATTATTTATTACTTTGCCAGTCTTAATAAAGACCTAATGTGCTAATAGCTTCTCTTGGAGACAGCTGCCATCAGTTAAGTAAAAACATTATTATGTTGCAATTACAAGTATCAATAGAGACAGAACCTACTAGTTTTCTGATTGCTGATAGGCATTAACTGGTTTATGGGTAGCCATTCCAAAAGCTTTCTGTTGCATTGTGTTATTTTATGACTATTAAACACATCCACCGCTACACACATTTATTCAATATTATAGCTGAGAGGCACTTTAAAAGCATCACATGCAATATTTTGTAAACTGTGTCCCAATGATCTCTTAGAGCAGCGGTTCTCAACCTGAGGGTCGCGACTCCTTTGGGGGTTGAACGACCCTTTCACAGGGGTCGCCTAAGACCATTGGAAAACAAAAAGATATTTACATTACAATTCATAACAGTAGCAAAATTACAGTTATAGAGTAGCAACGAAAATAATCTTATGGTTGGGGGTCACCACAACATGAGCAACTGTATTAAGGGGTCGCGGCATTAGGAAAGTTGAGAACCACTGTCTTAGAGGTTTCTGGAAATCTCTTAAAGGACTTTCTGGGTGTTGCAGGGTCAGGGACAGTGTGTAGTTTTGTGGGCGAAGCAGGCCACTTTGACATGGCTATCTTGATACAAGATTTTTCTTGCCTCAATCATTTTCGTTGTGTCATGGCACAGCTGCACAAAATGATCCTGTAAAATCATAGAATCACTGGTCCTAATCAATAATGTATATAATAGCTGCCCTTGATGCTTCCTGGACCCCAACTCCTACTTCTGTTATGGTGATTTTCATTTTCTATTTTATTCACTTATCTATTGTTTGAATTTTTAAGCATATTTATTACTTTTCTTCAGCAAAAAATATTAAAGATATTTCTTAGAAGTCTGATTAAACTATGTAGGTTCTTAGGAGCATCAGGCTTATCTCCCCAAACCAGCACTATGCAGGAATATTATGAAATGAAATTGTATATGATCAAAAGTTCTGAGAGAACTGCTAGAAATGTAATTGGCAATTTCCTGTGTAGTCTGGAGCTGAGAATAAAGGGTCCAATATCTTTACACAAAGTATCTTTAACTCTGATGAATGAATGAGAGAATATGAGACCTGGAGCAGCCAAGGTATAAGTAAATTCTTAGAGAATTCCTGAGCCTCTTCCTGTCTCTGAACTTCATGCACCCTCTCCATATTCTTCAACTTGACCTCACCCCTACTTCTCTACCCTGGAATGGCATGGCAGTGTGGCCAAGCTCAGGCATAGTGTGGGCTTATTGGCTTTTCACATTGCTTGGTATATTAGTTTCCTGTGGCTGCTGTAACAAATCACCACACACTTAGCTTAAAACAACAGATAATTATTCTCTCACAGTTTTGATGGCCATAAAAAGAAAATAAAGGTGTCAGCAGGGACAAACTCCCTCTGAGGCCTCTGGGAGAGAATCTTTTCTGGTCACTTCCAGCTTCTAGTGGATCCAAGTGGCTCTTGTTTTGTGTCTGCAGGACTCCAGCCTCTGCCTCTGTTTTCATGTGGTCTTTTCCTCTATGTCTGTGTCTTCTCTTCTGTTTCTTGTAAGGACCCTTGTCATTGGATTTAGGGTCTTAGAAAGGGTAGGATGCACTTACAGGCTGGCAAGCATGACCCAGAAAAGGATAAGAATCATCTCCTCATGTCAAAGCCCTTAACTTAATTAAAATGGCAAAGATCCTTTTTCCAAATAAGGTAACTTTCGATCTTTTAGCATACAAGGTAATCACAAGTTCCGAGGATTATGATGTGGACATACCTTTTTGCAGCCACCATTGAACTCATTATATTTGGCAATTAAAAAGGGAAAGCTGGTAATTTTTTAAAACATTAAAAGTTTAATTGTGTTTTCTCTTGAGTCAAAATGTTCCTTGGTCAAATCATCTGCCAGCATCAAAATGTCACTTATTTGACTCTGGAGTTCACCTCTATGGTAGCCAGAGCTTACCTACTTTTGGCTGTTTTACATGAGCTTTAGCTAGAATAAAATTTTCACAACTAAATGTAAGTTTGAAAACTTGTACTTCTTACCTAATAACTTCATTTTTCTGTGAAGAAACAGAAGCCCAGTAGTTGAGAAGGACACTGCTTTTGAGTCCTAAGGGCTGCAAACTTCATCCCATCTTCACCAATCACAAGTTCTGGCACTGCTTACATCACTTAATTTCATTGCTCTTTAGTTTCTTCAATGATAAAGAGATGATAATTATACTTGTTAGAATTGTTAAAATTGCCGTGAGTATAAAAACACTCTGCAAATAGGTATAAAGTTCTATTTATGATATTATGATTTTTCAACATATATTTGAAATTTCCCTGAAATGTGTTTATGCTTCTACATTAAAAATGAACAGGAAAAATAGGTAATTATGAATTCTGAGCTAGAAGGAACTTACTCCTCTGTTATAACCTGCAGCTACCTAGGGAGCTATTGAGAACACACACACACAAATTATACTTTAAGTGTTCAGAAGGAGAAGTAAAGAGGCAGCTATGAATAATAAGATCAGATTAGAGCAGTGCTGGCAGATTTACAATCTTACAGAGTCCAGGCAGGTAATATAAACAAATAAAGCAAGGTAAGAGTAAGAAAAGTTGGCAACATATGTGCAATGGAAAATGGTAATTGAATAATAATTGGGGGAGGGGGCAATGATAGGGAGTAGTGTGGATTGTAGTGAACTGGGGACTGGGGAGCAGTATTTGGTTCAGTCTAAGGGAAACCTCTACTCTTCATTGCTTGCGGATGGTTGCCATTGAGATACAAGCCCAGCAGGCTAGATCTTCAAAGGAAGAAATCTGGATTTTTACATGAAATATTCTTGTATCATTAGGTGCTTAGGCTAACCTATGCTGATAACAAATAGCCCTGAAATCCCAGTGTCTGAACAAAAGTTTATTTCTCCCTCATGTGAAGTCCTCTGGGAGTCTGGGCAACTCTCCACAGAAGCCTCCCTCTGTTCATCCATCCAGGGAACCAGGCTCCACCATCTCACCACCAGGTCTCAACTTCCCAGTGGCCAAGTATTAAGGGTTGAATTGTATCTCTCCAAAAAGGTATTTTGGAAGTTTAACCCCCAGTACCTGAGAATGTGACCTTATTTAGAGATAGGATATTTATAGAGCCATCAAGTTAAAGTGAAGTCATCAGGTAAGCCCTAATCCAATATGACTGGGGTCCTTCTGAAAAGGGGAAATTTGAGGGCACAGAGAGAGACTCAAACACAGCGAGAGTGCCATGTGAAGAATTCTGCTGCCACAAGCCAAGGAGCTACTAGATGCCAGGAGGAAGGCCTTAATATGAATCTTCTGGCCTCCAGAACTGTGAAACAATAATTTCTGTTGCTGAAGCGACTCAGTTTGTAGTTCTTTGTTATAGTAGCCCTAGGGAACTAACACACTGAGAAACAGAAAGACTGGAGAACACCCATAGAAGCTTTTTCCTGCCTCCGCCTCAAAGACACAAGTCATTTCTGCACACAGTCTATTGACCAGAAGCAGTCATGTGACCCCACCGGCTACTAAGGGGCTGGGAAGTATGACCCAGAAGAAGATAAATAGATGTTGGAGAGCACTAGTAATATCTACTCTCTACTGCTGATTTTAGAGTGTGTGTGTCTAATACAATCTGAAAGAAAAGAAAACAAGACTGATCAAGCTTTCATTGAATGAGGCAGACAAACCTTCCTTTGGTCTGGGTCTCACCAGTGGATTCTAGACTGGGATCTGTCCTGAGGACAAATCCACAGGCAGTGTTGCTCCGTTCATGGGGGTAAGATGTTTCTGAGGGAATGTGGATTTTGGCCACGGGCAGGGATAAGCACAGTTGCTGCCTAGAGCCGTTGGTATCAAGTGGAGGTCTAAGCTTGGGGAAAGGGCTCCGGAACATGAGACTTAGTGCAGCATGGAGGTCTTGGAAAGGGGAAGATGCACGGACCACCACTCACTAACCATGATTAGCTGGAGTTGATTGTTTTCTATCCTATGCTCCCCTATCCTTTTTTTCTTCCCTACTGAACACGTACTCCATTCTCCCCAGGAACCAGACGCAACCTACCTACTTCATCTGAATTATAAATGAAGCTGGTTTTTGGAAATGACCCTGGGAAGCCACCCACCCTTCATGCTATTATTTCAGGAAACATACAATCTAAATTCCTAAGAACCAGCTTAGAAAACTAATTTTTACAAAACATCTCATGGGTGAATTTGGGACTGTGTGTGCACGCGTACATATTTACAACCTTGATTTATATTCAACCTAGCAACAGCATTTGAAAATTATTTGTGTGCAATATACTTTACTCATGTGCATATAATTTAAAAATAATATATCTAGATGCCTTCAACTGAATTTCTCTCAGAATATATATCATATTAACTTGGCTTATGGATCATGCTCAAAATTATTCTTAAAGAACATGCTTTATTGGTTTCACAGAGCCAAAATTTTTTGAATATTCTGAAAAGCAAAAGAAAGAAACGAGACAAATTGTACTGTTCATGTACTGTCGCCCAAGCTAGAGAAATATAATTGGGCTCCAGGCCAAATTCTGAAGGCAATTGAAGCTGCTTATGTCAATTGGGCATAATTATTCCTCAGCTTCTGTTGACAGAAAGAAAAATTGCTAGTGATCCGCTTCCCGATGCTGGAGATTCAGAGAGAATATTTGGGCTCCAGATCATGGCAGATGGGTGTGTGTAGAAGCCACTGATTTGTCATTTGCAGGGAGTAGGGCATCCTCCAGATTGAAGGAGTGAGTCCTTGTGAATCCGTTGCCTTGAGCAGCCTGTTCTATGGCTGAAGGCAGCACCATGCACTCAGTAAATGTTCGTGGAATGAATAATGAACCTTTCCTAGTGGCCTTCCCTATAAGTGTGTCTGCCTTTTCTTTTCACCCAAATGCTGTCTGGTCCATTCTTCAAGGTCCATGGGAAGGTATCAGGTCTGCACTGAACAGGCTAAGGCCCCAACCCTAGATTTATTTATTCAGTCAAAATGTACTGAGCCAACGAGGTGCTTAGGGCCAGGCTAAGTCCCTGATGTCTAGCTAACAACAGCCCGACCTGGAAAAATGTATTTGTCCTGAAAAAGAGGGAGATGTCTGAGAAGGCCCAGGCCTGCAGCGAAGCAGACGTGGTGACATGAGGACAGGGTGGGGAGAAGTGGGAGCCTCAGCAAGCTGATTTTCTTTTTTGACTTCAGAGACCTATTCTGTCCATGCAAAAGATTCTCAGGCCGTTCCTTCCACCTGGACCCTGAATTGTATCCCCCTGTTTCCTTGGAATTCTTAGGCCATCAGTTTACTATAGTTGATTATATTTTCAATCTACTATTATATTTACCGGTACATCTCCCTTAGCATATAAATGTGTTATTAAATCTTTTACCTGAACGAAAACAAGTCCTTAATTTGTTTTCAAGTCCCCCTTTAGCTTCCATTCTTTCCTTGTTGTTTCTTTCACACAAAAAATTAAAAGGATTAATTTAGTTTATTTAGTGTCACCCCTTCCTTACCTCCCCGTATCAGGCCCCCCAGCGTGGCTTCTGCCTTTCACCTTGCTAGAATTGTTCCGACAGGGGTCACTCGTGATATCTGCATGCTTCATCCAATTTTAAATGTACATCGTTAATGTTTTGATGGCATTTGACCCTGCTGACCAGGCCTTTCCTGAAACCCTGTCTTCCTCTGGCTTTTGGGACCCTCAAATGATCTTGATTTCTCGATTCCTTTCCTGCTTCTTTTCCCCAGGCACCTGCACAAGCAACTCTTACTCCGCCCACTCTTTAAAGGTTTTTTCCTGAGGTTTGGATTTTGGCCACCTCTTTTTTTTTTTTCCACTCTGCTTACTTTCCTTAGGTGATTTCATTTACTGTCATGTCCTTAGTCAGCCCCTGTCCATGCTGACAATTCCCAAATTTATATTTCCAGCCTAGATTTGTTTCCTGAGCCAGACCACACACCCACTACCTGTTTAGTATCTGCACTGATATATCACCCAGGAACCTCAAAACCAACAGTGAAAAAGTGAGCTCTTCATCTTTTGTCTACATACTGCTTTCCTCCACCTCAGAGCATGGTCTGATTATCTCTACTCAGTTGCTTAAGTCATACCACAATTAACCAGCTACCATGTCTCATCAACCCTACTAATTTTTTATTTTTCAGGTACTTCCCCTTTTCTTTGCCCCTACCGCCACTAACTCAGTGCAGGCCTCATAAATTTTGCTTTGGATCGCTGCTGCAGCTTTCACCTCTCTGGCTTGTCTTCCACCATGCTTGTCCACTCTTATGGACTGAATTGTGTACTCCCCACCTCCATACCCACCCCCCAAATACATATATTGAAGCCTTAACCCCCAACGTGACTGCATTTGCAGGTGAAAGGAGCCTTTTAGGAAGTATTTAATGTTAAATGGGGATTGGTGTCTTTGCAAGAAGATGGAGGCAGCAGGGATGTGGGCACCACAGAGAAAACACTATGTGAAGACACAGCAAGGTGTCCGTCTGCAATCCATGGAAAGAGGCCTCAGGATAAACCAAACCTGCAGCCGCCTTGATCTTAGATTTCCAGCTACCAGAACTGTGAGAAACTAAATTTCCGTTGTTAAAGCCACCTAGTCACTGATACTTTGTTATGGAAGCCCTAGCAGACTAATATACCCACTTAAATAGATTCTTCCCAAAACAAATTTGATCAAGTCACTGCACTGCTTAAACTTCTTTGTATAGAATGTCCCTCTATTTGCCCTTTCCCTTCACTCAGTGCTCTGGACTTGCTAAATGACAGAGCGTACAAAGCTCTCTTTGTACCTTTGCAAAAGTTTTTTTCCTTGGCTGGGTTGTTCTCCTTTGTCCAGACCATCGTCTTCCTTGATAACTCTGATTTGCCTTTTATGGTCTGACTCTTGCCTCCTGCTCTGAAGAGCGCCGTTCCAGAACTTCCTTAAACCCAAATTGTCCCCTTCTCCAGACTGTGAACTCTTTTTTTTTTTTTTTTAAAGATTTTATTGAGGAATTGAGGGAGGAGAACAGCGCTGGGGAATTGGGGGAGGGGAACAGACAAGTTGCTGTCCTTTTGTTCTTCAGTCTAGTTGTGGAGGACATTGCTTCACTGGCCTATGTTGGTATTATCATTGCGCTCTTCCCGGGTGAGGCAGATCTGTCGCCGGCCTCTGGACGGCCGCTCACGGCAGCTCTTGGCAGCTCACACCAGTTGTTGGCTGCTCATTCTGGCTGCTGGCTACACACGGTAGCTTATGGCAGCCCACTGCAGCAGGAACTACAGCCTACGCCATCGCCGGTGACTCACTGGCAGCCCAGCTCTAGGTCGAGAAGTTGTTCACCATCTTAGCTGTAGAGGGCAGTGTCACTGGCCCTCAAGTGGGATCCGAACTGGGGCCTTGCTGCTCAGAGCTGGTGTCCCAAGCCAGCTCTTAACCAATGCACCATTCGGCTGGCCCCAGACTGTGAACTCTTGAAGAACAGGATGAAGGTCTTGTTCATCTTTCTAATTTCAGCATCTGCAAGATGCTTGGAATATAATAGATATCCAAAAATGATTTTGGATGAATGAATAAACAGTAAAGCTATTTATGTCAGGGATACAAAAGAAAATTTGACAAATCACCATGTTGCCACAGTGATAAAAGCCAGTCCAGGTGTAGCCTCTTTTTGGACCCACTTTATATTATGATTTATTGGACCTATACATGCTGGTGATCCAAAGATCAATATTATCCTTATTGTCATTATTGTTATAGCAATAGCAGTTTTCATTTATTGAGCCAATAGTATATGCCTGAAGTGTGCCATGTGGATTATTAAAGGTATCTGAGCCCAATTTCAGTGTGTGTGGGGAGGTTTTCTCATACCACCAACAATTGTCCAACACCGGCTGGATGTCCTACAATTCACCTCAATTCTTACACTATCTTCCAGGAGACAGCATTGGATTCCACAGGTTAAGGGCTCAGTCCCACAAACACAGCCCCCTGCACTGCAGATGCCAATCGCAAGTATAATAGTCCCCCCTTATCCATGGAGGATGTGTTCCAAGACCTCCAGTGGATGCTTGAAACCAAGAATAATAGTGAACCCTATATGTGTGTGTTGCATGCCGTTGAGTCAGCTCCGACTCCTGGCGACCCCATGAATGAGATGTCCACAACCTCCTGTATTCAATGGTCCTGCTCAGCTCCTGTAGATTCTTGCCCGTGGCTTCTTTTATGGAGTAAATATTTGGTCTTCTTCTTTTCCTGCTGCCTTCTATTGGGTTGTCGGAAAAGTCATGATGCAGTTTTGCAGTGAAAAACAGAAAAATATGTCATGAGTGTTCTGATAACCCAATAGTTTCCCAGCATTATTGTCTTTTCCAAAGAACCCTGCCGTCTCATGATATGCTCAAAGTAGGGCAGCTTCAGTTTTCTCATTTTTGCCTCCAGCTATGTTTCAGGCTTAATTTGCTTTAGAACCTATTTGTTCATCTCTCTGGCTGTCCAGGGTATCTATAGAGTTCTTCTCCAACACCTTATCTCAGATTACTCAATTTTTTCCTGTCAGCCTTCCTCACTGTCCAACTCTCACATCTGTGCATTGTAATTGGGAATATGGGAGTGTGGATGGCCTTAGCCTTGGTCTCTACTGACACATTTTTGCTCTTGGTGATTTTTCCCAATTCTTCCATTGCTGCTTTCCCAAGTCTCAGCCTTCTCTTGATTTCTTGGCTGCAGTCTCCATGTGAATGGATGACTGAACCACGGTAAGCAAAATCTTTAACAATTTCAGTGTCTTCATTGTCTCTGTTAAAGTTGTGTATTTGTTTTATAGTCATGATTTTTGTCTTGATGTTCAAATGCAGCTCTGCTTTGGCACTTCGTTCTTTCACTTTCATCAGAAATCATTGGAAGTCATTGGTACTTTCTGCCAGTAAGATGTTGTCATCTGCATATCTTAAATTATTGATATTTTGTCCACCAATTTTCATTCCTCTTTCCTCTGAGTCCAGCCCTGTTTTCCGTATATGTTCTGTGTACAGATTAAACAAATAGGGAGATAAAATGCACCCTTGTCTTGACACCTTTGCCCATAGGAAACCATTCTGTTTCTTCATATTCTGTCCTGACAGTGGCTTCCTGTTCACAATACAGGTTACACATCAGGACTATCAAGTGCTGAGGTGCAGTCATTTCTTTCAGAACAACCTATAGGCTTTCATAATTGACACAGTCAAAGGCTTTACTGTAGTCTGTGAAACACAGACTATCATTCTGAAATTCTTTGGAGCACTTCAGTAACCAACAAATGCTCACAGTTAGATCTCGAGTGCCTCGTCCTTTGCTAAATCCAGCTTGAATATCGGGCGTTTCTTGCTCCCTAAATGGAAGAAGCCTTTGTTGTATCACTTTGAACATCACTTTACTTGCATGGAAAATTAGAGCAATGGTCCTGTAGTTACCGCACTCCTTGGAATCTCCTTTCTTGAAGATTGGGATGTATATGCAACGTTTCCAATCTGTAGGACATTATTTTGTTTTTTATATTTTTTGACATATTCTTGTTATGATTTTGACAGATTCAGTCCCTGTGACTTCTATAATTCTATTGGTGGGCCGGCCGAGTGGCGCGATGGTTAAGAACTCGCTTGGGATGCCAGAGGGCCCCGGTTCGGATCCCACATATGAGGGCCAGTGAATACTGCCCTCCACAGCTAAGATGCTGAACAACAGCTCAACTTGGAGCTGGGCTGCCTGAGTCGCCGGTGACGGCGTAGGCTGCAGCCCATGTGGCAGTGGGTTGCCATGGGCTACTGTGTGTAGCCAGCAGCCAGCGTGAGCGGCCAGCAGCCGCAGTGAGCGGCTGTCCAGAAGCCGGCGACTGATCTGCCTCGCCCGGGAAGAGCACAATGATGGTGCCAACTTGGGCCAGTGAGGCGGCGTCCTCCACAACTAGACTGAAGAACAAAACGACAGCAACTTGTCTGTTCCCCTTCCCCTCCAATTCCCCAATAAAATCTTAAAAAAAAAATAATTCTATTGGTATCCTATGTACCCCTGGTGATTTGTTTCTTTCCAATCCTCTCAGGGCAGCTTTCATGTTGCTCTCTAGAATTACAGGTTCTTCCTTATAGGAACCTTCTGCAAAGGTATCTGTCATACTTTTGCCTTTTCTGTACAGATTTTCAGTATACTGTTTCCACCTTCTCTTTATTTACTTCTGGTTAGATAATGTGTTTCCTTATTGGTCATTCAGCTTTCTCTAGTCTAGGTTCAAATTTGCCTTTTATTTCTTGCATCTTCTTGTAAAGGTTTCTTGTTTTTCCTTTTTGGTTGTTCTCTCCTATATCCTTACATTGACTATTGTAATAGTTCTCTTTATGTGATAGTCTTTGAAAAACAGCTTTCAGGATTCTAACCCCGCTTTTGTTACCATTTTACTTTTGCCTCTCACCTGTCTTTAACAATTTTTAATGTTTCTTCTATCATCCAACTCAGTTTTTCTTTCCTTTTTACTTCTGGTGTTGTCTTTTCACACTCTTCCCTAATAATATTTCTAGTTTCATTCCACAGTTCTGGTTCTTAGTCAATTAAGTTTAACAGTGCAAATATGTTTTTATGTGAACTTTAAGTCCATCAGGAATGTTACTTACATTATATTTTGGCACTACAATTTTTTATAGCACTCTTCTTCAGCTTTTCTCTAATGTTTGATATAAACAGTTTATGGTCAGTACCACAATCTGCTCCTGGTCATGTTTTGGCAGAGAGAACACTGCTTCTCCATCTCCTGCTTCCAATGACATAGTCTATTTGATTTCTGTATTGGCCATCTGGTGGTGTCCGTGCATACAGTCTTCTGTTTGGTTGTTTGAAGCATGTGTTTGTAATTGACAAGTTGTTGACTTCACAGAAATCCACAAGCTAATCTCCTGCTTCATTTCTAACCCCTAGTCCAAATTTTTCAACGGCATTTGATTCTGCTTTATTTCCTACTTTTGCTTTCCAATCACCTATAATCATCAGCATGTCTTGTTTTGGTGTGTGATTAATTTCTTCTTGCGTATTTGCATAAAAGCTTTCAATTTCATTTCTTCTGCCTCTGTCGTTGGATTATAGGCTGAATGATGGTTATGTTAATAGGTTTTCCTAGAAGTCTGATTGATATTATTCAGTTAGACCTTGCATTGTAGCCTGTAAATGCCTGTGCTACATCTTACCTTAGTATTAAAGCCACACCATTTCCACCAAACCCTATATATACTATGTTTTTTCCTATACATGTATACATACATACATACATACGTACACACAAACACACACACACACACATACATATATATACACACTTTATGGCTTCTCTTTGGCATATCCAAATTGCCAGCATCACTACTTTTATGCTTTGGGGCTATTATTAAGTAAAGTAAGGGTTACCTGAACACAAGCACTGTGGTACCCCAGCAGTTGATCTGATAACAGAGGCAGCTACTAAGTGACTAACTGGTGGGTGGTGTACACAGCATGGATACACTGGACAGAGGGATGGGTCACGTTGGGCAGGATGGAGCAGGACAACGCGAGATCATCATGCTACTCAAAATGATGCATAATTTAAAAGCTATGAATTCTTTATTTCTGAAATTTTCCATTTAATATTCTGGACCACAGTTGACCACAGGTAACTGAAACCGTGGAAAAGGAAACCAAGGATAAGGGTGGGGGGGACTACTGAAGAAGGTTTCTACTAGTAGAAGGACAAGGCTCTATCCAACTTGGCTACATACCTGAGGTTCCAATGACCCCCTTCTTTGTGTTTGATTAATTTGCTAGAGTGGCTCACAAAACTCAGGGGAACACATTTACCAATTTATTAAAGGATATGCTAAAGGATACAGATGAACAGCCAGATGAAAAGATACATATGGAGAGATACACAGGGTCTGGAAGAGTCCCAAGCACAGGAGCTTCTGGCATCAAGGAATTGGGGTGCCTCACCCTCCCTATATGTGGTGGTGTTCACCCACCTGGAAGCTCCCTAAAATGTGTGCTATCGAGATTTTTATGGAGACTTTCTCACATAGGCATGATCAATCACGAACTCCATTTCTAGTTGCTCTCCTGTCTCTAGAGGATGAGGGGTGGGGCTAAAACTTCCAATCTTCTAATCATGGATTGGTTTTTCTGATGATCAGCTCCCATCCAGGAGTCCACCCAGAGTTGTCTCCTTAGAACAAATAAAGCTCCTAGTGCTCTTACCACTTAGGAACTTACAAGGGTTTCAGGAGCCCTGTGCCAGGAACTGGGGACAGAGACCAATATATGTATTTTCTATTATCTCACAGTTATACAATAAAAATCTCATTTCATCTTCACAACCACTCTATGAAGTAACTATTATCATTGCTATTGACACACGAAGACACTGAGGCTTAGAGAATTTAAATAACTTACCCAGATTGTAAGTGGGAAAGCTGGAATTCAAACTCAGCTAAAATCCTATTTGCCTTCCTATATTTTCTAGTCTCCTTGCTATTATTTCTGGTCTAGGTGGGGCTATATGACTGTTTCTGGCCTATGAACCATGAACGGAAGTGACTTGAATCAATTCTGGGCTGAGACATGATGTTCTAGCATCTCTTTCCCTCTGAGGTGAACCCTGAAACCACATCTTGAGATGGCAGAGTATCTATCAACCTGGGACCCTGAAAGACTAGGGGGATCAGAGCCCTCAGACAGCCTGTAATGGATATGTAGTGTGAGTGAGCAATAAAATCTTTTAGTTTAAAAGCCACTGAGATTTTGAGGTTGTTGTCATTATAGCATGTTCAATTCTATCATTTTGTTTTTTTAAGATTTTATTGGGGAATTGGGGAAAGGGAACAGTGTTGGGGAATTGGGGAAGGGGAACAGCCAAGTTGTTGTCCTTCAGTCTTAGTTGTGGAGGGCACAGCTAGCTCAGCTCCAAGTCCAGTTCCCATCTGGCTGCCTGTTGGCAGCTCAAGATGCCGTATTCAATCTTAGTTGCGGGTGAGTGTAGCCCATCATCCCATGTGGGAGTCGAACCAGAAAACTTATTGTTGCTAAGAGCACATGCTCTAACCACTGAGCCCTCTGGTCGCCCGTAGGCAGCTCAAGGCAGCTCAGCCTAAGGTGCCGTGTTCAATCTTAGTTGCGGGTGGGCATAGCCTATCATTCCATGAGGGGATTAAACCTGCAACCTTGTTGTTAGGAGCACGTGCTCTTACCAGCTGAGCCATCCTGCCACCTGTTGGCAGCTCAGTGGCAGCTCAGCTTGGGTGCAGTTCGCTGGCCCATGTGGGACTCGAACCGGCAGCCCTGTTGCTCAGAGCTCACACTCTTAACCAACTGAGCCACTCAGCTGGCCCCTGTTGAATTCTATCTTGACTATTAAAGACCCTTATCTCCCCCTACACTGGGGAGCCCTGGAGTCCATTGCAGCAGTCCCATTCCTCATATAAAGAGAATGTGCAAAGCAAATGGGAGACCTAGTTTTTCTCAACAATCTAATCCTCTCTGTCAAGAGTAAGACTGTTTTGGCATCTACGTATGCCAACTGCTCAACCAGGTCTTACTGGATTGCTAAGTGTGATTGAAGCATCAGCTCCTTGAAGACCTTAAATATCCAAGTTGGAGAGACAAGAAGGGTGAAACTGTAAGCAATAAAAATACATACAAATACAGGCAGTAATTATATGAGTGCATTGTGGATGTGGTTATCAATTGAATGATACTAATTGTGAGAAATTCATGATTTAATCAAGGATGAGGGGTGCAGACCTTGAACTGTCATGTCAAAGCTGGAAGGGTTTATTGAAGGTTTTTAAATTATATTCTTAGCATTATTAACATTTTGGGCCAGATAATTCTTTGTCATGGGAACTGACCTGTGCCTTGTAGGATGTTTAGGATTTTAGCAGCTTTCTTAGCCTCTACTTACTAGCTGCCAATAGTATCACCACCTGACGCCAGCGTGAAAATTAATATTTCCATAAGTCCCCTCAGAGGGCAGAATGACTCCCATTTGAAGACCACTGGCTTATTGAATGAATGATTAGTTGTCGATGATCTTCCCTCTTCTATATTTTTACTAGGAGCTAGAAAAGAGTTGGGGGAGGGAAATGGCAGTTGCTTACATGGCAGGTTTGGGGAGCACCAGGAATGGGGTACCGACAAACGTCTGTCTTTCCTGAAAGATATATTTCCTGACCACCTCTACTAGGGATTTCTTGTTGTGAGTTAAAGCAGAGAGGCCTTGCTTTCTATTTTAATGTCCAATATCCTTAGGAAGGATTACATATTTGGTTCTAGCCAGGTATTTAAACATCAACAAAGGGAGGATCTGAAAATAAATCTGAACTATGAGAGAGAAAAAAAAGTAGCAAGACACTTCTCATTGAGAAAGCAAAAGGACCAAGAAGGCAGAGCTGATAGGAGGAAGGGATGAGAGCTCTAGAATAACGTTGTTGCAGTCTAGCCTGGGATGAGAGTCCTGGTGTTTCCAGAGGCGGAAGGAGGGTGAAAGAGAACTTTAAGATGCATAAAGACAGTGTACTAAGCTGAGCCAGATGCCAGCTGAGTCAAATTCTGAGGACGATGGGGTGATGGGATAAAGAAAAGGCAAAAGAGAAAGTCCTTAAGGCGCTGGCATGTGTACAGGGCCTGGTGATCAGGCCGTGGCCTCCTTTTGTGGTCTTATCTCACTACAGTCAGTCCCGCTCATGCTTGGGGCTCAGCCATCGAGGCCTTCTTCCAGTTTTTGAAATATTTTCTGTTTCTTGCTGCTTTTTTACATGCTGATCTACCTGCTTAAAATGACTCCCCCACCCCAATTCTTATCAACCCCCTTCTTCCTAATTCACTGTTACTCATGCGTCACAACTCAGCTCAATCTGTTACTTCCTCTGGGATGCTTCTCAGCATCCTGCTCTTCGTAGATCATTTCTTAGTTTATAATTGAATATTGATTTGTGGGATTATTTTATTACTGTCTGCTTCCCAGACTTAAAGTTTTAATTATAGCAGAAAGTGTGTCAATTCTGCTCATAAATGGTCTCCATAGAACCTAATGTCAGGCCTGGAATATAGTATATGCTCAATAAATAATTTTTGAATGAATTCACGAGGGTTAGGATTTTTCTACTTCATAATTGTGCCTGGTTGGGTAGGAACAGGATACCGAGTGACAGAAAAAAATGGTAGGAGTGGTTAAGAAATAAAATCACAACAAAAAACAAACTCATCTCATCAATAGTCTCATCTTTGTTATTCAAAATGATTTGTTCTTTTTAAAATCAAATTTTAGGCCACTAAAAGTTGTCATTCCTGGCCTATATAATCAAAGTTACCCTAGAAAGATGCTAATAACTAGGTTATGGGAATCTTTTGGCCAGCAAGTGCTTGTTTTATTTAGAGTTGAAACTTACTAGCCACGAGAGCCCTGGGTATGTGGCCTCAGTGAATCTGAATCTCAGTGGGACAGGAAGCAGTTTCTGCTTTTAGGTTTATCTTCTAGAGCTGAAATAATGATGTAGAAGCAATCCCAGAACCACTTAGACTGCTCAGAGAGTTCTGTGTATCCCTAAACATTTCACGTCATAATAATCTTAAGGGTGATTAAACTGGGGTTTTAATCACTGTTTTTGGATAGACTGTTTACAGTTAACTGGTAACACTTAAGTTCCCATGTGGGCAGGTGGCAATTCGTTTCTCAACTTCACATGATCTGGATCGTGAAATTTAGCTCCAAATTTAGTTCCTTCTAGATACATCCTTGTTTAAGGGGTTAGCAAATATTAGAAAAGAATTGCAAAGACAATCTCTTCTGAGTTATTTCATTATTGAGTCAGCCTTCATGAGGATCAAGGTTGAGATGTAATAAAAAAAATGTTTTTAACATGGTGACTACATGCCCAGCGTTGTGCTGGGGGCTGAGGTTATAGCACTGAACTAGACTGACATGGAGTTTACTGACTAGAGCTCTAAAATTGTGAGATAGATCTGTTTATCTATCTATCTATCTATCTATCATCATCTATCTATCTATCTTAACAAAGAGAATATTCAGAAATGGAATAATTAAGAGAAACTCACTCAATGACAGTTTAAACAAAAGTACTAAACTCAACAATAAAAACTCGTCAAAAGGAAAGAAAATTTTGCCTGAATACAGGCAGAAGAAGAAAGCTGTAAAACATTTTAATTATTCATGAATGGAGGTAATTTTTTCTGACAAGGATTAACAATACAAAATGTCCTTCTTTTAATAGTTATTGTTCCTGTATACACACACACACACACACACACACACACACACACACACACACACACACCACACACATATAGTATTGAGGGAATAAGGTGGATTTTGTTCTGTATCTGTATCTAACATGAACATGTTTTTACAAACCCTAAAAGGTACATGAGATCTGGTGATGGGTGAAAATATTTGAATTGGAACAATCTTGGAAACTCAAGGTCATAGAGTAGTCATGTTTATTTCTTAGTCGTTCCAGTTCTTCTCTGCATTCCTCCTCTCTCATGACTGAAAGCTGCCCGCTCCTTTGATAGGCATATATGTGAAACATGGTTCCATTGCCTATGGAAGAGGCTTATTCTGGTTGCTCCCATATGATCTCTCATCCCCACCTCCTTCACATCTCCCTCCCTATCCCACCGACATCTTGGGACTGGGACACGGAAGAGCAGCTATAAGGCTTCCCCCGCATGAAGCACGTGACAGTCCAGATTCACCAGAAAGCAGATGTCAAGACAGGATTTTATTAAGAAAGGTACCTGGGAAAATGCTGGAGAAAATGGGAGGAAGCTGGGAGAGACTGAGAGAACGGTCTGATCAGAATGCAGGCTGACTTTGAGTGAAGGACAGAGGACAGAAATGTTGAATGGAAGCACGCTGGACTGCAGAGCAGGCTAAGGACTGTTCTAAGGAAAATTTGGCAAGGCTCTGGGGAAGTCCTTGAGCCAAAGTCACCCATCAAATGGGTCGCATATCTTTTAGGAAAGAACCTGCCTTTTCTGTGCTTAGTCATTGCCTGGGAGCAGCTTCTGGGAAGAGTGGCCTTGGTGACAGAGCAGAGATGGATTTCAGTGGGTGTTGGAGTCAGCAGCAGCTCGGGGCCCTTGGTCAGCTATACTCCCTGCAGTTGGAAGACTGCGAGGCCCATTCTCATGGCTGCCACAGCTTGTGATTTATTCAGAAGCTGGTTTGGAAAACATGCTTCCTCTTTGCAACAGATGGGAATGTTTTCAAGATTCTGAGAAAACATTTGGTAGGACAGATCCCCGTCTCAAATTACTATAATTTCTTTTCAGAATGCTGGCTGTTTTCTACGTGGCCGAAGTCATAGAAGGAACGGTATTTGGAGATTGGGTGAATTTTGTGCTTTTGTATCTGATGTGAGCAATTTTACAACCCCCAAAAAGTACATGAGGTCTGATGATGAATCCAAGTATTTGAATTGGAAAAATAGTAGAAAATCAAGGCCATTGAGTAGTTATATTTTTCTCTTAGCGCTTCCTGTTTCTTCTCTTGCTTTGTCCTCTGTAATGACTGAAACCTGTTCTCAAGAAGCAGCTTCCTGATCTGTGGCTTATCATGGTGGAGTGACCTTGAAATCTACAGTTGAGTGGCGTCTCTTTGATTGATGTTCCTCCAGTCCTGCCAATGTCTTAGTAAGCCCCCAATAGCCAATATTAAGCTCTCTGCTTTAATTATGTGGAGTAGTTTCTGTTTTCTGCACTCAACCCTGATTATATAGTAACCAAGCTCCCCCCAAAGGAAGGTTGTTGTTCATTAACTCATTTGCTGATATGGCTGTTTATTCATTAAGTCAACAAATATTTGTTCATTCAGTTATTGAATATTAGCCAATGCCAAGCACTGTGCAAGGCACTGAACATTCTCCGGTGAACCAAACACAGGTTCTGGCCTTAAAGAACTTACAATCGAAAGCCAGGCCCCATAGTGGGGTGGGGAGGCAGTACAGAGAATTAGTGATGATTAAAAAGTTCAAGGTAGAATGTCTAATACGGGAAAAGAAGGGAGACTAACACTCATCAAGCATCTATTATGTGTCAGATATTATGGTGGGGTTTTATATACTTTACTGTATTTAATCTTTACAGTACTCCAGTGAAGTAGGTTATTACTCCCATTTTGCAGGTGTGCAAACCAAAACTCTTTGTCTTGTCCAAGGTGTCTTATCCAAAGATCTGAATCAGGATCTGCCTGACCCCCAAATCCGTGCTCTTGGAAAGCAAACATTAATAGCCTTAGAGTATGCTTTGCAATGACCAGATCCCCTGAAGAAATGAATGAAGGATGTGCCTCGTGCCTCATCAGGTTCTCAGTGTCTCTGCAGCCCAGCATTCATTGATCCATTCTACTTTTGGCTCCTATTATTTTTCCTTTCCTCTGGCCTGCCCCTCAAATGCCTTTTCTCTAACTTTTATCCTGCCTTTGATTTTCTTTTGCCACTTTTCTCTTTCTCTCACTCTGGACCTCTTGCATTTCTTTCTCCCCACCTCTTTCTCTCCTTCATCTTCCTTGAATCATAACTTCTCTGCCTCATTTCCCTCTCTGGGCTCCCTCAGGCTCTCTGTCTCTTTGTATCATTCATTCTCTGCTTGCCTGTTACAGCTCCCAAAGAAAGTCCCTGGCTTAGAGCACATGGGCCTCTGTATTTCTGGTTCCATGTTCAGGGTGAGGGGACAGATGGTTTTACCTTCTCTACTGGTTCTGCATTTTGATGGGAGAGGAAGGGAACTTTTACTTACTTCTTAGTTATCAGTGAAAATGCTCCTTTGTCAGTATGTAAGAGTTTTGACTTCCCATCCTTGTCATCGTCAGGTTCTGCTTTGCCACAGCTTGTTCTTGCTCTTGCAAAACTCACCTTGGTGAAGCCATTCTTTCTTCTTTCTCTGCCTGGCTCTGTAGGGGAGTAAGGGCTTTGCAGACGTGTCAGCTGAATTGAGACGACATGCAATATGGAAATCCCTGACATTTTTTTAAATGTTATTAAAAAATAAATAAAAAATTGTTATTGACCTTAATATAAATGGAATGAGGAATACAAGATGGCAAATGGATCTTGCTCCCAGTTAATATTCTCTTGTGTTATGATCACATGGTAATTGCACATCTCTTTGTTGGAACGCCCCTTCTCTGCTGACGGGCAGCGTGCCCTGGTCGGGCATCTTTCGGGAGGAGGAGTGGTGGTTTCGAGGGTAAAAGGGCAGTGTTTAAAGAGATCATCCTCAGAGAAAGAAAAAAATCCCATCGTACCTTTTACTTTTTAAAAGGCCATTTTAGCTTTTGAAAAGACCTACATTTTCTTTTGTTTTTTTTTTGAACTGGAAGGAAGAAACCAATGAAATTTTACTCTTTATCAACTTTACTCTTTCTCTTCATTTTCCTTGATTGTCAGACTTCATCCTAAGACCCTGTTTGTCTCCAAACACTCTCATGGAATGATTGCTTTCTAAATTTTCAAATCCCATTCCTGAAATTTCAGCAGTAAAGATGCAGAGTACTGTTTTATATTTTGTGGTAAGCACCTTAACCTTCAAAGAATGTAATAATCACAAATGAATTACATAACTCAAGATCTCATCTCCTCTCCATTTAATAAAAACTTAAATGGGTGGAGTTAGGTGGTTTCTTGCAAATAAATTACCTTGTCTTGGCCCTTGGGCTAGAAGGGCCCTTTTCCAGCCCCATGTGGAAAGGTGGCTGAAAAGTTAATGGGGATCCGAGACTGAATTAGTGAGCAAGTTATCCCCTTCAACAGAAATAAAAGTCCTATTGTACTTTGTGATAGTGACTTAGGAGTTCAGGCTTGGGAGCCACACTTTTAAAAAACTACCTAAAAACTGGAATTATTAGAGGAGGACAATTGGGGTGGTGAGGTGGCTGAAACCTACATTATATAAGGACTGGTGAAGTAACTGGGTTAGAAAAGAGAAGGATCTGGAGCGGGAAACAGGAGAGGCAAATAAAAGACAATGCTATACTTAACAGTGTGAAATTCATATTTAAATTTAGAACACAGGACATTGAGATGTGACAGTAATAATAAGAAGCCTTTATTGAATGTTTAGTACTTATGCTTAGTGCTTTGTATTTTTGTTTGTTTTAATCATTATAACAACCCCAGAGGTAGGCATAATTATCTCCATTTAATAGATAAGAAAACTGAGGCTCAGAGAAATTAAGAATCTAGCCCGAAGTCAGGCAGTTACTAAAGGCCAGAGCAGAATTCAAACTCAGGTCCTTCTTACTCGTAAGCCTATTTTCTCAAAGACAGTGCACATATGTCTCAAAAAGAAGGGATGGTGAGCAAACAGCCATTTGGTTGGGGAGAAAAACAAATGTCCTTTGTTTTATGCATGGCTGTGTCTTTGTACCTTTCCATTTGATTTGGTGAGAAATTGCATTACCTCTTATTTCCATGCATTAGCAAGGTGACTGCTTTCCATTCATCTCAATTTGCAGAGCAAATGTCATGGCATGGGTTCAATGGAAATTTTCTCCCTTGTGTTCCAATATATTGCTGATGTGACAAGGACAGAATTGTCAGAGCAGCTCCTAATTAAATAGTTCAGAGCTTCATTAGGAAGATGTGGTTGGATGCGGGACTCACCGGGCAAGTGTTGACATCACAGTTGACACTAATTGGTCCCTTGGCTAGCAGCCTCAGCACAACAGAGGGCCTGGACACTAAGGGGAGGGCAGGGCTACCATGCTTTTTGAAACCACTTTCTAGGCAGACTCAGAGATTATCACTATTGGTCAGGAATGCAATTCCCATAGGCACTAGGATTGAGCTTGTCGGTTTGGCTTTCTCTCCTTCACATTCAGTGGCCTTCTAGACCCAGGGCACTTCTTTTGTGGTTGACTGGCACGGGCACACACACACACAAGGACACACAGAGACTCGTGTGCATGCAAGAAACGTAATATAGTACAGAGTTGAGGGTGTCTGTTATAGAAGCAGGACTAACCTATTTAGTTCATTTTCCTCCATTGAGGATGTGAAAAGTATTTGGGAGACCAGGAAATGAGACTTTTTGTAGGAAAATGCAAATGAGTTTTTGCCTTTGTACCTTAATAGCCAGAGAAGGTGAAGAGATATGAGTACCCATGTGTTCAGTTCCAGCTTCCGTGACACAAGTGCTGTGTGGATTCTCACTGTATTGCATGGCCTTCCTGGCTCAGAGACTCAAATCTCAGGGACTCGGGGACTGACTCGTTATTTCAAGCCCAGAACCATGCAGGTCACTGAGACTAGAAAAGACTAACAAACAAGAGATCAAATCAGATTCAGTAATCTGTCAAGATTCTGGGTATATCACTGATGGGTCTTTATACTTTGCTTCCTGGGATCCTGCATGGAAAAAACCCACAGTATTTTGACTTTACAAGGGACAGTTACTATTTTCTCAATGTTATAGATAATAAAGCTGAGGCTTAGATAATATGAAGGGTGTATACAAGGTCTTAAAATTGGTGAGAAACATAGCAATGACATGTTTCCATTCTTTAGGTTGTAATTTAATACTTTCTGCTATGTGACTTCCTTTCTAACATTTTCTTCTCTTTCCCACTTGTTCTCTTATAGACTTTACCATGGGAGACTATTCACACATTCAACGTGCCCTGTCTTGTCAACAAATAATTTTGGTCAAATTTTCATATGAGCCTTATATGTTTGATATCACACACATACCCTATAAAAACACAAGGTGATTAAAAAACAATTGAATAGTGGTTGGTCTTATTCCCAGATATCACACCATTTGACTTCTGGCAGAGAGAATTCAAGAAGCTTGTGTTTGTTCCACCTTCCCCGTGACCTTGAATATAAATGAAGGTGGGCACTGTGGCGGCCATTTCAACCATCAACTTACAAAGGGTCTAGAATGGATTAGACTTCAGGATTGATGTGTATCCTATGAAATGAGGAGTACATATTGGGCATTTGTAAGATTACAGAAATACTGTGACAGTTCCTTTACAAATTAGTTTTGACTACTTGTTCATCTATAACCTAGTTACTGAGTAATGCATTTTTTAAAGTGTTTATTTCTTTTTTAATCATCTTGTACACCTTTCATTTATACCTGCCTCCCAGCCCCAGGGGAATTCCATCAAAGGAGAGGAAGCATGTTAGTTTTTTATTTTTAAATTATCTTTGGTGGCACTTAAAGCAATACTTTAAAAGTTTAGAGTCATAAGCAATAGCACATTTAAAAAAATGTATTTATTTATTTTTATTGTATGAAGGAAGCTCTTCTATGAAGTTAATACGTTGTTTTATCTCTGAAGAGGAGGTTGTCACTGTCCCTAAGTCTAGTCTGGGCTATTTGAGTTCTGGAGTGCCATGTATTCTGGCTTCCTAATCTACTCCAGGTAGCCTAACTCCATTTCCTTCAGTACTATTTTATGGCACCACCTTCTTGTCTTATAGTCACACTGGGGCAGCAGGCTTCATCATGGTTCCTCCTGAAACTCTCCAATCCATTGAGGGAGACTCTTCCTCCCAGCTGACTAGCTTTGACTGTGGTCTCATCCCTGGCAGCCTGCCTCAGGACATGCTTCCTCTGTTTTGGAGTTGGTGGCTGAGTAAATGAGCACCAGGGGGTGAGACTTCTCTATCTTCTGACTCTGAGAGAAGCATCATCAGGTGGATCTGCTTTCAGAAAGAAAAGAATTCACTCAGTGAGCTCACTGACATTTTAACAAGCTGTCAGCAGGACATCAGGGGCCTCTGAACTGCAGGCATCTCCCCATTGGATTCTCAAGGAACACCATCTTGAGTTTCAGGTTAAAGTAACTGTAGGTTCTCTAAATGGAATGTTCAATCTTCGTATTCAGAAGGGACAATGGTTTTGACTTTCAGATGGCGTGCCATCTTGTGTGGGCAAGAATGTCTTTCCCTGGCCTCCCTGGGACTCAGGGTCCAGCAAGGTGGGCTGCAGAAATCACTCTGAGCTTCTGCTCTCGACGTGAATGCAGGAGGGCTTATATAAATGGGAATTTCCAGCTCAGGAAAAGAAAGATACTTTCTGTTTTAAAAGGATAGATAACATGCTTTATCATTTGAATAGCAATTAAATGTTCCTGAGATTTCTTTTTGTGTGTGTGCCTCAAACAATGGTTGTGGGTTTTTTTGCACCCTTTTATGCAAAGGTTCTTTTTATGCATTCATTTAACAGATATTTAATATGCTCCTATTTCTTTAATAATAATATAAAAAATTCATAAAGCCCTTATTTTGTACCACACCTGTGTTACATATCTTCTAAGCAGTATCTTATTTGAGCATCTCAAAAATTCTCTGAAGAAAGTGTTATTATCAATCTCATTTAATAAATAAGGAAAGAGAATTTTAAGAGGTTAAGGAAAATTAAGGGCAAAGAACTAGCTAGTAAGTGTTATGGGGGATGTTAAAAAGAGACAATATTTTCCTTAAAAGTCTAGAATGTTAGAATGACAAGGAACCTTAAAGAAGTCCCATACGATGATCTAAACAAGCCCTGAGAGGTTCAATCACTTGCCCAGGGATCCACACAAATTAAAATCAGGGTCTGGGCAGAACCAACAACTCGCAACTTTCCCTCTGGTGTGCTTTCCACTGTACTAGTATGCTGCCTCCCTCCAAGAATGGAAAATATTGTAGAGGTACCACCCCTTACCCACAACCCCCAGCATTGTAACAGTGAAAGTGGGCAAGTGCTTAATATGGAAATGAGGGATGCAGATGAAAAGTTCCATCAGTGCTGAGACGAAGGGGATCTTTTGGGTTGGGGGGGGTGGGGGCTGCTGATGTTTCAGGAAGGTCTGGTAGAGAAGGGAGTGATTTAGCTCAACCTCAAGTGGTAAAAGACTTGAATATTCAGGAAGAAAAGAGAACAGGTGTTCTAAGGACTAGTCTGAAAAAAAGCTTTGAGTTTTCGGCAGGGATAAAAAGAAGACTTGCCTGGTGGGCTGGGGAGTCATACAAGGGAGTAATGGGGAACAAAGGAGGTCAGTTATTCTGAGCTTTGTATGCCAGGGGTACCAGGGGCAGGACTGAGGCAGAGGGAGTGGGTTCTGAAAATAATCTAGATGTAAAAGGATGAGGCATAAAAAAGATGGAGAAAGGACATTTTCGTGTGGTGGCAAGATATAGGGCATTTTGGGGAGAAATATACATTTGGATAAATAGGCAAATGCTGGGGGAGGAATTGGAGGTGGAAGTGAGGAGCTGTCTTTGGGAAGCAGGAATGATAGGGTCACCTTTGGGGTCGGAGCCACTGTGCAAGGTCACAGGCCTGAACACAGCTGATTTGCACTCGATTGATTTTCCTGAGCAGACCATTTTCACCTCATTGATTTTCTTGGTTTATTGACCTGTGTTTTGTTGTTGGTTAGAGGTCACTTTGTTCTCTTTAGATTCATTTTTGGCCTCTTGTTACTTCCTCTTGTTACTGTGTGCTGCTCTAATCATGACTGACAGCTATTGACCAAACGTGACATTTCCACCTCTGATAGTTATACTGTTTGGAGAAAAGTTGAGGGTGCAATCAAGAAGTTGAATTTACAGAGGGGTTTGGACTTAACCCAGCCATCCTGAGAGAGTTGTCACCATAGGTAGCATGGAGAGACTGGATGCAGGAAAGTGACACTGTCCACCTGTGTTAAATGCTTGGGTGGCCCATTAAGGGCAGGTGGGATGGTGACTACAGTTGCCAGCTCCAACTGCTTTCTCACTCCCACAATTACAACTGAGCCAAGTTTGTTGAAAACAACTGTGAAATGACCCTGGACAAAGTTACTCCATTATCCTGGGCTCAGTGTTGTCCTCTGTAAAGTGAAAATTTGGTTTTGATGCGTGATTCCTACACGTGGCTCCTCCTGCTTGTTGAAATCCTTTCATCCCTCTTCACCCTTTTTAGATTCAGTAGGTCTGGGGTGGAGCCTATGAGTCTGTATGTTTAAGACTCAGGGGGATTCTAACAAACTGGTCTGAGGCCTGGTGTGGAGATCTCTGGTCTGTGTGTCCTCCAGAATCCTTCTCATTTTATTCATTTGCCTTTTTTTCTTTAGGTTCAGGGGGACTTTAGAATGCACAGTCTCCCCTTTCAGTGAGAACCTCCTAATTCCTCACTCTTCATGTAGAAAACGCCTTCTTACTCCTGATGTAAAACCTGCTTTTCTACCTTAATAGAACTGGAATACACTGTATCACCCATCCCAGCACTATGTATATTTTAAGTCATATTTTTGTTGTGGAATGACAATGTTTGTTTCCAGTTAAAGGAATTCCCAGCACCAACAACCAGGTAGAGAAAACAACTTAGGGAGTTTGGGATGGGACAAGCTAATTCCTGTGAGAGTTTGTATACAGGCAGCCCAATATTTTGGCTCCATTTTATTCTTCCTGACCTTCCCAGAGAGGAGATGGGAAACCACAGCAGAGTTTATTTTTTCCTACCTATAGATTTAATGTCTCTTGATGAATTCCAAATGTAAACAGTCTCTAAACAGCACACGCATTTTAGCCTTATGGAGAGATTCCCTAGGAAATTGATTCCCTGGGAATAATAGTAATGAATGATAAAGGTGATAACTATCTCTATTGAGCACTTCCTATAATATGATCTATACACCCTGTACTACACATTTTCATAACATCATCTTCATTTAATTCTCACAAAAACCATTTGAGATAGATACAATTGCTAGCTCCACTTGATGGATGAGCAGACGATGTTTAGAAAGGTTAAGTAATGTACCCATAACCACAATGCTCGTGGAGCTGTGGAGCAAGTATCGGGCCTGGCTCTCTTTCGGTCCGTAATGCCCGAGGGGTGAACCATCACACTGTATGGCTTGCATGTGTGTGCATGTGTGTGACCTGATAGAGGAAAGGAAGGAGCAGGGCATGATCAGCGGGAGGCCATGGTGGAGACCCAGACATCAGTCTATATTTCACTGCCTTTCTGTGTATGTACATCTCAAGTCAAAGCAAAGCATAGGTATCTCCTACTGCATGGGAAGGAATGTGACCACCAAAAATAGTTATCCTACTATGTGTGTTAACTTCAGAATGAGTTGTAAAGCTTTTGCTTGTATTTACCTGTATGTGCAACACATGCTTTGAGACCAGCATATTCCTAGAAGGCCACCGAGCTGTCCTCCCAACATGGCGTCCTGAGGTTTCTAGTTAAACACTGTCTGGGATTCCTCTGTTACAAAGTGTAGTTTAATTCCACTGTGGTTAGAGAACATACTTTGTATGACTTCTATTTCTTTAACTTTGTTAACATGTTTTATGGTCCACAACATGGTCTGTCTAGTAAATGACTTATATTCATTTGAAAAGAATGTGTTTTATACTTTTGTTGGGTAAAGTATCCTGTTCATTAGATTAAGTTGGTTGATCATGCTGTCCCTTACTGAATTTCTATCTTCTTGTTCTATTAATTGCTGATAGAGGAGTGAGTGTTGAAGCCTCCAATTATAATAGTGGATTTTTCCATTTCTCCTTTAAGATTGACTAGTTTTTCTTTTAGTGGGTTTGCTTTTTATACAATTGGACAATCTCTGCATGTTAATTGGTGAGTTTAGACCATTTATACTTAGTATGGCTATTGATATAGTTGCTTTAAAATTTACCATCTAGTTTTTCTATTTTTTCCATCTGTTTTAAAATTTTTTCCTCTTTTTGTACCTTGTTGGATTATTTAAATATACCTTATGATACCATTTTATTGCTACCATTGGCTTATTATTTATACCTTTTCTTTTGAATTTTTTAGTGGTTGCCAATAGGTTTGCAATGTACAACTTTGTACATCTGTAACTAATCAGAGTTCATCTTCAAGCAATACTTACCTCTATGTGTGTAATGTCAGGACCTTACAATGGTATATTCCGAATTCTTTCCTTTCATTCTTTATGCTATGATTGTTATATATTTTACTTTTACACATGCTATAAATACAATACTATTTTTATTTTAAACAATCAGCTGTTTTTTAGGGCCATTAAAAATAGAAAAAAAATTTATTTTTACCTTCATTTCTTCAATTTCAGTGCTTGTCATTTCTTTGAGTAGATCCAACTTTCTGCCTGGTATCATATTGCTTTTACCTGAAATTTTTCCTTTAATATTTCTTATAGTGCATGTCTGCCAGTAGTGAATTCTCTCAGTTTTTGTTTATTTGAGAAAATATTTCTCTTTCATTTTTGGAAAACATTTTTACTGCATATAGAACTCTGGTTAAAAAGGTGTTGTTTGTTTGTTTGTTTGTTTGTTTGTTTGTTTGTTTGTTTTCTTTTAGCACTTTAAATATATCACTCCATTGTCTTCTAGCTTGCTTGGTTTCTTACAAGAAGCCTCCTGTAATTCTCATCTTTGTTTCCTTGTACATGATGTATCTTTCCCTGCTGGCTATCTTAAACATTTTACAAGTTGTCTTGTGTTTTCAGCAGTTTTAATATGACATGCCCATTTTTTGTGTGTGTGATTTGTATTGTGACAGTATTGTTTTCTTTTATCTTTTTCATATGCCTAGTAATTTTTTTTTTAAGTTGGACATCTTACTTTTATATAGCATAATAGAGACTGCGAATAGTATTTTTGCTTGGAATGAGCACAGCTTTCCTTTTGCTAGGCTTTAAATGACCTGGGTTTGGGGGTTGTTGTTGCCATGATTAGCCTCAGAGTACTGCAGGCTTAAAATTCCTCTGGCATTGCTTGTGGTTAGAATGGAGCTGATTTGTCAGAAGGTTTTTCTTAATATCTTCTCCACCCTCAGGTTTCAAAATTCTCTTTGAGTTGTACCTCCCAGAGAGTCTCTCTTCATACTCTTGTAAGTCTCTCAGCAATATCTGATTGTTATTTGTTACATGCATCTTGTTAGCCTTGTCATGGGAAGTGGAGAGTTGTCCTATGTCATTCTATTTAGAAAGCCTCAGACAGGTGCTCGGTCCCTGGGTCTCAGGCTGTGGTCCTCTCAGTGCTTCTGTGCCCTCCCAGAGGTAGTTCTGGCTTAGAAGGTGTTCCTGCTCCACTCCCAGAAGTAGAGGGCTCTTTTCTATCTTCTTCCCTCCACTGCAGTAGGTTTTCTTCTGTGTCCTAAGGGTGACAGTATGTGTTACTCTTCCCCCACCAGTTTAAAGTTTTTGTTCTGTTGGGGAGATAGAAAGGTAGGATCTGGATTAGGTTTCTTGTGCTTGCTGCAGCAGCTGCTGTTTCCTTCCTATAATACTTGTAGCATGAGGGATGGTTTCTCAGGACTCTTACCAGATTTTTCTGTGAGCGCCCAGTGAGGTCCATGAAGAAGTTATAAGTGGGTGTGGATTTCCTGTATCCAGCCTCCCCTCCACCCGCCCCCCTACATACACACACATATACACACACACTGTTCTAAATATTCTCGCTAGCTCATGCTCAGTCTTTACCAATTCACTAAACAATTTTAGCTGAACTTTTTTTTTTTTTAAGATTTTATTGGGGAATTCGGGGGAGGGGAACAGACAGGTTGACAAATTGCTGTTTTGTTCTTCAGTCTAGTTGTGGAGGACATCGCTTCACTGGCCCATGTTGGTATGATCACTGTGCTCTTCCCGGGTGAGGCAATCGGTCTCCCGTCACTGGTCGGCCGCTCACCGCGGCTCCCGGTAGCTCACACCAGCTACCAGCCACTCATGTAGCTCACAGCAGCCCACTGCAGCCCTACTGCAGCCTACGCTGTTGCTGGCGACTTGCAGAAGCCCAGCTCCAGGTTGTTCATCATCTTAGCTGTAGAGGGCGAATGTCGCTGGCCCTCAATGTGGGATCCGAACCTCAGCCCTGCTGCTCAGAGCTGGTGCTCCCAAGCCAGCTCTTAACCAGCTGAGCCACTCGGCCAGCCTTTTAGCTGAACTTTTTAATGTCCAACAGCATCTGTCCTGGGTAAGCAAGACCTCATGACTCATCTCTCCTTGCAAGTGCCTATCTTTCCTTAGGCTTTGGGTTAATTGGTTGTCCTGACGCCTCAACTCTCTAATGGTTTCAAGAAAAGTTTGGGATGTGCTATTTGTCTGCCCCTTTAAAACCTTTTTTTTGGTAAGTGTAGAGTGATGCCCTTTCCAGATTTCTCCATCTCAAGCAGAAACTGGAAGTCACACCATGCACCGTGAGCCTCCTGCTCTTGCACATGTTTGCTCTGCCTATGATCTCCCTCTCCTTTCTTCTACCTGGCAACCTCCTACTTGTCTCAGTGACCTCATGTTCTCATCTTCTCAGAATACAGGGACAGGCTTACACAGTGATTAAACCATTCAATGACTTTCATAGACAAAAATCGGGATATATTGCCAGAAGACCTAGAATTTGAGCCTCACCTTTATTCTTGGCAAATCCCTTGTCCTATTTGAGACTTGGTTTTCTTATTTGTCAAGTAGGAATCCCAATATCTACCCATCTTCCTTTGCCAGGTGAAAGATTATGAGTGGCAATATCTGACACACTTTTAAAACTAAGTTCCAGCCCATCAGCCTAGCAACAGGCCTGACCTGAAGATGACCCCGCTCTTTCCAGCAACTCAAGAAGTTAGGGGCCCAGAGGGAACTAGGTTGGTCTTGGGTCAGAGTGGAACCCGAGGGGGACAAACCCTGCCCTCAGCCAGAAGCCATGAAGGAGAAAAGGTTAAAACAAAAGGCTGGCCTGGCTCTAGAAACCCCATATTTTCTTTTTTATTTACAAAGCATGTTGCCAAATACTAAGGAAAATAAATTGATTTCCATCTTTACTGATGTGTTAAAACTGCTGCAACACCTCATATTACCAAATAGATTTTACTGTATAAATTGGAACATAATTGTTACTTCAGGCAGGTCACAAATCTGCTTTGGCAGGAGTATATCACTCACAGTACATTGATTATAAAAATTAGTTAATTCAAGACAAACATTACATTCTCTGAATCCTGGCACAAATCCCTCCAAATCCTCCATGCATTACTGATGTTCAGCTAAAAGATAGCTATCCATCAGGTCAGTTGATTCTCTGCAGACTTGATTTAGATGATACTTACACTAGTGCATCCACCAAGAAGAGATAGATCTCATTTATTAAATTTGTCAGGCGGGAACCTAAATGATGGGATTTAGTAATATTGCATTAACCTGTTGCTTTTATTTACTACACCCAGTCTTACTGGCGTAAATCTTCCCATGAAGAATGTCTCCTAATTCATTCAGTTTGACTCCTCATTGGGAACAGGGGTGGCTGTTTGCAAGGTACATTCTCATGAGAACAAGCATTTTCGAGTGCTTCTGTGCCAGGGACAATGTTGATGCTCTGCTCAGGTCTTATTGAATAACTCTGTAAGGGTGGTGTGTGCGTGCGTGCGTGTGTGTGTGTGTTGGGAGGGGGAAGTGCAGCAAACTGGGCTTTGGCATCCTTTCACTTCCAACAGCAAGCATCTGCAGCTGTTTTTCAGGAGCCTGCCCTCAGGCTACTAGGGCCTGTTTGGCCACACAGAAGTGTCTAGGCCAGCGGTTCTCAACCTGTGGGTCGTGACCCCTTTGGGGGTCGACCGACCCTTTCACAGGGATCGCCTAAGACCATCAAAAACAAAAAGATACTTACATTAAGATTCATAACAGTAGCAAAATTACAGTTATAGAGTAGCAACAAAAAGAATTTTATGGTTGGGGGTCACCATAACATGAGGAGCTGTATTAAGGGGTCGTGACATTAGGAAGGTTGAGAACTGCTGTTCTAGGCATTTACATTCCCCAGGGGCAGGCCTTATTCAATAACTGATGGGTTTAGGAGCATGCAAGCCCACTTCCTTTAATGCAGGGTAATTCGTAGTCCACTGATCACCAGCAAGATCAAACTGAAGCCACTCTTCTACAAAGTTGGGACAAAATTGTACCTTTGCTTGGCTTCTTCCCTTTCTCTGTCTCTGTTCCTCATATCCATAATTCTGGGAGTAGTTCCTTAATAAATCATGTGTACATGAATCTTTGTGTCAGGGTCAGCTTCTGGGAGGACCAGATCTAAGACACTCTGAGTGCTAGATATAGGGTAGGCACTTCAAATCCACCATCTCATTTAATCCTCACGATAAACCCTATGAGCTAAGTATTATCATCACCCTCATTTTATAGATGAGGATATGAAATTCAAAGAAGGTTAAGAGACTTTGGCCACCAGCATTCCAGTTATTGCTGTATAGAAAGCCACCCCCAAACTTAGTGGCTTGCAACAATTAATGATTTTGCTCATGAACCTGCAATTTGGATAGGGCTTGGTGGGAGCAGCTCTTTCAGCTCTATGCAGTGCCAGCTGGGGGCAGCTGCACTGAGACTGAGTGGCCCTTCTCCAACATGGCTCACTTACACAGCTGGCAAGGATGCAAGATGGTGGCCTCTCTCCTGTGCCTCTCTGTGGGTTGCTTGGGCTTCCTCACAGCATGGTAGCTGGGCTCTAAGGTCAAGTATCTTAAGAGAGAGAGACAGAGAAAATGACAGTCTCTCAAACCTGGGCCTGGAAACAAACATAGCCTCACTTCTGCTATATTCTGTCTATCAAGCAGTTGCAGAATCCAGAATATATCTGTATCTGTCTGGCTAGCTATATATCTCCACCTCTTGATGGGAAGAGGGTCAAAGCATTTGGGGACCATATTTTTAAATTGCCATACTAGTGAGCTAGTAAGAGCTGAAGACAAGATCTAAACCCAGGCCTGCCTAAATCGATAGCCTATCCTGCTTCTGAATATCCTTATGGGTCAGGTTGTCTCCCACTTATTGGCTGAGCCCTTCTCTGGGGTGATGCTCTGTCTTTTATAAAACATACATCTTGAAGGAGTCAAGTCAACTGGCACCTTTTAGGATGGATAGTCTATGCTGGTGTATAGGATCTAATAAGCCATATCTCATTTTGGGCTAGAAAAGAAGTTAAATAAATTTTGAAATTGAAAATTGTAAGCCAATTTGGGATGTTAAAAATGTTTAATGGTAAAGATTTTTCTTTTTAATTTATATTGAAAAACCAATCATTGGAGATAGATTAGTTGTGGTTAGGTGGCAGAAAGGGATGTGTGAATAGCACATGTTTGGATCCTGGAGAAGGACAAAGGAAACATGAGGCTGATTTATTTCAGGGCTCAATAAATAATAAGTGAATACAAAGAAAAAAAGGCAGAAGGGCCTGAATGAGTCAAGGGCAGACATCTAGACACAGGCAGCCATTTGTGGAGAGAGGAAAAAAATGGGATATTTGAGCAATATTATGCTTGGCCCAGGCCCAGTCCCCAAGTCTGGGGTACCAGGCAGGTATTGGTAACAAGATTAGTGACAAGCAGGTAAAATTAGGATAAACAGTCAGAAAAGGACCAAAGATGGCATTGGTTTGATGTTGGGCCATTAAGCACTTGTCTTTATTAAGCTTTCTTGAATTCACCAAGTCCAGGAATAGCACTAGTTTTGGACCCTAAGATAGGGCTGAACCTGCAGGTGAGAGCTTGCATAAGGCAGCTGGCATGATAGGGATGGGAAGGAGGCACGTGTAGGTCATTATCACAGGGGCCCTCTCTGGGGAGAGCAGTTCTGACTGACACCCAGAGACTGAGACAGAACTTGAGCTTTAGACTCAAAACAGACCTTATATTTAAAAACCAGCCCCATGACTTTTGCTGTGTGATCTTAGCCAACTTTTATTTTTCAGCTTCTCCTCCATAGTTTAACAATTTGTAAAAGGGGACAATGATAGCTAGTTCGTAATTTTTTTTGTATGATATTGCCAATAAAGCATACAAAGTTTTTGGCATATTTCAGGTATGATATATATGTTAATGTTATGAATGGTAATTTTCCTGGGTGTGAAATGTGTGGAGTGAAAATGGAAGTCAGATGTTTATGTTACAAGGAATCAACCTGAACCCTGTAACTAAGGTGGGTGCCCAGTTGACCTCCTGGCGTAGATTCTGCATGAGATTGTTCATGTACAGTGTCTTGTCCTTATTGTCTATTCAATAGGACCTGGGTAGAGCTGGATGCTTACACTGTATGATGGTTCAACATAAGCATTAGCAACTAAAGTTTGGGGAGAAAATCATAGAATTTTAGAGCTACAAAGCAACCTGATGTAATATCATCATCACGGATAGCTGAGGCTTGGGAAGGGAAAATAACTTACTCAGATTTACCCAACTAGTCAGTGGGAGTGGAAGGGCTGTAGCTTGGTCACTAACTCGCAGTCTCTTATAGTTCTTATCACTAATGCCCAAGCTACTCCAAGGAGTCAAGTTCCAATAATAATAGCAAAACAATGGCTATTATTATTCTTCACAACATCTATCATCAACCAGACACTGTTTAAAGTGCTTTATATTTATATTTCATTTAATCTTCCTAATTGTATGATGTAAGTACTACTATTATCTCCATTTATAGATGAGGAAGCGGAGGAAGCTTACCCAAGGAATTTGCCAAAGATCATAGTGCTAGGAAGTGGTTGTGCTGGGGCGGGGGTGGGGGGCCTCCAGAGCCCCTACTTTTGACCCGTCTGCCACACTGCCTCCTATGCATTTCAGTGGCTGAGAAGATAACGACCACATAAGGCGCCAGATGGCTAATGGATGGTAGGTCTTCCCACTCTCTTTTGCTATTGTTTCTGAGTCCTGCTGACCTGCAGAGTTATCTTCCGCCCCTCTTTAAAAAGTTGTGACACTCTTTTGTTGCTACTTATCTGAGGATCCGGTTCAAGTTGCAGTTTAGATCCTTCAGGGCGTGTATTGCTACTATTTTATACACTAAGCATAGGTTTCCTTTTATTTCACACAGGATCATTACAGTGCAAGCTTTTGCTGTTAGTCAGGACATACTGGTATCTCCCAATAAAGAGGAAAGTTGAGACAGCTGAGAGTTAGCAGTCCAAGCTTTTCTTCTGGGTCCTATGTTTAGGAAAATATCATGAAGTATCTCTTTAGCAAGCTGAAAGAGTGAATTCCTGAACAGGTATAAAAAGATTTGTTAGGTGCAATGAAGAAGGAAAACATGAGCTTGATAATGTCTGGAAAAGAAGATAACCAGGCACAAAAATGAAAGCTAGATACACAATTCCTCAGCATCACTTAGAGCTGAAGTCACATGAACTACTTCTGGCCAATGAGATGTAAGGGGAAATCTGCTTGGGGTACCTGAAAATGTCTTTGCTTTCCTAATAAAAGGTACAGGCAGGAGAGAACTTACCGTGGCCACCTTCTCTCTTTGAACTTGTCCATGATGCCTGGGGCATGGCTGTCATCTTGTGACTGTGAAAGCAGCAAGCACTAAGCGGAAAAGCTAGCATGCTGTGGTGGGAGGAGCAGAAACAAGGGATCTAGGTCCTCGACAACACTGCTGAGCTTTTTAAATGCCACCAGCAACAGCCTATCTCTAACTCTCTAACTTTCTTTTCATATGAGAAAAATAAAACCCTAATTGTTTACAAAGAATTGCTGTCAAAACGTTAAGAGATTAGTAAAAATTACTTGAGGGTAAACGGAAGCTAAAAACTGATTTAAAAGGTGACCTAGAGGGAGAATCTAAAGAATTCAATCAATTGAATAGCTAAATTTTGTGTTGAACCTGCTTTTGTTTCTGCGACTAAAAATTAGAAGTCTCAAATAAATCATTCCTCATTCCTCCACTGTCCAGTAAAAAACTTGGCAAGATGAGCTCTGCAAGAACTATGTCTAGATTTTTTTGCTGTGCACAGTGAGAGCTCCTTACTGCTTTGCTGAGAGGCAGATCCCAGCTTAATTCCCAGAAACTGGCATGGAAAAGCACCGCCTTATGCACAGTTCCTTCACTGCACACTCCAGTCTGCGCTGGAATTTGCTGTCACGTGCCTGTTTCCTCCTATTAAAGGAGCTGTGACTAACTGTATTTGTAGCCCCAGAGGTTAGTACAGTGCCTGGCACTTGGTTGGTGCTTGCATCAGTCGGGTTCCCAACAGAAAGCAATTGGTGCACTCAGATAGAGAGAACTCAAAGTTTACTAAAATGATTATTTACAAAGGCGTGAGTAGAATGCAGGTAACCAAAAGGTAGCGTGCAGTACCCTGAGTTAGCAGTGGTGGGGAGCCATTACCACCCCATCTGAAGGGGTGAGAGGAGGAGAGGTTGCTGGAACCCAGAGACCCAGTGAGCTGTGTGAAAAGGGCGTCTTTATTCCAGGGCTACCCATGACAAACTGCCCATGGCAACCCCCTAGAGAAGCAGCAAGGGAATCAATTCTCTGAGCTTACTCTCCTCTGTCCTTTCTCTCCCACTGCTGCTCCTCAGTGACTGAATCCAGCTGGGTGCCATGGGCAAGGGCACCCTGTAGATACAGTCTGTACAGTTGGATCTCCTGGGGCTCAGAGCAGAGTGGACAAGCATGGAGAGTTGCTATGTAGAGGGGAGAGGCAGATACCCAGCACAGCACTAATAAATAACTGCTGTATGTGTGACTGCCATGTTCAGATAGCATGTTCCCTCAGGGAGTGAGTCATATAGGCTGCACGTTTCTCTTTTTCTCCCTCCTCTGTTCCCTCCCTTTCTCTATTTGCCTCTTTCCACTCACTTATTTAATAAATGTTTGTGACTTGCTGCATGCTATATGCCAAATCACTGTGCTGAGCACCAGAATATGAAGAGCAATAGGACACCATTGCTAGAAATAACACACTGGGGTAAGATAGTGAAAGTATTACGGGGGTTTTTGGTCAGGGAACACAGAAATAAATGTCCATTTCCTGTGCTGCGCCACTACCCTGCAAGATTCCAGAAGGAAATATCTGTATGTAGAAGGGAGTGACGAAAAGCAAGGTGTCCCCATCAGTCAGGCCTCGGAAGCTGGGCTGGACCATATGGGGGGCCCCTCCTTGCTTCTTGGGAAGGCCCAAGTAGCTAACGCCAGAGCAGGCTAAGGCTTTGCTTTCCATTCATAACGCCAACCCCAATCCTGGGATATAATCATCCCGATTAGACTGAAAGCTGCTTTTGCCTTAATTCTCCTCTCAGTCTGTTCCCTGCTTAGGGATTTCTCTTTCTTTATTTCCGAGAAGGTTTAGTACTGCTTCCAGGTTATCTTGCTTCTTCCATGCTAGGATCATTCCTAGGAAGAAGGATTATCTGTGTTCACAGTGTGAGCATAGGAAGGATGACAGGACCTGATCTGAGCTATCAAAACTTCCTTCACCTCTTGGCTAATACATGAAACTCCACCTACATTGCCCATTTCCTTGGCCTGATTTTGTTATGAAGGCAGTGCCAGTCAGAAAGAAGAGAAGCAGGCACTGAGGGGTGAAAAGATAAGGCTGAGAGCACTGAAGAGAACTCTATGCCAAGACAATTTTGCTGCAAGTTGGCCTTCCTTCTGGCCTGGCTGAGGGTTCATTTAGTGACTCTATTTACTCGAGAGATTGTTCCTCCCTCTCCCCCTGCTTCCTCCCCTCCCTGCCTTCCTTTTTTCTTTTCTTTTACGGTTCTTTGTCTTTAAACACAGGCATAGATTTGTGTAACCACCACTACAATCAAGACCAGCTCCATCACCCCAAAACCTCCTCTGTGCTATCCTTCATAGTCACGCTCTACCCCGACTCCTGCCTCTGGGAATCACTAGTTTATTCTCCATCGCTATTATTTTGTCTTTTCGAGAATGACACATAAGTAGAGTCATAGAGTGTGTCACCTTTGGCTTCTTTCACTCAGCATAGCGCCTGTGAGGCTCGTCCACATCGTTGTGTGCTAAACGATCTGCTTATCATTCTTCACTCATGCGCTGGATCTGCTCTCACTCGACAACACAATGCCTGCAGTGTCAAGACTGGGACATTATACTGCCTGTTGTTCAACTCTTAATAAAAGCCTGTGTTCTAGGCAGGCTAACTTATTTTCAAGGAATACAGACCCACTCAGTCTCACCCAAGAAAATGGGAGCTTCTTATAAGAATCCAGGGCTCACCCAGGAATCCAAAAATAAGACTGTCTTCATAGCCAGGTCTAGAAATGGGAGGTGGTTTTGGACCCAAGGCAGCTTTTGGGGTGAGTATATGACGATCACAGCCTCTCTCTCAGGTGCTGCATATTCTCTCACTTGCATTGTTTCTGTCTGTGTAGAGATGCTCTGTTCTTACTCTTTACCAGCTGGCTGTTCCTGATTACATATGGCTTCTATGCCCTCTTCCCCAACCTCAGCCTTTCCCACTCCCACCCTTAGAACCACTTCTGATTTCAACTGGGGTTTTGGATTCAAATTCCTGGGGAACAATCCAATTAGTTCCGTTCATTGTTCAAGCCCTACACACCTATGTCCAGTGCAGGTGGGGCCATGGTGGGGTGTTGGAGTAGATTCCTTAGAACAGGGAGAGTTGGAGGGTGGGGCAGGCCATGATTGACTGCTCTAGTATTTTCCATCAAGAAAGTACTCTTTATGGAGGACAATTGAAAGGTCCATCCGTTTCTTCAGATAGCCTGTTCTTCATTCTTGGATCAAGCCAGCCATAAGAAAGATGTGGTCAGGCCATCTTGCTTGGCCTCCAACAGGCTGCTTTCATGAGCTATGCTTTGTTATTCTGCTGGCTTTCACTGAGAGAAATGACAAAAGCCCTATTGAAACTGTGGCTGTGTTTTCTGTTGTTGAAGGACATTATCCTTGCAGTGTATCTAATATGAAGCTCCCTGTGAGGAACTTATTTTAGGGGAAAATTTAAGGACACACTTTACTCATACTTCCTCTGAGGAATTGACATACTTCCTTTCTCTTGAACAAAAAATGCTGGGTAACTCATCAAGCTCCCTCTGTGTTGGTGCCCAGGAAACTCAGTTCTCAGTAAACCGAGGTTTAGCTAGAGCAGCTGCCCAGCACCTGATGGTCTCCACCTCTGAGTTTTTGGCCTGGTCTTCACATATTCTTATTTTTCTTGATCTTCAATTTAAACATGCATTTGTTCCCTGTGAACCATCTCATCCTATCTCAAAGAATGAGGACTGGTATAAACAAATAAACAGACAAACAAATAAACAAAACCATGCTAGAGAGAGCAATGGACCACAGAGTTTAGTTCCTGAACCCAGACTGCCATCTTGACTGAACTGTCCCATTAAGTCTCTTTCAAGGACAAGTGTCCCCTGAGCTAATGATAACAATCACAATTTTCAAGGTGGGGAAAACCTTAGTAACCACCAAATAGCATGTATTGGGCATTATGCTGAGAGTTCACATTCACAACTTACTTACATCATCTCACTTAATCTTCAGGTGCCAACAAGAGATTGATATTAGAGCAAGTTACTTAAAACTCACTAACAGCACATGAGAAAATGATAATTACGTGAGATGATGGATATGCCAATTAACTTGATTGTGTTGAATATTTCACATATGTATATCAAATCATCAAGTTGTACACGTTGAATGCAGACATTTTTAAATTGTCAGTTATACCTTAATAAAGCTGAAGAAACAAAAACAACCACAACAAAAAAATTAAAGCAAAACACTTGCTAAACATCAGCTTCCTCTTGTTAAAAGGAAGTATTATAATAATACGTTTCCTTTAAGAGTATGATAAAGGTTAAATGAGATAAAATATATAATGACTAACACAGTATATGACATATAGTAGGTACTCAAAAATCTTAGCAGCCTACCCTGTCCAAACCTGTCCTGCCTGCCAATAAGCCTCTCCTGTCATCATTGGTGAACTTCCCATGTAACACATGATGTCAACATTGGTTTTATCTCATGTAAGTATCTCCTTGGGGCTTTGCTTCTGTTACTTCCAAGTGCTTAACTTATTGGACTATGGTCAGGGCACAAATGATGCTTATCATCCCTAGTCTATTCGTAAGCATAGAAGGATAATTCCTGGAAGTCATTTTTGATGATGATAAAGATGAGATTTTACCTGTGGAAAGTTGTTGCAGCTACCTTTGAATCTGGGAATAAATGAAGGATAGGTTTGTTTTCTGGAAAAATGTGGATCTGACCCTGATGGACCATGTGGCTTTTGTCGGTGATAGGACTCAGGAGGGGATTGTCACTGGGCAGCTCTGGAGTCATTGCTGCTGACCTGACCTCTCTGAAGGGGCTCACCTGTGCTCCTCTAACAAGAACTGCTCCTTGTACTGTGGGGCAGTTGGGAGCCATTAGGCTTGGTTGTGGCTTTATAATCTTTATTGTAATCTACCATGGGGCCCATAAGTATTTAGCCAGAGAGACTGCTCCTGAGCTCCAGTGACACAGAACAGGTCAATAGCAGGTCAACTGTTTTAAAAAGCTGCACAGGTTGCTTAACACAGTAGCACTTGACAAGGCATCCTTGCCAGGCAGATCCGAAGTGGACACGGTGATCTTCTGTGCAAAGAGCTCAGCGCAGGGAGCCAATTAGAACCTGGGTGTCACTCTCATCTCACTTCCACCTGCAGCCCCTTGAAGGAGAAACACTGATACTGTCATTGAGAGAGCAAAAGGAGTATTTGTGCAGAACCAATGAGATCACAGTCACATTTCACATCCCTTTAATAGATTGTGGCTGCTAGGAATGATATTTTCTCATTATTAATACTTTCCTGGACATTATTCCAAACCAAATTGTCCTGAGACCAGGCTGATCGGAAGAATTAGGATGCCACATCTTTAGTTTCCACCCAGGTGACTTAGAATTAAAGGTCTCTGTCAAATGTTTTTAGCGACCTTCATCTCAGAATCTCAGACATCAAATGACTAAGAATCTGATAGTATGGGGGGGTGAGGGTGGGGGAGTGTTATTTTCTAGTCACTGACTTGGATTTCAAGTATTGAATTACACAGAAAGTCAGAATGTTTATACCCAAGGGGCTACAGGAGAGGCTCACAATCAAAAACCTTTCCTGAGACACTCCAGGGTACTGGAACTCCTATCCGGCCCAATGGAGCTCCTGTCTCACCTGCTTAAACTTGAACTAGAGGGGGCAACCCCTTTTTGGGGAGAGTGGATTTAAGCAACATACTGGAATCCCTAGTCCTCAAAATTCCTTCCCTAAACATCCATTTCTTGTATGAATGTAGAAATGTCTTTTGGGCAGCCACCTTGGGAAAGCAGATACAACCCCCACTTCCCTCAATGTAGGCTCTTTCTGAAAGACCTTGATTTGAAGACTTGGGACACATTTATGTTAATTGCTCCCCAGCAAGGAGAAGGTGGAAGAGCCAGAGATGTAGTTAATTGTAGCCCCCACCCTCCCAGACAATAACCCTATTGTCCAGAACCTCCAGGGCCTTTAGTGTCATCCCAGCTAGACATTCCTCATCTTTTGTGTTTCCTCATTTCAGGAAACCAGATGTCATGATCTTAGCAGAATATGCAATTCTATCCAACACCTTGACACCTTCCTGTCCTTGAGAACTTCCCTCTCTGGCAGCAGCCAGAAGCCTCCTCAAGGAGGAGGATGCTGAGCAAGTGAGAAAGGGAAGGAGGGGATGAGCACCCCTAGTCCAGGGGAAAAGATGCCAAAGGAGAAAGAGAAAGTCAAACCTGAGTGCAAATAAACCACAAATAACAGCAAGTGTGTATATTTGGGGGATGTAGTAAACCTCTGCTATAATGTGTCATGTGGGTATATAATTCAAATCTGAGTTTCCATCATTTTTGACTGTGTCCCATAGTAAGAAATAAATTTTACATTATGACTCAGTACACAGCTTTACAAAACAATGTTCATGCTTACTTCAATGGGATGCATGCTGACATTTTTATTACCTTATCCCACACCATTTTTTCCTACCATATCTTACCTTGCTCTATTTAAACATTTTCTATTCTATTTCACTTTAAGAAAAAAAAGGGGAATAGTGGCTACCCACTAAATTAATTTTATGATTCACTAATAAATCATACCTGGCAATTTCAAAAACAGTGTTTTGTTAAACTTCATGGATGTACAGACTTCTGGATTCATAGACCTGGAGAACCGTAGATCATCTGCTTCCAGTATAACCTCATTTTCCAAGTGAATACACTGAGGTCTAAAGAAGTTGTAATTCATCCTTGATCCTACAGCTGGTTGATGGCAGGAACTGTGTTTTTTCACAAATTTACGTGATGATGCAAGAGGAAGTGGGACGTGGGGCAAAGAGCTGGGGGCAGGAATTTGTACACATGTTCTGTTTAAAACTCGGTGACCTTGAGCAAATTACTTAAATAGTTTGACCTCAGTTTCCTATAAAATGAGCTATAGTGAAGACCAATTAGGAGAGGTTTTGCAAGTGGTGGAGTCCAAAGGTAAAGAATAACTGTTTTCCTTGCCTTTCTGCACTAGCCTATATGCAGGGACAGGTGTTATCTGTATTTCTACACCCCTGGCTTTGAGGCAAGAAGGGTAAAAGTCTGTGCAAGTATTTGGTTTCTGTCTCTTCATCAGACACTCCAAATCCCCCTACTTTAACCTCTCCTCTTTTTTTTATGATTTGTTTTTTCTTCTTAATTTAATCTTATCATTTATTCACATTTCGTAGCAAAGATTTGATTTTTGAGTCTTCTTAAATTATTGAAGGTCGATGAATGGTAAGAAATTAGCAGTCCAGATAGGGGTGATAAACATATTCAAAAACGTCTGTGCCAGTCTGTAGCAACCAATTGACCTGTGTCTCTCTCAGCATGGGAAATGAGTAGGGTCAATCTAGCCATCTGGAAATTCATCTGTTCCACCTGTGTCTTAAGAGAATGAAGTTGTTCTACAAACAGAATCAGTAGAAATGAGTAAGATATGTGGATCCTGCCATCAGTGGGTTCCAGGGGAGAACCACATTGTCCCTGGCGCTGTCAGACAGATGAGATTTTCTCTGATCTGAATGTAAGCAAGAGTTAATGCTCTCATACAAGGAAAAGCCATTCTTTCACGTGATGGCTTTAGACACCACCTGGAGGGCAGAGTCTTGTTCACAGGTGGCTTTGTCCAGAGGGAGGTTCAGTTGCCATCAACCACCTGTCAGGGGCTTTGCTTAGACATTCAAGTTCCTTAGGGATGAGGCTCTCAGGAGAACCAAGGAGGAGGGGACATATTGTGGGCTCTCCTGACAGCTTCTCAGACTTGGTTCATCCTGGATAAGTGCTTTCAGGAGGAGAGTTGAGCTTGATTTGGCCTCATGGTCACCCTGGGGCCATTTCTCTGCTCTGGATTGGAAGAGGTTCCAGGGATTGGAGTTCACTTCTCTAAAGACCTTGATATGTGTTACAACCACAGGAAAAGTTTGCTTGGAAAACATTTAAATAAATCCATCTTTTTATACCATTTTTTTCATATTTGAAAGATATGGCAAGTGTAAGGTTCGTTTTGTTTTTCTCCTATCAACAAAAATTCTGCTTGAATATCTTGTTCAGTTTCTTTAGTAATTTATGCATTCTCAACTCAGTAATTTTCTGCAGAACCAACCTTTTATAAAAAAACGAATTTTTCCAGGGAGAAAATTGCCTTCTTTGTCACTGTAGTCTATATTTAGTGCTTAACTACCTGTGTGACATGACCTGACTTTTCACATCTAACATGAAGATGCTGTACCTGAACAGACATCTTTTTGTGGTGGTAAATGGGACCCACTTGGGAGCCAGGCTGCCTGGATTGGATTTGATTCCTACTTTTCCACTTACTAGTAGTGGTGTGGCTTTGGGAAAATTACTTAACCCATCTGTGTTTCAATTTTTTTTTCATCTAAAATTGGTGATTGTAATAGTACTGGGTTGTCGGAAAAGTCATGACGCATGTTTGCAACAGATGGCACTAGCTCATTTTTGGAAGTACTAGAGTCATTTGCATCTATGTAATTGCTATGTCATTTGACAGCTGACAGTTCTAGTTTCATTCTAAAAAAAATTGAGCGATTTGGTTGAGTTTTGGAGATTTTACAACAAGTTGAAGATGGAAGACCAAACTGCATTTTTGCCATATTTTACTATTTTACTTCCATAAAGGGAAGAACGCGCATCAAGCTTGTGAAAAGTTGCATAAAATTTACGGTGACAATGCTCTACAAGAGCGTCAGTGCCAACGATGGTTCACAAAATTCCGTGCAGGTGATTTTGATCTCAACGATGCTCCTTGGCCAGGAAGGCCCACCAAGGTTGATGAGGACGGAATAAAGGCATCGATCAAGTCAAACCCATGTTACATGACACGAGAGATTATAGAACATTGAACATCCATCATTCAAGCATTCACAGCCACCTGAAGAAGCTGGGATACATAAGCAAGCTCGATATTTGGGTTCCACATGAGCTCAAAGAAGTTCATTTGACGGTGCGTATAAACATCTGTGAAATGCTCAATAAACATGAGGAAAATGATCCTTTTTTGAAGCGACTGATAAATGGTGATGAGAAGTGGATTGTTTACAACAATGTGGTGCACAAATGGTCTTGGTCCTGACGTGATGATTCACCTGAAACGACATCAAAAGCAGACATTCATCAAAGGAAGGTTAAGCTCTCAGTGTGGTGGGATTTTAAAGGTGCCATATTTTTCGAGCTCCTACCAAGGAACCAAACAATCAATTTGAATATGTACTGTCAGCAATTGGACAGTTTGAATGAATCCATCATCCAGAAACATCCAGAGCTTGTTAATCATAAAGGAGTTGTGTTCCATTGCGACAATATGAGACCACACACAAGTTTGATCACCCTTCAAAAATTATTGAAGCTTGGATGGAATGTGTTGCCACACCCACCATACTCGCCTGACCTTGTGCCTTCAGATTTCCACTTGTTTCACTCTCTTCCAAACTCCTTGCGTGGTATAACGTTCAATTCAGATGAGGCTGTAAATCAGTTCCTTGTTCAGTTTTTCGCAAATAAAGACAGGTTCTTCTATGAACAAGGAATTATGCAGCTCACTGAAAGATGGCAAAAGGTTATCGAACAAGACGGGCAATATATCATTGACTGATCTTTGTTCTTTATATAAATAAATTACCTTTGAAAAACATAGACAAAATACGTCATGACTTTTCCAAAGACCCAATAGTATGTGTGTCATGAAAATGATATGAGTTAATGCAATTCCCAGTTATACCAACTGCCATATGAGACTTAGGGTTTTTCTCATTTAGATGATCTGTAAGGTCCCCTGTAGTTTTTAAAGGGGGTGATAAAATTATAATAATGCCATTTTATATTGGAATAGCTATTTATTGCTTATAAGACTTGTCTCCTTATATTGTCCTCCAGATGAGGAAACTGAGGCTGAAAAATTAAGGGACTTGTTGAAATATATATTTTCTTAAGGTGAGCAACTGAGTCTACAGCTAAGCCTTCTGATCCCCAGTTTCTGGCACTTTCCTCACATGATGATGTCATTCAGCCAGTTATTGATATTCCCTCTTAAATGGTCCTCCTCTTGATACCTCTCATTATATTAAAACAGTGTCAAAGTACTGAATGCCACCAGAGACCCAGAAACTTCTGTGACTTGTTCTGCCCCTTTCTTTTTTAATTAAGATAACACTAGCTGTTATAAGAGATAAACTGAAAATCTCAGTGGCTTAACACAATAGCAATTTATGGCTCACTCGTGTAAAGTCCAGTATCAGTGTTCTCAGTTCTCAGTTGGTAGGTGGCCTTCCACGAGGCCTTTCCAGGACACAGGCTCCTTCCACAGTGTCTCCATCCTCCTCCAAGACCTTGGAATTCTCGTCCTTCTAGGTGGTAGGTGAAGCAAAAGATCATGGAGATTTTCTATCCACTTTCTAACCATTTTTAACTCAAAGAGACACACAACATTTCCTTTCTTATTTCAATAGTCAAATCTAGTCATGCAGCCCCACGTAGGTACAAAAAGGGTAGGAAAATATAGTCTCTGGCTATGTAGTCACTTTTTGACAATACTCTAGAAAAACATGAATTTTTGGTCAATAGTTAGTCATCTCGGCCACACTTATTCACCCCACATTCGATCACTTGCCAACCACGCCTATTCTTTCTCCAAATTTTCTTTCATATTAATGTTCTCCTTCTATTCCCATTGCCACCACCCTAGTTTAGGCTCTTCTAATCTCACACTGAGATATTATCATAGCTCCTTAAGCGATTTCCTTGCTTCTATTCTTCACAATTTTCCATGTCCCCCACATGCGACAGCTAGATTAATCATCCTGAACTACTCTTTCAAAATGTCATTTTTATTGGCTCCATCCAGCAACAACTCAACAAACAGCAAAAGGGCTCCTATCCATACAGTAATAGGCACTGAAGGGACATGAATGAATAATACCTGATTCCTACTTTCAGTTGCTTACAGTGAACGATGGATGAGGACAGGAAGCAAGTGCTAGGATAGCAGTACCAATAAATTGCTATGTGTATACAGAGAAGGGAGATATTGATTTCTCAGAAGGGAAAAGCAATTCTAGTTAAGAATTATTAAGGGAACTGAAGCACAAGACTTGGGAGCAGGTAATGTGAGTACACTTAGTTTCTGAAACTGAGCTCAAATCCCTGAACCTAGGAGAATTTCATTTCAGGGAGCTGAGAGAGGTACAACTGAAACTGCTGGGTAACTTGATAACCTTTAGGGCATGGTGATTTGGAAAGGTTCTGCGAGAATAAAGATAAGTAAATGTCTGAATTAAAAAAAAAAGAATATTGGGGATTCTATATTCTATAGTCTAGCAAGCTTGATATCTATATTTAGAAAAAGTATAGATCTTATTAATAAGTACATGGAACAAACCTAGCTCGCTATGAACAAATCCTCTCAGATTGGTCTTGTTTTCTCCCTTTTAATAGAATCAGAGTTAAAGATCAATGGGAGATAGAGATTCAGTTTATCTGAATTTCAACTAGCATTCTGATCAATTTGAATGAAATTTTTATGGAGAAGTTGGAACAATGTGGTTTGGATGATTGCATGGTTGGTGGGTTTAAGTTGTTAAATGAATTAGTAAAACTTGGAGGAAAGTTTATAGAGGTATGTTCCAGGAACCTGTCATTGCCAACACCCCCGTTAAAAAAAAATTAATGATTTTGGTGGAAGACTTGATGTCCAAACTAATGTTGATATGAATTTGGGAGCTAAGCTAATATTTTTGAAGTAATGAATTCTTAAAATTCTCTGGGTAATTTTCTAAACTTGAGGTTGGAGTGAAAAAAGAGAAATGAGATGTTGTCTTATGTATGATAATTTTCCTCTGTATGCATTTATCCTCTTTGGAAAAGATAAAAGCCAAGGAAAGCATTTCTAATATATTTTGACTTAGAAGTGATCACGTATTACAAGCTACTTTGTACCAGTTAGCACGACTCAGCCAGAAGGATGTCCTTGTTTATTAAAGTTAGAAAAGAAGTGGTCAAATAGAAGTTAGACCCTGAATCCTCTGCCTGAGTTTCAGGAGGAAATAAGTCAGTGAGTTAAATCTTCCTCCACACGTCCCCAATCCCTACCCTGCTCTACTTCTAAAGTAATAGCTTTGGGGCAAAGGATCAGTGAGAAGCTGACTGTGCGCTGATGAACAGAAGTTTGAAAATTCAGCGTAGAACCTTGGGCACCAACTGGAAGTCCTATGGTTGGCAGTACCAGGAGATGTCTGAAGGCCCAACTCTACTCCTCTGGGTGCTCCAGAATGAAAAACAAGGGGGCTGCTAAGCCAAACCATGGTTTAGATGGAGTGAGTAAAATCATGATACCATAAGCCAACTCCATCCTGAGGAGCAGAACCCTGGAGTATCTCCTACTCTTGGACCCGGGGTGAAGGAATATTGGGTGACCATGAACCTAATAAATGGACTACTTTTCTTTTATGTTAATAAATGCCCAGTGCTAAAGAGTGCTTCATTCAGTTGAGTCGTGCAAGGGGCCGTCTTCTGAGTTAGCAAGGACCCATATCTGGAAATGTTGAAACAGATGCTACATGGTCCCTTGCTAGTGATGTTATAGAGGGAGGTCCTAAGCACTGCAGGGGACAGGAAAGCTTTAGGAGGAGGGGACTTTGAACATCTGTTGGATACCAAAATAGGCAAACTCCCAATTTGCATTTATAGCCTCTACTGTCTGGTTAAGAGCTTGGACTTTGGCATCAGAAATATCTGGGTTTTCATCTCAGCTCTGCTGCTTGATTTTGAAACATTGAACAAGTTGGTTCACCTTTATGTCCCTCAGTTTGTTTATCTGTAAATGGGGATGGATACAATGGTAGTATATCAACAGTTGCCTCCTCAAAGACAACTTAGAAACCTGTTAATCAAACACAGCTAACTTTATTAGACTTACAGCAGTAAAGGAGAGATCACCATTTGGCAAAGACTATATTGTATCAGAATGGGGGAGTTCAGAGAGGCTGTTTTAGGGCCTGAGCTGTGTGACTTTAAGGCGGGTCTTGAAAGGCAGGAAAGGTTGGGATTGGCAGTTTATGACAATAGCTTTGGATTGGTGGGCATTGAGGCAGGGTCTTGAAGTGAGCTATTTTAGTTGCTTCCAGCCTTATCTTCTAGGAGTAAGTATTTTGGGAACAAGTAGCTAAACTATTTTTGCCTGGTCCTTGTATTATTTCCAGGAATAGAAAACTATGTTGGTTTCCATTACTACTTACCACACAAGGTTGTTATGAAGATTAAATAAAATGATGGAGGAAAAGTACATAAAACACCCAGCAGGTGTTTAGCAAATCTTAGTCAATATGAACAATAACTATTCACTCCTTTCTACTCCCAGTGTTACTGATAGCCAAAAGAAGCAGCACCTTTATATGTCAATATCTTTAGAAATATCATCCTCTCATCCTGGAATTTCCTCTCCCAGTTTATGCTATTCTAGACAAATACAAAACTCCAGAGCTGCTCAATGTCCTTTACTCCAGCCTGCCTTCCAAGACCTCTCCTAGTCGGGAGAGATTTTGTCTTCTGAATGGCAAGCCTTAGTTTGGAGCTCTCCTTAGTGATTCGCATTGCATGCTACTTTCTACCTCTGATAGTTACATGCATCTAGACATTATTTCTCCTGTTAGACTCTTAAATCTTGCTCCCCACCCCCACCCCACACCTGCCATATAGTCCCCCAGAGTGCTCAGCTCAGAGCCCTGTCCAGGGTGTGGTTCTCTAAATGCTTGCTGATTTAATAAAAATAATTAATTACTGACCAAACATAAAACTGAAGACCTTAGACAAGAACAGCAGTTTAAGGCAAAGCCTGGGTCTTTTTGTGTACTTTGCACACAATAGGTGAATCCAATACCTTGAGCTATCTGTAAATGTGATGATGATAGGCCTGATAATAGGAAGAAGGATGTATGTGGAAATAGTGAGAAGGCCACTGAATGTCATGCAGAAGAAAGTGGTGGTGGGAGAATCAAAAGAGCCAGTAGTCAAGGTCAGAGATATGGGCAAAAAAAGACCACTTCAAACACGAGTCATTGGCTATAGCTCATGGTTAAAGATCTAACAGAAAAGACCAATAATCAAATTCATAAAATAATCCTGTTTCCCTTAGGTCATGGTCATTGCTTGTTACCACATTTATCAAAATTCCCCTCTTGGGATCCATCTGACAGGCTCTACAATATCTTTGAAGTTAACCTTGGAAATAGAGACCTAATTTTTTAAGTTAGAAGCTGATTATGTTCATTTAATATTTATTAAATCCCCCATACATAATTTATTAAATATTTTAATGAAAAAAACATGTTGCATTATTTTATAGTAATAGCTACCATTTTATAAATGTGGTGCTTTGTTATACATTAATTCATGTAATCTTCAGAATAATCCCATAAATCTTTTTACCCCTATGTTCCCTGGGGGAAACAGGGGTTCAAGGGGGTTAAGACACTTGCCCAGAGTCTCTCAGCAACCAAATGGTAGACCCAAAATTCAAACCTAGGGTGGCTTCAATCCAAAGTCATATTTTTAACCACAAAAGTAATTGAATATACATATACACACACATATTAAGTAAGGCTCTCATCTAAAAGTAAGATTTTTTTACTATATGAAACTGATTGTGAGGGCTCAGGGGAAACATTGTGGAAGAGGTAGTATATGAATATTATATTAAAAGTTATATACGTTTATCTAAGAAACTTACATTGGTTTAATTATACATACATATATTCATATATATAAACTCAACTAATTATAAATATGATAAAAGTACATATTTCTATCAAATTTTCTCAACAGTCCTTAGCTATCTCAGTTTTATATACTCTTACATATACATTATTGTTATGAGAAATGTATATTTATTAATAAATGAAGGGGAAAACAGGCCAAATAGTCAAGGAATATTAAAGGCTCAAAGTTTATTCATTTATTTTTATATAAACTATTAATAACAAGTATAATGTGAACATGGGGCCCTTAGACCCTTAAAGGGGCTCTGGAGTTTATATGTAATTTAAAAAATAGTTTTGTTTTGGGCCAGCCGAGTGGCGCGATGGTTAAGAACTGGCTTGGGTCGCCAGAGGACCCCGGTTCGGATCCCACATATGAGGGCCAGTGACACTGCCCTCTACAGCTAAGATGCTGAACAACAGCTCAACCTGG
>NW_017731409.1:3398742-3404175 GCF_001890085.2 Hipposideros armiger
CACACACACACACACACACACACACACACACACACACACACACACACACACACACACTCCAATCCCCCTCAGCTTGCTGAGTGAATCTAAATTCAGGAGCTATTACCTAATTATATTAATTTCATGTCTGGGGATTTTAACAACAATTTCTTCAAACTGAAGTTTTAATTTGACCACGAATCCTTGCCCTGAGCAGAGATATTGTTAGTTCTTCTGGTTCATAGATTTTTCTTTGCTTTTCAAGCAGAGTTCAGCAGCTGAGCAGATGCATTTTCTTTCACTCTTCTGAGTAGATGAAGAAGGCTCACGCCCTTTCATGAGCAATTTTTTTTTCTAGTGACAGTTTTTTATCCTATTCTGACAAAACCACACATCAGGATTATTCCTTTCAACTTCATTCTCAAAGAGCCAGCTTCAGTGTCTGTCATCCACCCCACCCCATGATAAAAGAACCAGAGGCCCTTGTAAACTTCTGAGGCTCTCCCTCTGCCTCAGGGGATCCCAGGCAGGACAGACACCCTTGTCTGACCCTCCTCCACTGTTCTTCAGGGGCCTCCTCCCTGTGGCTGAGCTGCCAACGGGAGTCCACTTTGTTAATCTCCCTTCTCTCCATCTGTGCTGCCTTTCCTCTGGGCTTCCATCCTCCCGCGAGAAGCCTGTTGTGGTCATAAGGCCCCAGCAGGAAGCTGTGTGTTTTATGGCTTTTTTTCCCTCCATGAAGGAAGTTTCATGAGGGCTGGAAAACACTTCAGAGCTCAACTAGTCTTCTGCTTGGTGCCAGGCTTACCCTGGACTCTGGGAACTCTGAGAGCCTGGGAATGTTTTTTTTCATAACTTTCTCCGTCTGTCCCCGACCCCCCCCCCACCTCCTGCCTCCCCAGGGAGCTCTTTCAAGCTGGACCTTCTCCACGGGGTTAGCCCAGGCCACACCCCAACTGGGGTTCTAGGGCTGAACTCTGAAATGAGGTATACTCTGGGGAGGCCCTCAGCCCAGAGGGCCTAGGCTTGACCTGGCTACCCAAGGGCCTCTCATGATGAGGCTGGCCCTGGGAACTGACCGAAACCAATGAGCCGCAGGGTAAAGATGTCAGGAAATTTCTCCTAAGTATTTGGATCCGTGACATTTGTCTACTTGAAATTAGATATTCAATACTGAAAACTGTAAATATTAATATTTATTTGGTGCCTTTGGGCTTGGGTGTAAATGAGTACATCTTTGCATGGTAATTCTGTTTACGTAAGAAGCTGTTGTGGAGTCCCTCTTGATAATAAAAAGGATGACAATGATAATAATGATAACTATTGTTATGGAGTACCTGTGGTGGGTTCCCATGTAGGAATTTTATAGACATTGCCACTAATTTTTCTGTCCAATCTGCAGTGTGAATACTGTTAGTCTCATTGTCCCAGTGAGGACACAGACTGAGATTAAGCAATGCTCAAAGTAAAACATTTACTAAGTGAGGAAATTTAGTGACGGTTTTCTTTGTTCTCTGAGGGTTTAGTATACTGGTTAAGCACATCGACTTTGAAACCAAACTACCAAATTAAAATCCTACCACTTAGTATTATAAGACCTGGCTATACTCAATCTCCCTGTACCTCAGTTTCCCTATTTGTAAAGTGGACATGTTAATGTCAGCTACTTCATATGGTCGATATAAGATTCAAAGACTTAGTGTACATTAAGTACTGAAAAAGTGCCTGGCATAAAGTAATCACTATATGTATGTTGGCTATTAAGAAAATGCAAGGCTGAAAAAAAGCACTGTTTCATGTCATTTGCCTAATGATCTAATCCTTTAAAGTAGGTTTTCCACATGCTTAATACTCATTTTTCTGGCTCTTTTCAGGGCTTGATAATAAAACATTTCAATGCTTAGTAAGAAAGTCTAGGAGGGGGTATGTAATTTTTACTTAGAACAAATAAACCATTTATCATCCCTTTTGCCCCCGTCTCCTCTCCCACCCTTTTTAGAGTGCTCTCTGGGCACTCTGCACCTTTCAAACTCCCTGGCTACAAATCACCGAGCAGCCAGTTGCTGAATCTCATTTGCAGTACAAAGAGATTGCCAGGAAGGAAGGAAGGGGCTTAATTAGTAAGAGGTATTCAATGTAAAGCCTTTACAAAAGAGCTAACTGTGCTGTGTTAAAGGGAAGAAATATGATGAAAGCCACAATTACCTGAGCCAGGACCATGCATACATTTCCTGAGACTTTGTCTGCCATATCACATCCGCTGAGATGCCCTAGCCCCAATTTCAGAGGTAGTTCCAAGCTGAGGTTTCTGACTGGGAAACCTCAGTGCAACAGAACAGTACAAGTTACTAAAAATTGTCACCCCAATAAACTTTAATTAAAACAAAAAAAGAGCTTTGGAGTTCATGCTATCAGATCTGTAACAACTCTGGCCAATTAACTAACAACTCTGGCCAACTTGGGGGGAAATGTAAGTGAAGAAAACAGGGATCCATTTCCCAGAGCTATATGCGAGAAACAGACATTGAAGTATCCAATCCCAAATACAATTAGAGATTTCTAAGTCTAAGCCTGGAGATCGAGCACTATGGGGGCACAACATTAACTGAGAGATGAATTTGGATGGTGAGCTAGAAACAGCTAAACAGGTGGCAATAGCTCAACAAGGCTGGGACTTGAGCAGGTTACTGGGTTAAAGGGGAGGACAGCATAAGCATCAGAATCAGAAATCTCAGTTCTAATGTGGGCATTATCATTCACCAGTTTGGTCATATTGGGTGACTCTCTACAGCTGTGGGCTGTAGGTTTTTAAGGTCTTACATAGTTTTCTTATTAACCTCCACATATGCATTGAGTTCGATCCAAGGGCTTTAAGGACGAGACAGAGAATCTTCTCTAACAAATAGTTAAAGGCTCCAGAGAGACTGATTGGCAATGGGGCCAATATTTAAATGCTCAATTGAAATCTTTGCCTCCACTTAATTCACAAATCCTACCCAGCAGTGAGTGGGCATCTTATAATTTGTGGCTATTCCAGAAACAATTTTCAAAGTACCAATAGGTGGTTATTAACTTTCCTGAATTTATTTATGGTTATTAGTAAGGCTTGCATCTTGTTTCTAGGATTGATTATCTGCCTGGGAGTTTGGGGAAAATTCTTTGACTAAACTCAATGTGTAGACTCGATTCTGAGTATTCTAAGTGTTGTTAAAATTTTTGAGGATGAATGAAATTTGTCATGATTCTTGACAGTGTATGATATTTGAAATGATATGTACACTGAGCAAACATGGTCATTTAATTCATTCAACACATACTTAATGATCCCTGACTATGTTTCAGGCACTACACTAGGTGCTGGGAGATGGCAGTGACCAAGGGAAACCCTGCCATGACACAGTAAAAAATCTACATGTGTGACAACTAGTTCCATATGCATGTACAATAGGACAGGCTCAGTTTCACAATAGACATGTAAGAAGCATGGCAGAGGCTGTTAGGTGTCTCATCTCATCTATCTGCTTTTCTACATTTCACAGCCCCTTGCAGTTGGTAGGTTACGTGATTAACTTTCACCAAAGACATGTGACAGAAGTGATGTGTCACTTTCATCCAGGAGATACTTTCCCCATGCCCACCCTTTCCTTGCCTTGATGACTCTGGAGGTCGCACATTCCAGAGAACATACCTACAAGATGGAGGAGGGCAGCCCAGTCGGCTTCAGATTGTTACATGAGTGAGAAACTTTTAATGTCAATGCCAGAAAAGATAAAGAAAGACTGTGAAAATGTTTCAGATTAATGGGGACAACTAAATGCAACATGTGCCCCTAGAATGGATTATGTCCCGGAAGGGGAAAAACGCTACAAAGGACATATTTAGCTCAACGGACAAAATTAGGATACAAATGTTAGATTAGATTTGTAAAAGTTTTTTTTTTTTTTTTTTAGCTGANTCGCCTGGGAAGAGCGCAATGATGGTGCCAACTTGGGCCAGTGAAGCAACGTCCTCCACAACTAGACTGAAGAACAAAACGACAGCAACTTGTCTGTTCTCCTTCCCCCAATTCCCCGGCACTGTTCCCATCCCCCCAACTCCCCAATAAAAATCTTTTAAAAAAAATAGTTTTGTTTTTCCTACAAAAAGCCAAGCCTAGCCAATATGTTCATAGGGAAGCCTACGAAAGTGGTCAAGGATACAAAAGCTAACCACTGACTTGGCATTCAAAGTTAAAACCAGAGAATATATATTTTTTTCCAAATTGTTCTCCTACCACTGGCATAATAAAACAGAGTATCTGTCTTCAGTCACATGTGGCTACCTCTTCCTCACAAATTGAATGGAATTCTTACCAAATAAACATAATTTTGCCTGATGATATTTCCGATGTCTCTTCTACGTTTCTGTTTTTCCTTTGTTAACAGGTGGGGAGGAAGTGCGTGTGTCTGGCCGGTGGTGCTGCTGCCACCCTGGAGACATTTCTCACAGCTCTGTCCTGCTGTCTGGTCTCCTTAAACCAACTGAACTGCTCAAGTAAGCGCTTCCTCCAGCTGCAGGCTTCCCCCAGCTGCAGGCCTGGAAGTCCAGGCAGCGTGCAAGCTGTCGCAGAGTAGTTCTCTTGCTACTCTCCCTGCTTGTTCATCTCATAGAATTTTAGAACAGGAGAGAGCTTAGAGATCACCTGGTTTGCTTTTTCATTTTATTGATTTGGAAACTGAGGCTCAAGTAGGCCTAGCGAGTCCCAAAGTGTGGTCCTGGGACCAGCAGCAGCAGCCTCCCCAGGGAAATTTTTGGAAGCGCCAAATTTGAGGCCCCACGCCACACTTATGGAACCTGAAACTCGGGAGGTGGAGCCCAGCAACCTTCATTTAACCAGCCCTCCAGATAATTGATTCTTGCTCTAGTTTAATAAACATTGGCTTAACAGTCTCAGGATGTAAAGTACAGCATCGGGAATATAGTTAATAATATTGTAATAACTATGTGTGATGTCAGGTGAGTACTAGCCTTACCAGGGGGATCACTTCCTAAGTTATATAAATGGCTAACAATTATGTTGTATACCTGAAACTAATATATTGAATGTCAACTGCAACTGGAAAAAAAAAGAACGAAACACTGGCTTGAGCCCTTTGTCCAAGGTCATGCAGCTGCCTGCAGGTCACAAACCCAGGTTTCCGGACCCCCAGTTTGGAGGTCGTCCTGCTCCATTGCTCTGATTCTGTACTTTCCTGAGTTTACACTCACTGCATGTTTCTGTTTTGTTGGCGCTCTTTTGCAAGCTGGCATTTATTCATTTAGTTTCAATGAGGTCCTGCCTAGTTCCCCGCCCCTCCCCCCACCAACACACACACACACACACACACACACACACACACACACACACACACACACACACACACACACACACACACACTCCAATCCCCCTCAGCTTGCTGAGTGAATCTAAATTCA
>NW_017731409.1:3409568-3453859 GCF_001890085.2 Hipposideros armiger
AACCGCTGTTGCTCAGAGCTCAAACTCTTGAGCGAGCTCTTAACCAACTGAGCCACTCGGCCGGCCCTTTGTAAAAGTTTTATATTAATGTAAACCTGGGAAGATTAAAATTGTACAATGGTTATATAAGAGACCTCTCCATTCTTAGGAAATACACACTGAAGTATAAAGGGCCATAATTTATGTGACTTACCCTCAAATACTGATGAGATGGAAGTAAAATGTTAATAATAGGTAAATCCTGGGTAAAGGATATATGGGTGTTCCTTGGGCTATTTTTAGTTTTGTAACTGTTTGTGAGTTTGAAATTATTTCCAAATTGAATGTTAAACAATGACATGATTAATTCACTCAGGTGTTGGGGTTTATTGTTGCGGTAGCATAGCCCCTACTGTCTTGACTAATATAGATGGAATTGGGGGTATATTGCAGGTTAACAAGTTAACTTAGTGGATGAGGGAAGAGTTTCTAGAGGAAGATGTTTTGAAAAATAAACAGGAATTAGCCAAGTGAGGAAGGAGAAGTATTCCAAGCAGAGGAAATATATATTGATATGAAAGCCAATAGTGAGAGAGTACACAGTACTTTGATGGAACAGAAAGAATTCAACATGGCTGGGACATGGAGTGTGGAGAGAGAAGAGGAGAGAAATGAAGCTGGAGGTGTATGCAGGGTCAGGTCCTGCATGTTAAGGCATTGGACTTGACTAAGGGCCATGAAGGGTTTTGAGCATTTTTAAGTGGACTGGATGGGAAGAAGACTATTTCAGAAAAGGTCAATGGGTAGTGGCCATAGGGATAGAGAGATGTAGGAGATGGGAGGTTCCAAGGGCTAGTTAGGAGATAAAGTCTATTGTCCTGGGTGATGGATGAGTGAGAAATGGGAGGAGTGAAACATTCCCTAGCTCTGGCAAGGGGAATCTCTTGCTATCATTGTGTGATGTATCAATGTAGATGTTGCTATCATTCCTCAAACTAAGAAATCCAGGAAAAGGGTCAGGTTTGTTGGGGGAAAAAATAATTTCAGTTCAGACACTTCAATTGGGAGCTCCAATGAAGAAATGGCCAAGAGGCAGCTGGGTGAATGGGCAGGGAGCTCATAAAAGAGGCTACAGATAGAGATGTGGGGCTCTCAATACCATTATGGGAGTGGTCAGGTCACCAGGAAGCAGTAGAATGGAGAAGAGGGCCTGAGGCAGAACCTGCAGGGACAGTAGGGTATGGATAGAGGATTTGATAATAAGCCTGGGCTTCCGCAGTGCCAGTATAGATAGGCAATTGCTACTCTTGTGACTCAATTTCTCTCTTTGAAAGTTGGTCCTATCTCACTGGGATAGTAAAGCTCTGTTCATCGATAGTTAGGCAAGGGCTTGGACTCAACTAAGAAGCTTCAGAATAGTGTGTTTTTTCATTTACAAAGGATTTCTGCATGTTTAGTGATTCAAGTATTTTCTACAGTTAGTGAATGCTCTGTTGACCCTCCACTTTATAAATGGGGTCATAGGGTTCAAGACATTCTAAATGCTTTATTTCCTGCTTCATAGGGATTTGGCTGACAAGCTAGGAATGGGATGCCAAGATTTTGGCTTTTAGACTTAGTGTAATTCCAAATTAATTATTCAGAGGTCAAGACATGTTACATATGCCCCCTCTTTTTTTTCTTTTAATTCTTTTCTGGGTTTTAATCCTCAACTTATTCTCTGGTTCAATTAGCCAGTGCTCTCTTTTGCACTGATGTGTTTTTTGGAAGGCTACATGGAAAGTCAAATTTTCAATCAAATGATCACCATCTCTCAACTCCTGCCTCCTACTCATGCTGCACAACCAGGTTCAGGTGTGCTCGTGGAAGCATTGCTCACTCTTCCGCCCTAGGCTGGGCTGAGTGCCACAGACAAACTCCCAGCATTCTGCTGCCAAGGTCAGTCTCCTATCGCTCTCTCCCCCTAGCCTGTGAGCACCTTGAGGGCCAGGACTGGGTCTGACTTGTTTGTCTGAATCTTCAGCCTTATGAGAGGGGCTCATAGAAGATTCTTACCCTTAGGATTTTCTCAACTTAGCAGAAATGGTTGAAACAGACACTCCTCATTGAAGGAGCTTAGGGCTTAGCTGGTTAGAACAACCATCTCCACAGTGGGGTGCACATATCTTAGAAGTTGCAAAGGATGATCCATGGGGATCAAAGAAATATTAGAATTTCTGTTTAAGAATATAATTATTATTCATCCCTTCACTTCTATTTTTGAGTATGTTTTATAATAGATTATTATATGGAGATACATACATATTTATGTGTACATGTGGGATTGTATTTGCATTTATATATGTTGGCGCTTCATGTTCAAATTTTTAACTTTGAATGTAAGTGTAGGTTGTGGGTGTGATTCCTTTGTGGGTCTGTCATTGAATATTTCAAGGCTACAGAGCGATCCAGCAATCTTCCTTCTGGGTATTTATCCAAAGGTAATGAAATCATTATCTTGAAGAGATATCTGCACCCCATGCTCTTCGCAGCATTATTCATAATATCCAAGACATGGAAACAATCTAAGTGTCTGTTCATGGATGAATGGATGAAGAAAATGTGATGCATGGGTACACACACACACACACACATGCACGTGTGCACGCACAGGAATATTATTCATCCATAAAAAAGAAGGAAATCCTGCCATTTGCAACAACATGGATGAAACGAGGGTATTATGCTAAGTGAATTAAATCAGACTGAAAAGACAAATACTGTATGATGTCACTTATATGTAGACTCTAAAACAATTGAGCTCATGGAAACAGAGAGTAAATCAGTGGTTATCAGGGGTGAGAAAGTGTGAGAAATGGGTGAATGTGGTCAAGGGTATGAACTTCCTCACAAGACGAGTAAGTCCTGGAGATGTGATGTAGAGCATGGTGACTATAGCTCACAATACTGTAGTGCAGCGGTTTTCAACCTGTGGGTCGCGACCCCTTTGGGGGTCGAACGACCCTTTCACAGGGGTCACCTAAGACCATTGGAAAACAAAAAGATATTTACATTACGATTCATAACAGTAGCAAAATTACAGTTATAGAGTAGCAACGAAAATAATTTTATGGTTGGGGGTCACCACAACATGAGGAACTGTATTAAGGGGTCACGGCATTAGGAAGGTTGAGAATCGCTGCTGTAGTGTACATTGGAAAATTGCTAAGAGAGCATATCTGAAAAGCTCTCACCCCCCCACCCCACCCCCACACACAGTTAGCTATGTGAGGTGATGTGTTTGCCAACTTTATTGTAATTATTTCACAATAAATACATATACCAAATCATCATGTTGTATACCTTAAATTTACACAATGTTATATCTCAATTATATCTCAGTAAAACTGGGGGAATAGAAGTCTGCAGGTTTATCCCCTTATTCCTGGTTAGCTCCTTTCATGCGGTTGTCAGCTTCCAGAGTTGGCCAACCCTCTCTTCTCTGTCAGTTTCTCCTTTCTACACCCACACCACCCTGCACAGTATTTGACTTTTGGCACAGAGTAATTTGGCCTTCCTGGCAATTGATTGGTTTTATCTTATAGGACACAGGTGGCTAGTCATCATTTATAAAACTAGCACACAGCAGACACCTAATTAATGGTGATGATAGTAATCATATAGTGATGATAGAACTAGACACCTTCTGTTAGTATTGTATCCTGTAGGGACTGCTGCTTCCTTCGTTTGGATCAATGTCTTTGTACTAGTACTTGAAAGATGATTGTGTGTGTTGTGGAGATGAATATCCCGGGAAGCCAGCAGACCTGATGGGTGACCTTGGTAGGATGGCTGGAAATTAATGCTTCATGAGAAGGTAGGAGAAAGAGAAAGAGAGGGGACAGGAAGGAGGTGGGAAAGGAGAGATTTGGAAGGTATGGGTATTTAGGAATAATGGCTACTGTTTTTCACTTTACACGTCATTTATATCTCAAAACATCCTTCCCTTAGCCCCCATAAGTATTGTCCTCATATTGCAGATGAGATAACTGGAGCCCAGAGAGGTTAAGTAACTTGTCTAAGATCACATACTTAGTAAGTGACAGAACTAGGATTCAAATCCATGTCTGAGTGACTGAAACCCATGCTCTGAGCCCACAATCCAGGACACAGTCATTCAGAATAGTTGCCTTGATCACATAGTCAGGGAGCCTTAGAGGGATGCTTGCAGGCCTTTCTCCCCACCTGAAATCAGAAAAACTAGAATACGGTGCCCCATGTGACCACCGTGTGACCACTGAGGAGGTAAAGGAGGTTTTAGGATTTGTCTGGAGTAGGCAGAGCCATCGGAAATCACTTCACATCTGTTCATGGAGTAGCGGCTTCCTGGCACTGTTCTCTTCGGTCTCAGAATGTCCTTTCTTGCTCAGAAGTACGTAGTGTGCCTGTATTTGAATTGATGAAGTTATAGCATCTGGCATTTTGTGTGCATGGTCTCTGAAATAAACAGAGGGTGCCAAAAAAATGGATACACATTTTAAGAAAGGAAAAAACTGTATTAAAATTATGCTGATGGTAACCACTTTGAGCACCTCTTGTAATTGCAGAAGTCAAATGTGACTTGTATTCATCTTTTGTTATCAGTATATATTAAGAATTACAATTTTAATACAGTTTTTTCCTTTCTTAAAAGGTGTACACATTTTTTTGGCGTGTGCTCTGTCTCTCTCTCCATATATATATATATATATATATATATATATATATATATATATATATATATATATATATCTACCTGAAGCAAAATCTCTCTCTCTTTTCCTCTCTGTGCCCACCCACCCCCCTTTAAATTTTAAAACATTTTTTTGGCACAGTCTCCTCTTTTCAGACTGTGTCAGCCTTGGTGAGATTCAGGTTTCAAGAGTGTCTGCTCTGGTTCCAGCAGGATTTTGAGGACTTTTAAATTTGTCAGCCAGTCCCTTTAAGCAATGTGCTACCCTTTAATAATTAAAGGAAAAACCCCAAAGCTACTAACAACCTGCCCTTCCTCTCTCTCTCTCTCTTTTTTTTTCTTTTTTTTTTTTCACACTGGTTCCAGCATTTTTAGTTAACACTACTGCTGGATAAATTAGAAAACAAAAATCTCTGTGGGTGATCAGGCAAAACTTATTAATCATATAACCCTAGCAGACAGCATAGCCCTAGTACAAATATTTGTGCTTCTGTCACTGGCACTCGTCTGATCACTGCCAAACAGTGACAGATTTTAAAGACAATCACATTAAGTATTAACCAGGCTTGAAAGATGCAGCCGCACAGAGGCATACTAACGAGCAGGCGTTCCCGGGCTGCTTTCTGCACTAACAGCATCCTGTGCCAGCATATAATTGCAAATGTTCTTTTTCTTTATAAAATGTTCTTTTTTTCCTCATCACTTTCAGGATGCCTAAAAGTCCAAAATGGCCACCGGCTGGTGGGTGACCTTAAGTGACACAGCTCCTACACAGCTCCCAGCTTCTCGGACCATGCACACCTTCCTTGTTCTAGCTTCTCTCTTGCTGCTGGGGTGTGAGCAAGTGTTAGACATTTGGTTTGGCAAGTAGTGACAACTTTTGGAGGTGAGAAAAATGAACCAGTCCATGAAGAAGGTTGCCTGGAGTCAGGGGTGCTCAGGCTGGGCCTGGAATGAAGGAGAGAATACTGCAGGAAAGGGATCCGAGTATTGGTGGAAAAGGGGGTTGCCATCTCTGCCTGGCTGGGGTCTGAGAATAGTAGGAAATAAGCTTTGCTAAGTCAGGTGGGTTGGCAAAGACAGAAATTAAGAAAGAAATTCACACTGTTTTAGTGAAAACTTCTATTTGCCGGAGGAGGCTCCTCAAACAGAGAAAATATCTGGGAGGGCAAAGGTTGCCACTCTATCCACTCTGGGACGTCAGTCTCAGAGAGAAGGGAATTGGGTGGGGACTTAAACTGCTTGGATGGACAATTCAGGATGCTAGGTCCAGGGGTGCTCAGAGCATGCAGAGAGGAGGAATCAGAGCTCCAGTCCCACCACAAATCCTCCTTGAGTTGCTCAGTCCTTACCCACAGGAGAGGGGCCCCAGAGGCTCCGGAGCTGCTCTGTTATTACTGTTGAAGAAAAAACAGACAGGGTTACCAGATAGAGAAGTGAGCTGGCAGCTCACTGAGGGCCCGTGGGGACCTTGTCCAGCTGGGGTCAGCATTTTAGCTTTGTGGTTTTCTGGTTTCAGAAACATGAGTTTGTCTGTTTTGAGAAGGCCAGGCTAAGGGAACTGACTCACACTCACCAAACTCATGTGACCTTGATGTGTAAGTAGAAAACCCCAGTTACTTATTTATAATGAAGATATATAATTATTGGGGTGGGACAGAGGTGAGTGTGTATTTGTGTGTGTGTAAGTATTGAATTGGCTAGTTGGGCCCTCTCTTTACAGGCAAATCCACAAGTTAAAATTTTAAAAGTTGTTTGTCAAGTACAAGCCCATTAAAAGGACACATTATCTTCTGGACATTGCTGAATGCATACCAGCAAATTCTTATTGTTTGTCCTCTGTCTGTCTAGACTTTTTTTTTTTTAAAGATTTTATTGGGGAATTGGGAGAGCGGAACAGCGCTGGGGAATTGGGGGACAGGAAACAGACAAGATGCTGTCGTTTTGTTCTTCAGTCTAGTTGTGGAGGACGTCGCTTCTCTGGCCCATGTTGGTATCATCACTGTGCTCTTCCCGGGTGAGGCAGATTGCTCCCAGCCTCTGGACGGCTGATCACGACGGTTCACAGCAGCTCATGCTGGCTGCCAGCTGCTCACGCTGTCTAGACTTCTTGAAGTCCACTTCTTCGTCTATTGTCACACAATTTTCTGTACACTTAATTAAGTTCCAATTGAATCTTGGAGATTCAAACTTCTCCTGTTAGGGTTTTCTTAGGGAGTGGGTCAGGAGTTAGGTGCCTACAAGTGAGATACCAGGTAAAGAAACATCAGAAGATAAGTATCTCTTGGTAATTTTTTGCCAAGCAACTCCTTATTAAAGCTCTCGGCATTGCCCTATTCCTTTATTAATGGGAAAAATCATAGCATTTTAGGAGCTGGAAGAGCCCTTTGAAAAAATTTAATCCAGCTTCTTGGGTTGGTACAACAATCTGCTCTTTTGGCCACTTGAATTGACTTGTCACCCTTAAATTTCCACCTTTTCTTTATTCTTTTGTCTGAGGAGTAGATGTTCTCCTGTAAAGACTATTGTCCCCCTAAAGTGTTGATCCCATTTTCTTTATTATAACCATATAATTTATTGCCCAACTGGGACACTATTGAGAACAAAGGGGAGAATTATTCATAATAAAGCCAGGACAATAGGCAGAACCAGGACTGTCCTGCAAAAACTCGGATGTATGGTGGTCACCATTGCTGCTGTCCCCTCCACACCTTTAAACCTTGATTCTTCATATATCTCTTGTTTCTGTTACTTTTTCAATCTCCCCTTCCCATCTGCTTAGAAACCAAATCCCTTATTTATTGTGAGCATCTCTGTGATCCTTTTTAGGGGTTTGGGGTGTGATTTACCCAAGGAGATAAGACTCATCTCCTTGAGGAAGAATGACTGGGGAGGAATGAAGGGCAGCTCTTTCCCCAATGCTCTCCAGAAGGCAGACATTTATCTGGTAAAAATGCTGAGTAAGAAGATCAAGGTAAGAATGCTGAGACAGAGAAAAATAGTTTTGCTATGAGTAATCTTAGCTTCTACTTCTGCTTTTCACTATCTACTCACTGTTGCTTCTTAGCTTCTACCCCCACTCAAAATGCCTCCGACTTTCTGCATCTTCTCTCTTTCCCTCTCTTTCTTGAAATGTCTGTCCATCTTTGCCTCCAGTGTCAGTACACTTTCTGGGGAGGACCTGTGCAGTGCACCCCACCTAGCGTATGCATGCAGGGGCCACTGCCTTCATCTCTGTTTGCCTCTGGCATGTGGCAGACAGTCCTCCCCCCCCCCGTGACACCTCAATAAATATCTGGTAATTGGAATGGAAATGTGGGGCTGTAAGTGGATCTTCAGGGTTCTGTTTGTAGCACTGTCTTCTTCATTCTTCCCCAGGCAGACTGAGTATTTTTGGCATAGTCAATGCTTCACCTGGAAGAAGAAACAACTAATATGCTTGGAGAATCATTTATTCACATAGTAGGAGTCAAATTTTCATCAACACACTAAATCTCCAAATTTAGCGCCTCATGGGAGATAAATTGCAAGGATCCTGGGGTATTGGGGTGTCCTGATTTCAGAGACTGATGAAATCAAAAGCTACATCTAAACTTCTCCCAGTTTTTGGGTTTTGGCCCCTCCTGTCTCTTAAAGGTTAAACACCCCCCACAAAGCCACTGACTATATAATGAGACGTCCACTGGGGGCTGCCTGATGACCCTTTTGGAGGTGTTGGCAGAATCTGGTTTGGTCTCAGAAGTGTGGTGAGAGACATCTTTGCTGAGGGTTTGTGAAATTTGTTTTAGGAGTCAACTCTGGGAATTTGTCTCTTAACAAGGCTGGAACCATTTCCTGACCCCCTTCCATCTACTGCCCCAAATCTCCAAAGGTTCAAAAAGAATTGAGTTCGTTTCCCCCAAATTGCTTCTTGTTCATTATTTTAATGTCAACGTCATCTTGATTTCTCATTCACAGCCTGACTAGCAATGAGGAGGAAAATATTGATCATTTCCCAGGAAGCTGCTTCAAGACTCCAGGGCATTGAACACACAGATTTGGGCAGGGCCAATAGTCCAGAGAATCCTTCAGGCTTCTAGATATCTAGTTGCATAGAATCTTCCACCCTGTGACTTGAAATTGATGACTGACTTTTTGCCCTCTGGCAGATTCAGGCTCCGCCCCTACTGTGTGTCAGGCAGGAGTCCCCTCCTGACTCCTTTTTACTATAACTATACTCTTTGATCCCAGCTTTGGTTATTCTTTTGCTTTCATCAGCCTTCCCCTGCTTCCCTTCCCTGAAGACTGTCCCCAACCACTAGAGCCCTCTGTCTCCACACAGAGTTGTCAGGGCCTGGAGTATACAGTCCCTGGGGAGACCAATGATTGACAGGTGTGGGGTATGAAAGGCCAGCTCCCTTGCCTTGGGTTGTAACAAACTCAGGCATAATTTATGCTCTAGGGTTCAGGTGGAAGCACCTCCCCATGAAGCTTTGCCTGAAATTGCACCCAGGCTTAGTTTCTTTCTCTTCCCATCCTGCTTCCCCCACTGCCTTACCTGTTTCTCCTGGGAGCATTTCCTTGTGAATCCTCATCTCAGGCTCTGCTTCTGGAAAACCTGACCCAAGACAGTATTACTTCATTGAATTACCACAACCGCTCTGTGAGAATTCAATTTTTAAAATTTACTTTTATAATTCTCACTTATAAATGAAAAAACTGATCCCTAGAATTTAAGTGATTCCCAACTAATAAATATGGTGTAGAGCTGGGATTTAAATCTAGAACTTCTGACTCCAAATCTTGGATCTGGTTAATTTATTTAGAGGAATTTTGGTTTGGAGGAAGACAGGTTTGCATGACAAACCTTTTTCTGCCTGAAATGCAATGGCATGCAGCTGAATGAAATTAACTTTAATTTAGTGTTTTCTATCCAGATAAGTTTAATTTTGCAAGCTTTGTGTGGCCAGGAGCTAGCTGTGTTTGTGTAGCTTGCTCTCACTGGCTATCAACAACATGTAAAAAGCCTATCTGCACACAGCTCACTGCTCCCTTTCACATGCCCCAAGACCTTGGCAAGCCTCCTTCGTACCAATCAGCAGCCTCCAGTAATGTTTAAAGTGATGGCAGCTCCGGCTTCCCATGGCAGAGTCCCTCATTAAAACTGTGCTTGGCGGAGCAGCTGGTCCCAGATCACAGATTCTGGCTTGTGGTGGGGAGCTCCGTGGATGGAAACCATGGAGTCACACAGCTTGTTAATGACACTGTCAGAATGCCGGTTCCTTTCCAGGTATTTTTAGAGAAATTTGGGCCATTTGTTACACACATAGACATTTATTCACCCATACCTAATCTCTCATATTCTTTCTTTGGGGGAATGTTATTAATAAGCAAAACTTCTCCAAGTTTTTTTTCTAGTTGGTCACTATAAAGAGAGATGTTAGTTTAGGTGGTTAGGGGGATTCCAAGAAATATAAGACCATCTCCTGCCCTTAAGGGAATCCTTGTGATAGAATTATTACCAAGGGTGATAACAATGGTGATGACGATTGTAATACTTACCCATGAATTGCTGTTTTACAGTTGATGTAGTATTTTCACCTTATTAACTCATCCTTCCTGTGGGCCTTTCCCTGGAGTGGAAACTCAGAATGTTTGCTCTACTGATTTATCATCAATAAACAGAGAAGCTTGTTCTGCTGATACTGACTTTATCAAAGATTTCAGGGCTGTCATCTATGAATGACCCAAACCTCAAATTATGAAAAAACAAAACAAAAAAACTATCATCTATCTATCATCTATCTATCATTTTTACATATATCTTCAGACATGAGAAATTGGAATCAGTAAAGGCCAAAAGAGCTTCTATGGATACCAATTTTCTCCAGGTCTACTTGAATGAACTTCTGGTGGAATCATATTTCTAACTTCAGAAATGTGCACCTATACCCAGAACCTCAAAAATCAGGGATAGAAGATTTATGCTTAATAGATACTTGGTAGTATAGAATAATGATTTAAAGAAATTGTTGTGGCCTAACTAAATTATAATAATGATTAAAATTTATTGAGTTCCTGCTATGTGCTGGAAACTTTGCAAAACACTGTGAACCCAAAAGATATAGGGTTAGGTCCATACCCTCAAGTAGTTTGTACCCACCCACTTAGGTTAAATGGTGGATGCCTGGTATAGAGAAAAAACTTATTGAATGGAGAAATAGCCCTGGTTTTACTGGATGGAGAAATCGCTCTGACTTAGAGAGGAGATAAGGTGATTTAAAGACTTTAAATAAAAGGAAATGTTTAGATAAATGAAAAGGCATTGGAAGAATGTGCCAGGCAGGAATAGCAGAGAGAAGTAGTATTTAGAGCTGGGGATGCAGGAACCATATTTAGAAGACAATGAGCAGAAGAGTATGATTGGAGTTAAGTGTTGATGTAAGAGGGAAAAACGTAAGCCTAGGAATCCAGGTAAAGCTTAAATGCTAAACCATGAAGTTAGATCACTTGTGACAGCAGCTATAAACTATTTAATAATTAATATGGTAAATACAATAGTAATGCTGATTGGTACCAATATTAAATGTCTACCTGGTCCTGCAGTAAATATTTAATGTGCTATCTCACTTAATCACTATTCAAATCAGTAAGTATTTATTGCTCACTATAATCCTTAAAGCAATCTAATAAGGTATTTGTTATGTCTTACATTTTAAGATAAAAACCTAAGGCTCAATAGGGCTAAGTAACTTAGGCAAAGTGGCACAGCTAGTTAATGGCAGAACTAAAATTTGGCCCTACGCCTGTCTGACAATGCTACATTGCAAGCCTCTGAGTCTTTTTAGAGGCAGGAATAATGGGAGTTGTTTGGGGAGGTGAGGTTGTCAGAGCAGAGAGTCTGGAAGTAGGGCAACTGTTAACAATTGTTCAAACGGTGAAGCGGTGACTGTGGTGTGAGAAGAAAAATGAGAAAGGGGTTTGTGGTGAAAGTTAGAGTGAATGGAAAGGAAAAGATGAATTCCAAAGACACAATGAAGAATACTCAGGACTCTGGGTTTGAGTAGAGATAGAGAGGAAAGGTGCCGAGATGTTTACAGAGATTCAAGCCTGGGACTTGTATGTGTGTGAGATGTGGTTATGATAATCAAGACGCCATGATTTTGTAACACACTAGGATATGGGCATCTAAAAACAACTACTTCTTCAAAGTAGTTACCTTGGCAAATTCTGGCCTTGTTCTGACTAAAAGTATTGGAAACTTTTCCTTCAGGGCTGCCTTCAGCCACACAGGAAAGGTCCCATCACTTTAGCCAAGGATGTCATTTCTCTGCCTGAGCACCCACCTGATTTTCCAAACTTGGCTCCAAACCACTTACTTGTTTAAAAATAATAACTGTAAAGGATTATATTAGTCAGGATTCTCCAGATTATACCCCAGGAAAACCAATCGTGTACTTAGCCTGAATCTGAAGGCCCGAGACCCAGTGGAGCTGATGGTGTATATCCCAGTCTGAGGGCAGGAGAAGACCAACGTCCCATCTTTTGCAGACAGGCAGACAGGGTCAAATTCTCCTTTCCTCAGCCTTTTGTTCTGTGCATTCCCTCTGACTTGGATAATGCCCACTCACATGGGGGGAGGGCAATCTGCTTTACTGAGTTCCCCAATTCAGGTGCTGATTTCATTGGGAACACCTTCACAGACACACCCAGAAACGAAGTTTAGGCAATATCTAGGCACCCCATGACCCAGTCAAGTTGACACATAAAATTAACCGTCACAGGGATGAAGCTTTGCCACACTCTTCAGAGTATTCTCGGCTCTTCTCACTCCTCGGGAGACAGCTTGGACAACCCAGATGCCAGGCAGCCCTAGGTTTGAATTCCTGACTCAGCCAGTTCCTCGGCCAAGTTATTTAACCCCACTGCACCTCAGGCCCGTCACCTGTAAATGGACATTACCGTTCCTTCCCCAGAATGTTCTAGTTTTAATTAGGATGCTTCCAGCAGCAAACAGAAAAGCCTGCTCAAGTGGACTTAAACAATGTGAAGATTTATTTGGCCACACAGGGAGAAGTCCAGAGATGAAGAGGGCTCCAGGCAGAATGAAATTAAGGCCAAGTTTAAATTTTCTCAATTTCTCTTGTCTCTGGCCTTTTCTGATTTTCAGCTTTAGTGTCAGGCTGGCTCCCTTTGCATTTGCAAATGAGACATCAGTAGTAACTATGGCAGTATGCTGTCTCCTTCATGTCTAGTGCAGGAGAGAGAAAAATCTCTTCCCCAACAGCTGAATATATGTACTTCTATTCCATCTGTTTGGACCCCCTTAGGACCCATGCCTACCCATGGACCAATAGCAGTGAAATGCCATGCAAGGATTGGCTTAGCATGGCGTAGACTGCGTGCTGGGAAGGACTACATAGTATAACCCATGGGTATTTCTGGCCCATCTCTAGCACACGGTAAAAGTTATTTTTCCTAATAGTAAAGAGAGTATTATTTGGGTCAATTACATATACACGACTGAATGTCCTTTCTCTTTAATGTTTAATCTTCACCCCCTCCTTTAGTCCAGGAGCACAATCTCACTTCCCATCAGAGTGGATTACAGGGCATGCACAAACTGGGATGGTAGCCATGGGCCTATTGTGCATGAAAAGCAGCATAATTTTTTTTTTTTTAAGATTTTTATTGGGTAATTGGGGGGATGGGAACAGTACTGGGGAATTAAGGGAAGGGGAACAGACAAGTTGCTGTCGTTTTGTTCTTCAATCTAGTTGTGGAGGACACTGCTTCACTGGCCCAAGTTGGCACCATCATTGCACTCTTCCCTGGCGAGGCAGATCAGTCGCCGGCTTCTGGACGGCCGCTCACTGCGGCTGCTGGCCGCTCACGCTGGCTGCTGGCTACACACGGTAGCCCATGGCAACCCACTGCCACAGGGACTGCAGCCTACGCCGTCGCCAGCGACTCACGGCAGCCCAGCTCCAGGTTGAGCTGTTGTTCAGCATCTTAGCTGTGGAGGGCAGTGTCACTGGCCCTCATATGTGGGATCCGAACCGGGGCCCTCTGGCATCCCAAGCGAGTTCTTAACCATCGCGCCACTCGGCCGGCCCAAAAGCAGCATAATTTTTAAGTACAAAGGCAGAAATTAGGGCATAGGACCAGGAAAGGCATACTGAGTGGGGGCTGGGAAAAGAAGGACTTGGGAATCTGCAGCAGAGACACTCAAGCGTTACTGACTTCCTTTCGGTCTGTTCCATTCCTGGTGCCATCTCTGCCTTCACAATGACTCATTGTGGGGAGAAGGTGTCTCTTACCAGCAATTAGAAGGAAGCTTCAAACAACCCATCCAGCCAGGCATACTCAGGACCTCATTTCATCTTTACAGATTTGGCAACTAGCTGGGAAAGACCAGAACCGAGGCTTTCACACCTATCAAGCACCTGGTTAAGCATCACTTGGCACCTGCCGAATGGGTCTCTACCGTTTAGGAGGAATTTGCACTGATTACTGTACTAATTAAGCAGAAGTCATTGCTACTCACAATCATTAGGCTAAATCGGTTTCTGAGGAGAAGTCTTGATGAGCAGCTGCCCAAACGAAATGGATTCAAAGGCACCCCACTCACACAGACTCATGTGCTAACAGTTGCTCACACGCTATCAGCCAGCACGTGCAGGATTCTTATAACCAGGTTCTTGATGGTGACTGAACCAAAGGATAGTTGGCAATCTCAAAGCCAGGTGACATGGGTTGTGGAGTCTTAAAAGGTGACATGCTCATACTTAATTGAAGTAAATTATACTAAGTAGTAAGCTTAAGGGGCAAATCCTGATTGAGTAGCCATTTCACAATGCTTTAACTTACAATTCTCTTTCCTTTTATTTCCTTTGTGTAAGTGCTTTTGGGGTAGGCAGTGCCCTGCCCCATGACTTTCTACAATGCCCTGTAGGTTACTTAGAGAATTTTATAGACTCATTTTGTGACTGGAGTATAGTAGGTGGTCTGAACTATGATTCTTAGGATTTATATGAACTTGGCATTTGCTGGACAACAATTTTGACAGGAGGTTTTATGTGTTTGTGTTGGGAAGGATATATGAGGTCTGACAATTAAGTCATGAACTTGTTGTAATGATGTTGCCAACCTTTTTGATATCGGAGGGATTATTCATTATGAATTTGTACCAACTGTACAGTTAACCAAGTTTACTATTTGGAAGTGCTGAAAAGGCTGCATGAAACAGACGGCCTGAACTTTTTGCCAACAATTCATGGCTCTTGCATCACAACAATGCACCAGCTCACACAGCACTGTCTGTGAGGGTGTTTTTAGCCTGTAAACAAATAACTGTATTGGAACACCCTCCCTACTCACCTAATCTGGGCCCCATTAACTTCTTTCTGTACCTGAAGATAAAGGAAATATTGAAAGGAAGACATTTTGATGACATTCAGGACATCAAGGATAACATGACAGCTCTGATGGCCATTCCAGAAAAAGAGTTCCAAAATTGTTTTGAAGGGTGGACTAGACGCTGGCATTGGTGCATAGCTTCCCAAGGGGAGTACTTCAAAGGTGACCACAGTGATATTCAGCAGTGAGGTATGAGGCACTTTTTCTAAGATGAGTTCATGAACTTAATTGTCAGACATTTTAGAGCAATAGCCTTGATAGCCAACATGTTGAGAATGCTGGTGAGCAACTGAGGACCCTTCCTGTGGGCTCATAAGAGACCAAGAACTCCTCAAATAATAACATCAGATACTAGGCCCGAAGTCAAACATTTTGAATAAAAGCACAAACTGCATCTGACGACTTGACTTTGTATCTTTTTTTATAACATGCTTGCTACTTTTTATACAACGTTGTTTTTGAAGTCAGTGGGATGTTGAACTATTACAAAAAATATAATGTGGGGAAGAACCTGACCTGTATGTATTTGGGGATGAAATTTACTACTTTGAGATAGGCTTGAAACACCGTATTGGCTTCTTCTGAGATGCTAACATGCCTCATGAGGTCAGTACATTTTCCTGATATTGCACATGCTGATGATATATTTCTGTCTTCACCAAATTTTTCTGGAAACTTAAGAGAGGTTGTTTCTTTTAGGGGAGGAGACAGATAGCTCCATATCATTAAAAATTGTGATGATGTTTTGGAGCAATTGCATCTCACTTTCTAGAAGGTCAGAGAAAGGATTTCAATTTGAAGCCAATGGAAAATTTCAAAGATGGGTGCAATCCCATATAGCATATGCCACTGCCATGAAAATCTCTACACCTCGGTGATTTCCCAATGGCCTATTTATATCAGGCAGTATTCAGTGACAGGAAACTTTGTCCTAAATAACAATATGGATAATCTCTTAAAGTTTGTTCTAATGGGAAACTATTGCCAAAAATCTTGAGGGAGTGGGGCTGGGAGCACTGACTTGGGGAGGGGGGTCTGCAGGAAGCTCTAAAAGGAGATTATTTGAGAGTTTAGTGGGGAGGGGAAACCAGATAGCAAGATGACCGTGAGGACATGAGCCCTTTCAAAAAAAAAAAAATAGAAACCTTGGGGTTTAATGGAGTGAGGGAAGGACGCTCAACCTACTTAGTCTTTCAAATTGAAGGGTAGGGTGACCTGGGAAAGCTTGGTAATTTGGGACACACAGATAGCAGACATTTGGGTGACATTGAAATTCCCTTCTGCTAGGGACTCCCCTCATTTAGTGCAGTGCTTGGTACCTGCTAGGTATATATTAAAAAGCTAGTGTGCGTATCCGATGAGAATGGACACAAAGGTATCCCGTAAATACTAAAGTGCTACACAAAAGTTAGCTATCATAGCTGATAATAAGATTTTAATGACTTATCAAGTTCATTTCCACGGAGTAAGTGGGATAGGATGTAGATGGGAAGTGATGATGGAAACAGGGAAAGAGCACGAACATGGGAGTGAGGGAAGCTGAAGACTTTGCTCCCAATTCTAACTGAGAGGGACCCTGTTGCCCTTTGATTTTGAAAGAGAAGGACATTTTCATCTTTTGAGAAACTGTTTGTTTGGAGATCTGGTATTGTACTCAGTTGAAGGAACAGCACGCCTCTGCAGTCTTTTTTCTCTCTGGTTTGAGAGACAAATATGGATGTTCTAGTAGCTCATTGCCTCCCCCTCCAGAGCGCTGGCTCAGCAGTTACGAGTAAGCTCAGCGGATCAGCTGGCCACTGGGCTTCAAAGGCCCCATCCCTAACAAGGCCACCAGGGAGCTTTGCTTGCTCTGCAGTCACAAAACTGTTCCCTGCGCCTTTAAATGTGTAGAGCACCCCAGAATTGCACCCATAGGATGAGAACTCTGAGTGGGGCATGTGGACCATCTGCACTTGGCCTGAACTGTGAGATGGTGAGAAATTTAGGTGTTACATGGGCTCAGCTGCTTCTCTACTTATAGGTTTCCCCCTATAAACCCTATTTTATATCTATACTGCACGATCCCTTTTGCATTTTAGTAGTAGGGATCTTTTTCAAACTGAGGTTCAGGCTTTCCAAGTAGCTGGAATGGCTGAGAGATAGCCCCCCGGCTGCGAGGGATTAACAATCAAGAGACCTTTTTTCTGGGAGCAGACAGACATGGTGTCAGCAGGAGAATGAGTGGGAAGGAGAGAGGCGAGAAAGGTAGATGAACTTTTTCTTGATGCTGAAGAGAAACCCAATATCCAGACTTTTCTTTTGAAAGGGATGTTGATTGGTGCTTTTCTCCCTACTTCTAGAAGCTTCTAGAGCTGCTGAGCTGCTTGGGCCTGGCTGGTTTTTTGCTTGTTTTCAGGGAACATAGAGATGGATTGCTGAGGGAAGGATGGTTCTGCTTGGCTTCTAAGTGGGGACAGAATGAGAAATGTCCCTGACACGGAAGTGTGGACCAGTGGAGTGGTTTGTTGATCAGCGTGGGAAGATACACGACAGAGCTGTGGGCACAGAGGCTGGAGTGGGCACAGCTCCTGCCTGAAGGGGTCGTCCATCCTTCAGCAGCCTCCAGTTCAGTTGTCTGTTTCTTCCAGAAAGTGCCCTGGAGAGCCCACCTGAGGCTCCTGGGCAGATGCCCTCCCTGTCTCCTGCTGGGTGAAGAGCCTGCTCTGGTGCCTTAACCTCCCAGAGGCTGGCTAAAGTAACTACAGCAGGGACTGATTTCTTTTACTGCTGAAAAACAGTCTTTCTGTAGATGGAGAGTGGCAGTTTTTGATCCAAGAGTATCGATTTGCTGCAGTCAGAGAGTTTCGTCAAGTTGCAGAGAAACTCCACACCATTGGCTGGCTAAGGAAGCAGAAAGGAGGCTCAGCTAGGCAGACTCAAGCTGGGATGGGTCAGCTGTGGGTGAAGTCTGCAGGCCTTCAGTAGCTCAAGTAAGGGGATTCTTCTCCCCTGGCCTTGTCTCTGTCCCTAATGCACTGGTTCCAACCTCAGCATGAGAGCCTGACAGCCCTGGCTTCCAGGTCCCCTTTCCTCAGGTACTGGCTGTGCGGACTTGGACTTGATTGGACACTTAACCTCTTCTCATTCACTTTCATAGTCATATGCCAGGGCCTGGAGAGAAGGGGTGAGGATGACAGTTCACCCCAGCTATAAAATCCAGCCAGCACAGGTACCACTGTCTGGGGTTCCTGCCCAATAAATGCCAGCCTCAGTTCCTGCGGAACCTCTGCATCTTCACACACCTGTGAGGCAGGTTTGGCTCCCTTTGTATTCTGGGCATGTGAAAACTGCCGCAGTACAGACGGGAAGGAGGCGGCCCGACTTCCCTCTCTAGCAGTTTAATTGGGAAAGAAACTCGGGCCCAACGTGACCCCTCATGTTCTGTGAAAAACGCTATTTTGTCTTTCCTCAAAAAGAATCTGGAAGCAGCCAGAAGCTCTGTTTAGGAGGACAGAGTGGCAGCTGTCACTTGAGAGAGGCCCTAGTGTACATCATGTGGACGCCAGGAAAGGAGGGCAGTTTCAACTAGAACATTAGGGCACCGATGACTTTTATCCATCAACGACCTGCCAGGGAACTGGGATGTGCTCCTTTTTCCTTTTCCTACAAATCAATACTGTGGAGCTGAAGTCCCCAAGCCCTGCAGCTAGCCTCTGAACAGAAATTAAGGCCATTTCTGAACACCCAAACGTGGCTCTTTAGACACTTCTCTGCCCGTGCCTGTCTTTCCAGAACAGGCATTGCTGAGCTGGTCAGCACTCTTGTCGCCTTTTCTTCTGGGCTGCCTGATGCCATGATTGTGGGTCTCTAGGAGTGAAGTGTATTACAAAGTCATAGTATCTTCCAGGTAAACATGGCAGTTTAACCCATGCAGTCAGCTCTTCCTCCCTCCTGCAACCTCACTGGAACGACTGCCAAGGCATAAAATGAGACTCCCAAGATAGAGGAAATGTGGGAAACTCTGGAAGATGTCAGTGCATTCTTGGAGGATGGGAAGCAGATGGAGGAATGAATGGTGACGGACTCACCAGAAAGGGGACAGCTATGGCTTCAGTGCCCACAGAGAAGGGCACTGAGGAGAAGCAAGCCAATGACCCCAGAAGTACCACAGGGGGCCTGAAGCATGGGCTGAGCCAAGGGGTTCGTTGGAAATCTGTCTAGGTTCAGTTAGAGCCCCAGGTCCCTCCCCAATCTTGCAGAGAGGAGATAACCAAACTCCTTCCCTCCAACACTCCCAATGTCTCCCTTCAGCAATTGATCCTGGAGGGGCTCAGGCCACAAGGACATTACGCACTGCATATGGTGGGGGTAACACAGGTTGAATATGGGGATCAATTGATTGTGGTCTACATTCTGAATGAGGAGGCCTTCCAGCTACCTTGCCCTGATTTGCCCTCCACAGGTTGACAGCCAGGGCCTAAACCCCCCATGGGAGAGGTGGCTTCTCTGGAGAAACAGAACAGGAAATGCTTACAGATCCTGATGTCTCAGGACCCAGTTAAACCTTAGAAGTTGATAAGCCTGGCCTAGGCATTCAGAGATTCTCATCACTTCCATTTCTATTCATTTCTTTTTACTTATTTATTTATTGTTTTACCATTAGCAGGTAGTTAATTTGTTTGAACTCAAACTGAAAACTCCATGTCCCCTGTGGTGGAGAGCAGCTGAAATCTTGGTCGATTTTAGCCTTGGCTGAGTGGGGTAAAATCTGCCTGAATATTGTGGTTCAGAAGACAGCCAGAGATAAGATGGGAATTTATACACAGAGTTTGGGGCTTCCTCTGTTTGAATCTCTGCTTTCCAGATTGCCCCTCACTTTGTTCTTGCCCAGGACTTGGATTATTCAAGCCAGTAAGCCTGGGTCTTTCCATTAGAGTTTTTACCCTCTGGTTGGTATAGAATGGGACTTGTTCTCAGGCTAGAGGCTGTAACAGAATGAGAAATGACCCATTGCTTCTAAATGTCAACTTTTCTTTTATATCTGGCTGCTTTTGGTCACTCTTCAGTGCCTTCAGATAGTTGTTTTTTATATTTTATTCAGGGCTTATGGGAACAAAGCCTCCCTTTCTGGGGGAGGGTTGGTCTGATAAGAGCTAACAGAAACTACAATTTGGTAGTCATTACTTTTTAGTAACTTTCCTCCACCTTATTTTTAAATGTAAATGAACAGCTAAGGATCAACAGAAGGATGAGGAGAGCATCCAACATAAAAGATGGAGGAACAAAATGAATTATAAAAAAGTGGGGGAAAGGTTGGGAAGGGAGCTGCCCAGAGGAAACAGAGATATTACTGAGTAGAACAAAACCTAAAAATAAACACTTTATAATAATATTCTTAGAAAGACAAAAATATTTAATCTGCAAAACAAAGCCAGCTACGGTTTGGGGGAAAAAACAAAACAAAACAAGAAAGATCTTAGAAATTTAAAAATAGAATTACAGAAGTAGTCAATAGTGGGAGAAATCGCCCATAAAGTAAAACAAAAAGACAGATGTGGACAATAAGAAAGAAAAATATAAAAATATTAGAGAATCAATCTAAAAAGGCCAACATTTGAAAAACAGAAAATCTTGAAAGGGAGTATAGAGAAGATGGTGAATAAGATATTATTATTTTTTTTTTAAAGATTTTTATTGGTGAATTGGGGGGATGGGAACAGTGCTGGGGAATTGGGGGAAGGAGGACAGACAAGCTGCTGTCGTCCCGTTCTTCAGTCTAGTTGTGGAGGATGCTGCTTCACTGGCCCAAGTTGGCACCATCACTGCGCCCTTCCCGGGTGAGGCAGATCAGTCGCCGGCTTCTGGACGGCCGCTCACTGCGGCTGCTGGCCGCTCACGCTGGCTGCTGGCCGCTCATGCTGGCTGCTGGCTACACACGGTAGCCCATGGCAACCCACTGCCACAGGGACTGCAGCCCACGCCGTCGCCGGCGACTCACGGCAGCCCAGCTCCAGGTTGAGCTGCTGTTCAGCATCTTAGCTGTGGAGGGCAGTGTCACTGGCCCTCATATGTGGGATCCGAACCGGGGCCCTATGGCATCCCAAGCGAGTTCTTAACCATCGCGCCACTCGGCCGGCCCCAAGATATTATTAAAGAAATAACACAAGAAAATGTCCTTGAACTGAGGGTCATAAGTGTAGATCAGGGTTTAGCAAACAAGGGTCCCTGGGCAAAATTCATCCTGCTACCTCTTTTGTAAATAAAGTTATATTGGAACAGCCATGCTCCTTTGTTTACATGTTGTCCGTGTAAACAATGATAGAGTTGAGAAGTTGTAACAGACAATGGAATATTACTCGACCATAAGAAAAAACGAAATACTGTCATTTGCAACAACATGGATGGATCTTGAGGTGCTAAGCGAAATAAGTCAGACAAAGTCAAGTACCATATGACTTCACTCATATGTGGGATATAAAACTGAAAGCAACAAAGGAGCATGACAAACAAAGAAACAAAAACTCATAGACACAGACAACAGTTTAATGGTTACTGGAGGGTAAGGGGGGAGGGTAAGTGGTAGAAGAGGGTAAAAGGGGTAAAAAATATGGTGCTGGAAGGAAAACTGACTCTGGGTGGTGAGTGTATAATGCAATAGATAGATGATGTATTATAGAAATGTACACTTGAAACCTATATAATTTTACTAACCAATGTCAGCCCAATAAATTTAATAAAAATTGAAAAAAAAAGAAGTGACAGAGACTGTATGGCCCACAAAACCTGTAATATTTACTGTCTTGTCCTTAACAGAAAAAATTGGTTGACTCTTTGTATGCATGAAAAGATCCTGGCACTGGCCAACACAATGAAAAAAAAAAAAGACCCAGACCAAGGACATTACTGTGAGTTTTCAGAACACCAGGGATAAAGAGAAAATCCTAAGAGATTCCAGAAAGAAAAGAAGGTCACATACAAAGGACCTGAAATCAGAATGGGATTGAACTGCTCAAAAGCACCACTGGAGGTTACAAGAAAATAGTGATGACTTCAAAATACTGGAGGAGAAACAACTTTCAATCTGGAATCCAATCCAGTGTAAGGGTAGGACAAAGGTGTTTTCAGATACCCCTGACTCAAACTTTGTACTTTTAGTTTTCTATGGGGGATAGGCTTCAGCACAATAAGTGAGTAAACCAAGAAAGATGCTATAGAGGCCTGTGTGCAGGATGGTGATGGCAGATCCTGCTGTGTTCCAAGCCCAGACAGCAACCAGTCTAGGAAGGAGCAGGGGTGTGGCAGGGAGGGTCCCCAGGGAAACTACGTGGAACTGATGGCTTGTCTGTGCAGGGGAAGAAAACTCTCTCTGTCCTCTCAGATTCTGTGGCTGTCCTAAGAGTGAAGCTGACATGACATTAACAGGAGAAAACATACAAATTTATGTAATATGTTTAGGTGTACACTGTAGTCTTCAAAAGGAAAATGAAGACCCCCAAAAGCCCTTAGGCTCAAAAGCTTATAAACCTTACTATACAAAGAATAATAAATTGTGGGAATGTGACAAGACAAAGGAGCTTGGGCTTGGGCTTGGGGCAGTAAATTGTGGGCCAGTGACTAGTAAATACATGGTGGGGAACTGATGGAAGATAAGGGTTATTTGAGTTAGTTAGTTTGTATAGGTCCATCCTGGCATCAACTCCCAGATTCTGGTGATAAGATTGTTCTTTTTCTGGTACAGGAAGGGCACCTTTCTCATGGGGAATTTTATGACCTGCTTTTAGGTAGAAAGGGGGAGCTGAGAGAGCCCTTTCTGAATTTGCTGTTTCTCAAATATTTCAGCTCAAACTCACCAATATGTCAAAGCTGCATATTTTGGGGTGGCATATTCCGAACCTCTTCATCTCTGTGTTGGACCAAGCAGAGGAGAGCATTGAGAGAGGTTTCATAGACTGGTGAGTGTTTGGGAACCCTTGGCACCGGTTATATAGTAAAGTAAGTGGATCACTAAAAAGAATGCAATTATTTCAGGAATAGCAACAAAAATTGTTTGAGAAATAAAATGTAATCACGGTACTGAATCAACAGTGAATAATAGTTATATAATCTGCCAGGTGGCCACTGTGGTTTTCTCTCTTGTCAGGTGGGTACGAGGAACACCTCCTTCCCCTTGTCCCTCTAGCCCTGGGGGAGGCAGGAACCAGAGTTACTGATCTCAGTTTGCTCTTTCAGCAATTTTTACACTTTATAATATTGCAGATTAAATCCTTTCTATTGGATTATCTGGCATAGGTGTATGGAGGCTGACTGGTACAGAAGTCAATTAATACTGTCTAAAATGGATAAATCAAGAAATAGCAGTGTAAGCATCATGCTAAAAATATGGAAGTAAATATAAGGAAAAAAAAAGACAGTGAAAGAGTTGAAGGTGTTTGCCTCTGGATCTGAGGGTAAGGATGGGGATAGGAGGGATGTATTAGGGGAGAAAAAGGAGAGGAGATCATTCTAAGAAACAGGGTAATGGCCTTTTTGGTTCTGGAACATAAGGCTTTGGTGTGGTTTGAAAGAGAAAGAGCATGACCTGCTCTGTCCAAGCAGAATTATTGAACCCGCCCGCCCCATGTACCTCTGCCACCCTTAATCTGTCAGCATGGAAGCCAGCACTAGGAGTCTCTCCAGGGAGAGAGGAGATGAAAGCAGCAGCCCCAAGCACCCAATGGAAAGTCAGCACTCAGAAGGGAGCTGGCCTAAACTGGGAACGGGAATGGTCCAGAGGCTCCAAGAGCAGTGATGTCTAATTTCCATGGGGTGTGTTTTCTTGAACAATGCTATAATCCTCGTCTTCTGTTGAGAAAAAGTCGGCCGATATTAGAGATGATAGGGGGGCTAAAAGAGAGAGGGGCCAGCTTCCATGTGTCCATGCTTAGTGAACAAGAGTCAAAGGCCAGAGAGGAGAGCTGGAGTGCAGAGAAAGAGAGTGACAAACACTATGAAAATGGAAGCATTCATCCACCACTACCCCCCCCCCCCCCCCCCCCCCCAGTGCTCCGTCTTTCATGGATTCAACAACTATCTACTAAATGACTTCTGTGTGCCAGGCCTTGTCAGAGACACAGGGTAAATAAGAAAAAGTCTTTGCCCTCATTTTATTTATCTCAAATTGATTCTAGTGCCTTTTGTCTTACCAGTTTCTCTTTAAAAGGTCCTCTTTCATCCAATTAACATCACTGGCTAAGTCTAGGCCATCAGCCCTCAAAGGTGATGTCAGATAAGCCAGATACATTTCTCAGGCCTCATCAATGATGACCATTTACTGGTGTTATGTGCCAGGCATCCAGTCAAGCTCCTTATGTACCTAATTTAACGTGACAACAACCAGGGTCTGTCTGACCCCAAAGCCCTGTCCTGGACCATTTACTATCACTCAAATACTAACATCTTAAAAGCCTAATTTACTTTCCAAGGAAAGTACTTCAGACCCAGCCTGTAGAGGGTTATTTTAGAATCCACATCTTTGGAAGAAGGACAGTTTTTAAACATTCTTTCTCCCAGAAGAGCTTTTTGATTGCCCTTTAGATCAAATATGACTAGGCTTAAATAGCACCATTGTTAAAATAGTCTCTCAAATGTTAAGATGTTCTCTTTCAAACTCTGGTCCCTTGTTTACCAATCTCTAGAAAGTGCTTTCTGGGCTGCCACCAACATTTAGCAAGTTAATACACAAGAGAGTATATGTTCGAACATGAACAATGGAATTCAATTCCCCACAGAGCCCCCTGAAAGTTATCTGGTGGCGAGGACAGACGGTGTATGACCTAGTCTAATAGCCTCATGCAAATTGTCCCCATGCTTATTAGACTATAGCTTAGGCCATCTCGAGGGACTGTTGCAAAGAAATCCCTAGGAGAAAGAAAAATGCTAATTTTTTATTTCAATTACCAGTATGCTCTTTAATTAAAAGGAAATGCCCCCAGTGTGCTGGATGCCTTATGAGATCCATCGCAAAGACCATCCCCCAGCTCTCAAGGGATTTCTATCAAGGAAAGATGACACATTCTGGGTCCATAGAGGGCTAGACAAATTATATAAAGGACAAGTAGAAGGGCGCTTGAACTTTTTTTCCTATGTCAGAGAACCCTGATGAACCTTTGTTCTCCTTTATGGAATCTTGCTGTGGGTAGAGGAAGAGAGTGAATGGAACAGGAGTGATGCTTCCTTTCTTTTAGTATGAACAAGCTCACCTAGAAACCAATAGCATCAACAAGATAAAGAAAAGCCACACAGGCTCTTCCAGACTTTATTATAGCCCATTCTCTCTCCTGCCAAAATATCTCAGGAGCTTGCAAAGAAAGTAAACTCTCTTTGATCAACTGCCCCTACTTAATCTCTGCTGAGAAGGGATGATGAATAGAAAATGGCCATGTGTGGTAAGTCCACAAGACATTGGTTTGATCAGAGTCTGCTATGCTTTTTTGTTTTGTTTTGTTTTTGTTTGTTTGTTTTAATTGGGGAATTGGGGGAGGGGAACAGTGTTGAGGAATTGAGGAGGGAGACCAGCCAAGTGGTTGTTCTTCAATCTTAGTTGTGGAGGGCTCCAGTTGCCATCTGGCTGCCTGTCGGCAGCTCATGGCCTCTAAGCTCAAGGTGCTGTGTTACAATCTTAGTTGCAGGTGGGCATAGCCACCATCCCATGTGGAAGTTGAACCAGCAGCCTTGTTGTTAAGAGCGCACGCTCTATCCACTGAGCCATCCAAGCAGCAGCTCAGCGCAAGGTGCTGAGTTCACTATTAGTTGTGAGTGGGCATAGCCCACCATCGAACAGGCAGCATTGTTAGGAGCACGTGCTCTCACCAGCTGAGCCATCCTGCCACCTATTGGTAGCTCAGCAGCAGCTCAACTCAGGCTCAGCGTCACTGGCCCACATGGGAATCGAACTGGCAGCCCTGTTGCTCAGAGCTCATGCTCTTAAACTAACTCTTAACCAACTGAGCCACTTGGCTGGCCCGTGCTATGCTTTTTTGTTTCTCCTGCTGTGCTTTTCTGTGGTGGTAGTGATGGTAATTTCTCCTACCTGGGTATCAGTTTACTTATATATAGTCATCCTAGGTATATGCATCAGTTAAGATTAGTTTAGTAAGGCTGCAAGCAATAGAAAACTGTGTTAAAGGATATATATTTTTTTTAAATGGTAAAATTATGACTTTCATGCAAATATGGAATGAACACATACCAATGATTTTATTTAACTCATTGATTACAGAGGGAACCAATAAGATATTACAATCAATTCAAAGGAAAATCCAGAGAACAGAGACACATATAGGCAATGAGGAATACTTAAATGGACTTGCTTAGCAGAGCAAAACTGGGAGATCAGTTGCACCTCCGCCAACAAAATTTATTTGCATGTTTATGGACAAAAATGATTTTCACTGTTGGCAGTTCCCTATAATTTACAGAGTTGTAAAATAGCTCAACAACACTGAAACATGCAGAGACCCCACAGAATCAGGTAACCTGCAAGAGTACACTAGATAATGTCTAATTTTCCTTTGAAGACAATTGGTTCCATTTTAAAGTCTTCCCATTTTTTCCCCCCTTTACCTTACGGTGGCTTAAACCAGTAAGGCATTTATTTTTCTCATGTACCAAGAAGCCTGGAGATAAGCAGTCCTAGGAGGGTACAGTGGTTTATAGGGGCATTAGACCCAGTCTCCTCTCTTCTGCTTTCTATCCTTAGGTTCATCCCCATGGTTTCAAGATGGCTGCTATACATCCAGGCAGATCTTTCTGAATTCCAAGCAGGCAGGAAGGAGAAAAGCCCTAATCCTTCTCCTTTTGATATTTTTCTTTTCATATTTGAGAAAGGAAAACCTCCTCAGGGATCATATGGCTAACCCTAGCTTTAAGGGATACTGGGAAGGTGAGCACTCTGGCTTTTTTCACTCTATAGCAGAGGAAAACAAGGGGAAAGGGGGCACTCAGTGGTATGGAGGCAGCCAGTCTATATCCGCCATGTTATACTTAATCTCTTATTAATAGTTTCAAATTGGGATCATAAAAAGTTTCTTCAGGGCTGGCCAAGTGGTGCATTGGTTAAGAGCTGGCTTGGGACGCCAACTCTGAGCAGCAGGGCCCCAGTTTGGATCCCACATGGGCCAGTGACACTGCCCTCCACAGCTAAGATGGTGAAAAACAGCTCAACCTGGAGCTGGGCTGCTGCAGCCCCTGCTGCAGTGGGCTGCCATAAGCTACTGTGTGTGGCTGGCAGCCAGCATGAGTGGCTGGCAGCCGGCATGAGCTGCCAAGAGCTGCTGTGAGCAGCTGTCCAGAGGCTGACGACCAATCTGCCTCATCTGGAGAGAGCACAATGATAATACCAACATGAGCCAGTGAAGCAATGTCCTCCACAACTAGGCTGAAGAACAAAAAGGACAAAACTTGTCTGTTCCCCTTCCCCGATTCCTCAGTGCTGTTCCCCTCCCCCAATTCCCCAATTTAAAAAAAAATCTAAAAAAAAAGTTTCTTCATTTAATACTATAGATAAACTTATATTTAAGATTTTGAAGACATGTAGATTAGGTATATACAGTTAATTACCAGTGTAATGGTAAGAGTATAAAATATTTAGCTTAAATATAAAAACCCAAGCTGCTACTGGGAGGATTATGAACTGAGTCTCCAAGTTCAGAAAATTCCTCAGGCATGCAGAATTGTTTGGGAGAAAAGTTCCAAGAAATTAAATTGACACATTGAAGAAATTTTTTTCCTTCACTTTTTTTTTTAGAAGTGAAAATTGAATCAAAAAATTTATCAGCTAGAGGCTTTTTGTGATGTAGGTGGAATTTGTAGCAATGGAATATTTGAAGTGTTGTGTTTGATCCAGGAGGGTTATTCGTTTGTGCTTTTTCTCTTAGATTTTCTATTCTTTTTGACAGGGACATGTGAGCCACGTGTTTCTAGGTAGTGCTCTGAAAAGCCTTACCCGTTATCTGGAGTACTTTGCTCCCCATTTTGGGAACATAAGAATGCAATCCTGTTGATATGTGTTGCTGTTTGGGGGAGGAAGAAATTTTCCTCTATCCTTCAAGGTTGTTTCGGCTGGTCTAATAATTAAATCTACATGAAGCAGATGAATAAAGCAACCATATTTAAGTATATGCATACTTATGGGAACCCACATACATGAGAATCAGAAACTCCACATACATGACAAGTTCAGGGACAGAAAGTTAAAATGAGGCATATTTGACATTCTGAGCTAAGAATGGGGTGAGGCACCTTGGGGCTTCAGAGGGAAGGAAGGTCTTTGCAGGACCATTCAGGAATTAGTAGTTTGGCCTGCCATATAGACGGGTAAAAAAAAAAGTTCTCCCTGGTAATCTCTTATTATGGGAAGGACCCCTATCTTAATTTCTTCTATGTAGTTAAGGGGGGCAGGATCGAAGTTTCACTTGAATCTGCAGGATCTCGATTGCTTTTAGCTCAGAACAATCCACATGTCACAGAGGAACATCTTGGGGTGATTCATTCTGAACCTCTAGAACTGCAACCTTCTATATCCAAATTCTATTCAGTAGTTCTTGCCTCTGCTTTCTATGAGTGGGTCATGGGTACAGGTAAGTTAGCTCCTCCTCGGGAACTGGTTTCAGTAGCATTAGCCTAGTGTCCTCCCCCCACTTCAAAAAAAAAAAGTCTCAGAAGACATCTGACATTTGGATGGGATTTTAACTATGATTTACTGAGCATTATTACTTAGATATCTAGAAGCAACCCCACATATTTTGCACCATTCATGTCACCTCACTCAAGGAAGGGGTAAGAATTTTCAAACCATGCCCATCTAGATGTGTGACTCCTTTCTTTTTTGAAAGCTAGACCATCAGCCCTGGCTGGTGTGACCTATAGGAGAAAAAAATTCTTTTTCTCTCTACCCATTTGTCTCAGTCCATTCAGGCCACTATAACAGAATACCATAGACTGGGTGGCTTATAAACAACAGAAATTTATTTCTCACAGTTCTGGAGGCTGGGAAGTCCAAGAGCAGAAGATTCAGTGTCTGGTGATGGCCATCTTTTTTCTGTGTCCTCACATGGCAGAAGGGGTTAGGGATCTCTCTAAGGTCCCTTTTATGAGGCATCAATCCCATTCCTGAGGGCTCATCCTCATGTCCTAATCACCTTCCAAAGTTCCCACCTCCTAATGCCACACAAACATTCAGTCTACAGCACCATGTTAGGTTCATTGGCAGGGGTCCCTGTCAATTAGACTGACAAAAGGTAGATTAACAAGTGAAAAATAAACAGAAGTTTATTAGCACCTGTGTTGATCTAATAGACATGAGAACACTTAGCAATGAGTAACTCAAAGGAATGGTTAGAACTTGGGCTTATATAGCATCTTAACAAAAGAATAATAAGTTTTAGTGAAGCAACAAGACAAAGAAAAAGGACTGCGTTTCTAAGGTGACAAATTGTGGGAAGGCAAACTAATGGACGATAGGGACTAGTTAGTCAAGTTTGTTGTGTAGATTCCTCAGGTGCCATTTGTGGGCTGATAAGGGTATGGAGTTATTTCTGATGATTTACTTCTGTCTAGGATGGTAGATAGGGGAAAGGGTCACCTTGGACAAATAGGGGAATGGCAGAAAGCTTTTCTTGTATCTGCTTTTCCTCAATTGTCTTCACTCAAGACAACCCTTATGCCAAAGTGGTATATTTAGGGGTGGCATATTCTGCTATGCCTCAGACCTATGATGCTACTGATGGTCTCTTCTGTGGAACAGCTGTCACCTTTGTCTTGATGCTCTTTTTGCTATGTGAACTTTATAATCTCCCAGTTTCAGCTTTCCCATTTCCTCCTGTTATTCTGTGGCTGTTTTCTTCCTCTCTTATCTCTTGTGCCTTTTCTTGCCTTAGTATCAATTTCTCAGTTTTTTTGTTAAGCCCCTTTCCAATTTTTTGGCTTCCCTCTTCTGACTTTCAGTGAGAGGGCGTTTCATTTCCTCTCAGAATGCAACCAGGAGGACAGTCTCCTCAGGAAACAGGCTCCCATTTCTGGGAGTTCCTGCTTTTTAGACACAAAGTCAGGAAACTTTCTTTAGTTCTAAACATTTGTAGCCACAGCTGGTGGCAGAGGCTTGCAAGGCTGTCTCCTCATTAGCACCCTAGATTGACCAGGGAAATTGGTTTGTTGTGAAAGTCGTGACGTATTTTTTTCTATGTGTTTCGTTGCAAAAATGCGTCATGACTTTTCCGACAACCCAATACACCTCAGGGCTTTTACCCTTCCTTGTGGGGGTCCAACCCCAATTGTCCATTTATATTTGGATGAATAATGTGGGGCTGGAGAACTGTTGGCTTTCTGAAGAATGTCAGTGCCCATGTAACAAAGGTAAAAGAAGAGCTTCTGGTTGGAGAAGTCACTGGGCCCCTCTTACCACCACAGAGCTATTGTGGGTAGTTACAGCCAAGGGTTGCCTTCAAGGCACCCATGAATGAACTGGGAATAAATGGGTGGTAGGTGCGGATAGGAAATCCTGACCATTCTCCATCTGAATGTGGATAGTAGAAAGAGCCATGAACTCCAAATGTGGAGATTTGGTTTTAACCTTGGCTTTGCCTCCATGAGATGTGTGGGTCTTGCTCCCCATGACCTCTCTGGGCCTTACTTTTTAAAATTGTTAAATCTACACTTTTCAGGGTTATTTCCAGCTCCATACATGGTTCTTTAATATCTTAGAGTTTTCTATTCTCGGCGAATTATACCAACAGAATCCCACTGAAGAGCAGGATATTCTTTTTAAGACTGATGCTCAAAAGGTGCATTGAACAGGCAGTACAAGCATTACATTAAGGAGTAGCAGTGCTTGTAGCTGGTCTCAGAAAAGTTCTTTATTATTAAGCCAAACTAGAACATCTCGTACTGTTTCTTATGCGTCCTTGGAGTGATGGACTCAAAGAATTGAAACAACTTCAGAACAGAAACTTCAAAATATTTTTTTTTGCAAAGCAAAGGTGCTTATTACAAGAACATTCTTAAGCCATGTTGGAAGAGATGTTCACATAGGTGGATGAGATGTCCTCCCCACACTTTGGGGGCACTCATTCCCATTCCTCAGTGTACTCAAGCATTAGGGGCTTTATCGTCCACCTTTTTTTTTTAAGATTTTTAGTGGGGAATTGGGGGATGGGAACAGTGCTGGGGAATTGGGGGAAGGAGAACAGACAAGTCGCTGTCCTTTTGTTCTTCAGTCTAGTTGTGGAGGACGTTGCTTCACTGGCCCAAGTTGGCACCATCATTGCACTCTTCCCGGGGAAGGCAGATCAGTCACTGGCTTCTGGACGGCCGCTTATGGTGGCTGCTGGCCATTCACGCTGGCTGCTGGCCACACATGGTAGCCCATGGCAACCCACTACAGCAGGGATGCAGCCTACGCCGATGCCAGCCCAGTTCCAGGTTGAGCTGTTGTTCAGCATCTTAGCTGTAGAGGGCAGTGTCTCTGGCCCTCAGATGTGGTATCCGATCCTCTGTCATCCCAAGCCAGCTCTTAACCAATGCGCCACTCAGCTGGCCCTCGTTCACCTTTTTTTTTTTTTTTTAAATAAAACTCCTAATTTAGAAAGCAGAAGCTCATCTCTCAGCAGACACATGGCTGAAACAAAGATCTTGGACCATCAAGAGTATATAACTCCATGTTGTAGGCCAGTGTAGGGAAAAGTCAGTGAACAAAAAGAGAGTAAGGAAGACCTTGACATTATGTTTGTGGACTTGTTGAGGCAGAGAATAGATGAAAATATGACTTTAACTTGCAAGGTAAGCAAAAAGTTATTTCCTTGGACTCACATAGTGCTGTAGTTCCTAATAATGCTAACAATAATAATTATAATTGCTAAGATTTGTTGAGTGTGGCTAGATATAGTGTTTAAGTGTTTTCCTATTGGACTTTCACAACTGTCCTATCAGGTAGGTAATATTATTGTAAAAGAAGAAACCAAGGTTCAGAGAAATTATTTGCTCAAGTTCTCAAAGTAAGTAAGATGTCAGGATTTGCATCTACATCTCTAGGTGGAGTTTGTAGCAATGGAATATGTGAAGGGTGGTGTCTGACCTAGGAGGGTTATTCTTCTGTGTCTTATCTGACTAGAGGTCATGCTCTCAACTGCTTTGCTCTGTTGTCTTTAGTTCTTGTCAGGATGGTAAGACCTCACTCAGCACAATTGCTGTCATTGCTGCTGTAAGTGCTAGTACAGCATTTCCCAATGGACATGTTGGGGTTCTAGACGAAATCTTCCCCAGGTTCCAGAAGAAATGTACTAGGCTTGTGAGGGGCACTTTGCAAGTGGAGGTAGCCTCTGGGTGCATTTGTGAAGTTGCTGTCTTCTCCCAACCCCCATTTTAAGTGTGTGAATGGTTTATTTTTTTCCTCTTGAATTCAAATCTTTTTTTCTTTCCTTCTCCAAATTACATTCCCATCTTCCTTTCTAATGCAATTAGAGTCTGTTCCAGAAAGCTAAATCTGCAAGTGTTTCTGGCTAAAGCAGAAAAGTCATTATATTTGTTTAATTGTAACCCAGATAGGAAAAAACATGAGGATGAGATTTCTATTACAATTCCCATCCAACCTACATCTCTAACCCCATTGTCCTATTTTTCTGCTTCACACTGTGTGGTTGTGCAGAGCTGCCTCAGGAGGGGCTGGACAAGGCAGGAAGAAGGGTTTAGAATGATTTTCTAGGCAGGGCTTGGGCATTCCTAGGTCCTCGTTTATGATTCCATCAAAACACAGTCCCCAGTTCTTAGAAACTGAGACTTTCAACAAATGTTCCCAACAAATTTTCTCCATTTGGAAAGGAATGTTTTAGCAATGAGGAAACAAAGACTTTTATAAATGTGTCAGTATCCAATATTTAAAATTCCTGTCTAGTTTACCCTGAGTATGTATCTCTGGGCAAAGACCCATCATTTGAGGGGTTGGACCTCTCATTCTGTTTGCCCTCATGGTCCATCTCCACCACTGCTTTTGAACTCAAATTGCATTCATTGAATGGATGATACAAATGCAAGCCTCTTTAATTCATTCAATCTATGTTAAACTCCTATATTCATGTTGAACACATAAAGCATTGGAAGTTAAGGAATTGTCCATTCATTCTGTCTTTATCTTAAAAAATGAGCTAAGGGTTATAAGGGAGGGCACTGTGAGGCTGAGAGGAGAAGTCCCAGAGCACCTCTGCTTGGAGAAGTGGTTTTGTGCCTTATGTTTCCTCCTCACCCTGGTGGGCTGGCTAAGCATTTGGGAGCAGTGCTCTCCTTGAGTCCTGAAGGGCTGACTTCTGGTGCACTGCTCCTTAAGATGTTTTTCAAAGGAAGGAGGAGGAAGGGGGTGGATTGCCAGGGAGTCACCTGCATGGTACTCAGGTTTCTGAGAGGAAACTACCCAGGGTGAAGGACGCACAACCCAATGGACTCAAGATCCCTGAGAGCTCTCATTAGATTTGTTGCAGTCGCTCCCCATGACATGCAAAACACAAGAATATTTCTGCACATTGCCAACCAAGAGGGGGACAGCTTAGACAAAATCTGAAGCCTCAAAGACAACCTGGGGCCCTTGCTTTCCCTCCACCTGTAGCTAAACAGGGTCAGTCCCATTTGGCACCCTGAGTGGGTGACAGTCTTTCCGGCAGTTCATGAGTGTTTTCTTTCTACAATAATAATAACACCCCCAAAATTTTTTTAGGGCTTTGTAGTTCACCTAGACTTTTACATGTTTTGTGTCATTTGAACCAAACAGCTTTCTCGGCAGACACCACAGACATACACATTGAGGCTACTCCCCCCAGCCTGAGGCTACTCCTCCCCATCTGGACCTGCCTTTAGACCTTAGCTGGTGAATTTCTACTTTTCTTGGCACCCAGCGAATACAACCTCACGCATTTATTTGGATTGCTGTGAATTGAATCCAGGCTCATAGTTGTCTCCCAGTTGTCTGTCTAATTAGTTTAAATCATTAGAGGTAAGGCAGCCATGAGTGAAACAAGTTGATGTAGTGCCCTTGTCAGGACTTCTTGTATTTTGTTTTCTAATAAAGATCTTAAACAACAGCCTTTTTTTCTTAAAGCACGTTTTCTTCCTTGGTGGTGTTTGAGGCTTTGTGTCTTGTTACAGTGGGAAAGCTTTGTGTGTGTGTGAGAGGAAAACAATCTTCTGTTGTACCACTGAAGTCCATCGTTCATGTAACTACGAGACTGCCCTTCTGCCCTCCACCAGACATTTACTGAAGGCGTTCTATACCTCAGCCACTGTTTTAGGCCCTGGGAATTTAAGACAAAGATATGGATACCCAGTGCTGAGCCTGGGAGTTGGGAAAGATTTAAGAAAAAGATCAAAAGAGAACCAGCCAATGGCAGGTGATAGTAGGGGGAGCAAGTGAGAAGGGAGTCACACAAAGAGAAAGATGGTAAATACACAGGAAGCAGACCCTTCTAATGCCCAGAAATATGTAGCTATATGGTACAATGGCTAAGGAAAAATCATAAAGCTATAGCCAGTCCTTTGTCAATATGGAGCAACAGAGAGAACGTTTCCCCCCAGCTCTATGGAGATATACTTGTAATATAACATTGTGTGAGTTTAAGGTGTACAATGTGATAATAGGATATATGTATATATTTCAAAATGATTACCACAATAAGGTTAGTGAACACATCCATCACCTCCACAGTTACCATTTTTGTATATGTGTGTATTGAGAGCTTTTCAGATTTACTCTCTTAGCAACTTTCAGATATACACTGCAGTATTGTTAACTACAGTCACCATGCTGCACATTAGGGCCCCAGGACTTATATATCCTATAACTGGCAGTTTGTACCCTTTGGCTACCTTTACCCATGCAGCCATCAATCAACTATCTGTTTCTATGAGTTTAGGTGTTTGTTGTTTGTTTGTTTGTTTTCAGATTCCACATGTATATGTAAGATCATATAGTATTTGCCTTTTTTTTTGTACTTATTTCACTTAGTATAATGCCTTCAAGTTTCATCCATGTTGTTGCAAATGTCAGTATTTCCTTTTGTATGACTGAATAATATTCCAGTGTGTGTGTGTGTGTGTGTGTGTGTGTGTGTGTGTGTGTGTGACATTTTCTTTACCCATTCATCCATTATGGACGCAGGTTGTTTCAATGTCTTGACTATTGTAATGTTGCAATAAACATGGGAGTGCAGTTATCTCTTTAGATAGTGATTTCATTTCCTTCCGATATGTACCCAGAAGTGGGTTAATGGATCACATGGTAGTTCTAGTTTTAATTGTTTGGGAGACCTCCATATTGTTTTCCATAATAGCTGTACCAACTTGCATTCCCATCAACAGCACACAAGCGTTCCCTATTCACCAGCACTTGTTATCTCTTGCCTTTTTCATATTAGCCATTCTACATATAAGGAAGTAACTCACTGTGGTTTTGATTTACATTTCCCTGATGATTAGTGATGTTGAGCACATTTTCATGCACCCATTGTATATTTGAATATCATCTTTGTAAAAATGTCTGTTGAGGTCCTTTTTACATTTTTAAATTGTATTATTTGTTTTTTTTTGCTATTGAATTGCATGAGTTTCTTATACAATTTCCTTACAAAATATCATATCAGATATAAGGATTGAGAATATTTTCTCCCATTCTATACATTATCCTTTCATTTTGTTTATCATTTCTTTTGCTGCACAGAAGCTTTTTAGTTTGATGTAGTCACACTTGTTGATTTTTGCTTTTATTACTTGTACTTCGGTATCATCTCCAAAAAATCATTGCCAAGGCCAGTGTCCAGGACTTTACTCCCTATATTTTCTTCTAGGAGCTTTATGGTTTCATGTCTTACATTTAAGCCTTTAATTCATTTCTAGTTAATTTTTGTGAGTGGTGTAAGATAGGAGTCCGGTTTCATTCTTTTGCATGTGAATATTCAGCTTTCCCAGCACTATTTATTGAAGAGACTATCTTTTCTTCATTGAGTATTTTTGGCTCCTTTCTCCCTTAGTTGACCATACATGTGTGGGTTTATTTCTGGGCTCTTGATTCTATTTCACTGGTCAATGTATTTTTATTCTAGTATAGACTGTTGATTATTATAGCTTTGTTGTATACTCTGAAATCAGGAAGTGTGATGCCCCCAGCTTTGTTCTTCTTTCTCAAGGTTGCTTTGGCTATTTGGAGTCTTTCATGTTTCCATGTAAATTTTAGGATTATTTGTTCTAGTTCTGTGAAAAATGCCTTTGGAATTTTGATAAGAATTGCTCTGAATCAATAGACAGCTTTGGGTAGTATGAACATTTTAACAATATTAAATCTGATGCATGAACATGGGATATCTTTCCATTTATTTGTATTTTCTTCAGTTTCTTTCATCAATGTCTTATAGTTTTTGGTATAGAGATTTGTTCCTAAGTATTTGTTTTTGATTCTATTTTAAGTGAGATTGTTTTCCTTAATTTTTTTTCAGATAGTTTATTGTCAGTGCATGGGAACACAAATGATTTTTGTATAGTGATTATATATCTTGCAAGTTTACTGAATTTGTTTATTAGTTCAAACAGGTTTTTTGTGTGTAGTTTTTAGAAAGATTATATATATATATATATATATATATATATATATATATATATATAGAGAGAGAGAGAGAGAGAGAGAGAGAGAGAGAGAGAGAATGAATCATGTAATTGGCAAACAGAGACAATTTTACTTCTTCCTTTCTAATCTGGATGCCTTTTATTTGTTTTTCTTGCTTAATTGTTCTTGATATGACTCCAGCACTATGTTGAATAGAATAATAAGAGCAGGCATCCTTGTCTTATTTCAAATCTTAGAGAAAAAGCTTTCAAAGGTTTTCACTGTTGAGTATGATGTTAGTTGTAGGTTTGTTTTTATGGCCTTTATTATATTGAGACATTATGTTCCTTCTATACCCAATTTTTGAGATTTTTTTAAAAAATCATGAATGGATGTTGAATTTTGTCATATGCTTTTTCTGCATCTATTGAGATGATCGTATGATTTTTCACTCTATGAATGTGATGTACTACACTTATTGATTTGCGTATGTTGACTCACTCTTGCATCACAAGGATGGATTCTACTTGATCATAGTGTGTGATACTTTTAATGTACTGTTAAATTTGTTTTGCTAGTATTTTGTTTAAAATTTTTGCATCTGTATTCTTCAGGGATATGGCCTATACTTTTCCCTTGTGTGTCCTTTTCTGGCTTTGGTACCAGTGTAATGCTGGCCCTGTAAAATGAGTTTGGGAGCATTCCCTCCTCCTCAATGTTTTGAAAAAGTTTGAGCAGGATTGCTGTTAATTCTTCTTTAAATGTTTGGATGAAATGTTTGGATAGTGAAACTATCTGTGTCCTGGACTTTTTTTTGTTGGGAGATTCTTGATTACTGCTTCAATTTTCTAACTCATTATTGGTCCGTTTATATTTTCTATTTGTTCATGATAGGGTTTATGTGTCCAGGAATTTTTTCATTTCTTCTAGGTTGTCCAATTTGTTAGCATATAATTGTTCATAGCAATCCCTTATGATCCTTTGTATTTCTAATCTGTTGTGATGCATCCACATTCATTTATAATTTTATTTATTTGAGTCCTCTCACTTTTTTTCTTGGTTAGTCTAACTAAAAGTTTGTCAATTTTGTTTATCTTTTAAAATAACCAACTCTTAGTGTTGTTAATCTTTTTTATTATTTTCCTATTCTCTGTTTCATTTATTTTTGCTTTTAATGTCCTTTCTTCTGCTAATTTTGGGCTTAGTTTGTCTTTTCCTGCTTCCTTGAGGTAGAATGTTAGGGTGTTTACTTGAGATCTTTGTTGTTTCTTAATGTAGGTATTTATCACTATAAACTTCCCTCTTAGCACTGCTTTCACTGCATCCCATACATTTTGGTATGTTATGCTTCTATTTTTGGTTGTCTCTAGAATTGTTTTTAAATCCCCCACCTCCTTTTTTTTTTTTTTTTTTAGCTGAGCCATCCTGCCACCTGTTGGCAGCTCAGCGGCAGCTCAGCTAGGGTTAGGAATCAAACTGGTGACCCTGTTGCTCAGAGCTCGCACTCTTGAGCGAACTCTTAACCAACTGAGCCACTCGGCTGGCCCTTAAATTTCCCTTTTGATTTCTTCTTTGATCCATTGGTTATTCAGGAGTGTGTTGTTTAATTTACAAATACTTCATATAAATTGAAACATGAAACTTGCATTCAAGAACACAGAAGACAGAGCTCAGTGTAATCCTGCCTGTTCAAAACCCTGCGAGTAGGACTGTTAAGATCTCCCAGAGCTGTGGAATCAGGAGGACAGGAGACTTTTGGCAGACAAAAGATTTCATGGGAACACTCTATTTATCCCATGATATAAGCATAATATTTCTATAGAGCATTAAAATGTGGGGCTTTTTATCTGCATTGACATCTTTCTCATGCAATATAGATATTCCTTGGTTTCAGTATGTGTCAATATAAATGCATTAGGAAAAAAGTGTTTTGATTTCAGAATGAGCTGAACCTGTTGGAAATATACTGAGATCATAGCTAAGGTCAAATTGAAGCAGCTTTTTGAGTTAATATTGTAAAAAAATGGATTTTCCTGTATAAAATACAGTTTAATAATTTTCTAGAGGAGCAAATGGGTGGTTTCTTGGTATAATATCATTTTCTTTCTTTTAGTACATTCTTTTTCTTAAAAAATAGTTTTATTTTCTTCTACTCTTAAATAAATATCTATTATAAAAATTTTGGGGAAAAAAACCCCAGAAAAGTAGAAGGAAAAACTATAATTCTCCTACCTAGAATACACTTTGGCATATTTCCTTTTCATCTTTTTTGGATGTATCTTATTCAGTGTTGCTGTGATCATATCTCACATTCAAAATGACATATACCTCTTTGGGGAAAATGTCTGGTATTCAGATTATAAAAGTAAACATGTTCTTTGTAGAAAATATGAAAATACAGAAAGGCTCAGATTCTGGCAATATGGCAAAGTAGATATTCAGAGAAACCCCTACCAGTGCAGAGATAAGAGGGGCTTAAATAGATGGAAGGTCAGAGAACATTTTCCCTTAGTGAAGCTGAGACTTCCTGAAGGCAGCGTACGTAGGATGGAGGCAAAACTAGGCAAAAAACCTAGTTGCCTTGGTAAGCATGTCTACAAATGTACACAAACATTTGTAAAGTAATAACAATGTCTAATTTGAGAAACTGAATTATCAAAAGACAAAGAACTCAAATTCTATATAAGAATTGCATATAATTCACTGTGAGTGCATGAAAGAGAGAGAGAAAAAGAGAGGAATTACTGTTTTAATATTCTTGTGTTGTTCAGAGAAAGGATAAAGAATAAATTAATTTTAAACTTTATGTTTAAAATGCATGGTAATGTGTGCAGGGTAAGCACTAAAAGAATACAATAGAATGTGTAACATCCAAACTAGTAGAGAGCAAAAATGAAATGGAAATGGGATAAAATTCAATCAAAGAGAAAAATATAGAATAACAAGAACTAATAAAGAGTAGAAAATAAGATAATAGAAATTAATAAAGTTTTTGGTAATCACAATAAACTTTTAAAAAAATTTAAATTTTTGGTTAAAAGATAAAGATTGTCTCACCAAAATAATAAAAAAAAATTCATCCAATGGTTGTTTACCTGAAACACACCTAAAACAAAAGAACACAGAAAGGTTAAGGGTAAAAGCATGAGAACAAATATATGCAGGCAAATAGTCACCAAAAAAAAAAAATTGGCACAGTTATGTATATACTCATATGTATACATTAGAAATGAAGAAGGTGTCTATTACTTCAAGTTTCAATTCACCATGAAGATTTTTTCAATTTAAATCTTGGATGTACCCAATTACATAGTTTTAAATTGATGAAACTCTAAGGAGAAATAAACAAAGCTACAATCAAAGTGGAATACTTTAATACACATCTCTCAATAATTGACAGATCAAGCAGATAAAAAATAAATCAATAAGAACATAGAGGATTTGAATAACACAAATAGCAAGTCTATTCTAATGAGCATATAGAGCACTTCACCCAACAAATGGGGAGTACAGGTATCTCCACTTTCCAAAAGTTCATGTTAAGCTACTTTGCTTTTACAATAGACTGACAGTACATTAGTACATGTTTTCACTAACCAAAAGATATCTGAAGAGGATTTTCACTTTTACAAAAGAAGTGTTACCATACTAATGTAGGTCTTTTAGAAAATGGGATACTCTATACACCATTTTGGCTTACAAAAGTTCTCATAGGAGCAGTCTACTTTCAGATAGAAGGGGAATCCTGTATATGCAGAGCATGCCAAAAAAATGTATACTAATTTTAAGAGATGTTAACACTTTGGTCAACGTTGCTCAAGCAGTAATTCACCATAATCAGAAGTGTCTGGATGCTGATGGTAACCACTTTGAGCACCTCTTATAATTGCAGAAGTCAAATGTGACTTGTACAGTATTTATCTTTTGTTATCGGTATATATTAATACAGTTTTTTTCCTTTCTTAAAATGTGTATACATTCTTTTAGCACCCACCCTCTGTTTGTATTAAGTTCTCATGGAACATTTATAAAAACTGATGCTAAGTGATTAATCAAGTCTTTACAAACTTTAAAGATTTGGTATTATTCAGATCATGTTTAATGATCGCAATGCTAACAAACTAGAAATCAATCACCAAAAAGATAAAAAGATGCACATTTGTAAACTTTAACACTTCTAAGTAATCCATATGTCAGAAATCATGGGTACAAAAAAATGTGTTAAAGCAAAAAGGAATAACTGGATTGAGCACTAGCCAAGGTGTTATTAAAGACTTGTATGTATCAACAGATGTATAGATGTATACATGAGATATTGTCAGAAAAATGACTTCCCAAGGAGACTTGGGAAAGAAATTTATTCAGGATGAGAGATTAGAATGTTTACCAAATGAATGGGTTGGCAACTTCACAGAGAATGAATGCTACATAGCGTCAGCCTCTTTGGTCAGCCTTTGTATGCAGATCTTAAAGACAGCATTTATGCTCAGATCAGTACCTAGTCATAATACTGTGAGTGCTAATTAGTACTCCATGGCTTCTTGTTTGGGAATTGCTGAATCATTTAGAACAGGTATAGGCTGACAGATTGTGGTGGTTATAAATTCCAGCATCGTACAGGTTGTAGGTAATACAGCGTTCTTCTGCAGTTAGAGTTAAACAACAAGGAACTACTACATACTAAAATGTGTGGTAGTTAGTGGTACTCAGAGAGAAATTTATAGTATTAAATATATGTGGTGCTTTGAGGGAAATTTATAGCCTATTATGCTCATATTGGAAACGAAGACTGAAAATAAATATGCTTAGCATCTAAATTATGAAATTTAAAAGAATAGAATAAACTTCAAAAGACACAGAAGAAAGAAAATCATCAACAAAAGAACGAAATTAGTGATCTAGGGAAAGGAAGTTACAGTAAAGGGATCGACAAAATTAAGTTTTTGTTTGAAAAGCTTTATGAGCTTGACAAATCTCTGGCAGGATTACTTATGGAAAAAAGTCAGAAGCCACAAATATATAATATCAAGAATGAGACAGAGGACAAAACTACTGATGCAAAGAAATTTAAGAATGTTACAAAAGAATATTATGAATAGCTTAATGTCAATGCACCCCAAAGCATGAGAATTGTTCAGATTTGTAAAGTGTAAATTAATGTAAAGTATAAAATAGAGATAAAGCAGCCAAAATTCTACTACCCTTTCTTATCCATCTTGTCTGTTGCATCATCCCTTGTTCCTATCATATCATCTGGTCTCCATAAATATTTGTTTGAATTATTAATAATAATTAATTTCATATAGAGCAATTGTTAACATTTTGCTGTATTTAGTTTTATATATATTTTAAAACATAGTTCATTGGTATATTGACTTTTAAGCACCAATAACACAGATGCTTTTATACATATAGATAAAAAATTATTTTAAAAAAAGTGTAATAACAGACAGCTTCTGGCTTGTTCTTCTTCACTTGAAAAAAAAGCTGTATGAGTTTTAAAACAGCTGATCTTATCTCAATTTCCTTGGCAATGAAATGAACAATATGTTCTTCCTACAGCTATGCTTTTGTGGAAGAAAAAAAAAGAGATTTTTGTAGTACTTCTCCTGGGACAGCATCCTATCCACATGGAGTTTGATCATTATTAACAAGGACTGGAACAGCATTATTATTATTTTATGATGTTATTGGACAAAATTAGCAATCACTGGGGACTGAGGTATATGGCTCAAGACCCAGTTTCCTGGCACTACAAGGTGTGGAAACAAAAAGGGAAAAATAATGTGAAACATCGTACAGAAAGCTGGTCCTCTGACCACAGACCTCATCTGAAAACATACAGTACACCCTGGTGTTGAAACTGTGTGAAGATGAGCTATGAGTCCTTTGTTATCACAATTTTGATCTTCCCCTGGATGAAATAATTTTTCAAAAGCTGTTTTTCAAGGATACAGGGGTGGTGTATCTTTTTTTAGTGCTTGTGTATCTGGAAATGTTATTTTGTTGTCTTCCCAAGTAAAAGACAACCTATTCAGGTTGAAAATTCTTGAGGCCCTGTGTATAAATGTAAAGGTATAGAAAAATTCTGAAAGAATACATAACAAATTTTCAACAGTGGTTATCTCTGTTAAGTAAAGAATAGATATTGCACGCATCCACACGTGCGCATGCCCACATGTGCGTGTGCGCGTGTGTGTGTGTGTGTGTGTGTGTGTGTGTGTGTGTGTAGTGTTGGGGGTGGGCAGTGGTCTAAGACCCTGTTAACTGTAGGATTTTAATTTTTTAAAACAAGGAGGGTGTGAAGCATTCCAAGTGAAATGAAAACTTTAAATAACCTCTTGGTTCATAACATTTTTCCTTCAAGAATCTGAAGACATTGTTTTATTACCTCTGGCACCTAATTCAATAAATTTCTTCAACAATTTTTGAATGCCAACTATGCAACATTGTAAAGGGGAATATCTTCATGAGGGGAAATGGACTTCATGGAGCTTATAGCTTCATTAGGATCATAGATACTAATCAAGCAATCATAGAGAAAACAACAACAAAAAAAAACTGTGGTATGGGCTTTGAAAAGGAGGTCCTTGATGCCTATGAGAGCATGGAATGGGAAAATTGGCCTGGTCAGGAGGTCAGAGAGGGGCCCCTGAAGAAGTGGCTGTAAAGCAGCAGGAGAAGAACCCTCAAGGAGAGGGAGCTGTAAGTGTAAAACTCCTGTGGTAGGAGGTGAGCATTAGGTCCGAGCGGAAGTCGGTGTCTAGAGAGCAGCAAGTGTTGCTGAAGAGGTAGGGGCAGCCGGTCAGTCTATGGAAAGCTGTGGAAACCAAGCTAAGGATTTGGCTTTTGTCCTGAAAGCCATAGGAAGCAGTTGAATGGTATAAATATGGGAGTAACGTATCAGGTTTGTATTACAAAGAGGGCACTGGATCCTGTGTGGAGAATTAAATGCAGAGGAGCAAAGGTGAAAGTTAAGAAGACAAAAGAGGAGTCAATGGCAGTAGGCCGGGAAAGAGATGAAAGTTGCTGGAACTAGAGTGTCTGTAGAGATGGAGGGGTATAGTTCAGAGACATTTGAAAGATAATAAATACAGGACTCCATGATCAATTGGATATGGGGGAGAAGGAGAGGACTATGTCAAAGGCAACTGCTAGCTTCAGGCTAAAGTGATGATGGGGACATCCATGGTGATGTCACACGAAGAGAACCAGGTTTAGAGAGACTATCATAAATTTAATGTGGGATAGGTTGAGTTCAATAATTATTTGAAATGTTCAAGTGGAGATATTGAGTAGACAGTGGTTCTGCAGATCCAGAAGCAAGGAGCCATCCAAACTAGAGATTTGATTTTGTGAGTCGGGCTACAGAATCCCCAGTTTAGTGGAAAGCAAAACCCCAGTCTTCCTAGAGCATGGGCTCTGTACTTGGACTAGACCAAGGATCAGCAAACTGCGGCTCGCGAGCCACATGCAGCTCTTTGGGTATGTTCCATCTCAAAAGTTTGCTGACCCCTAAAAGAGCCAATCCTGTCCCTCACAACAATTTAAAAATTATTCGAGAGCCATAAATATATTTTTACATAATCACCATTATGTGAATAATATCCTTTA
>NW_017731409.1:3454484-3546207 GCF_001890085.2 Hipposideros armiger
TAATGTAAATATCTTTTTGTTTTCCGATGGTCTTAGGCGACCCCTGTGAAAGGGTCGTTCGACCCCCAAAGGGGTCGCGACCCACAGGCTGAGAACCGCTGATATAGACTCTATTAGTTTGTCTTGGATTGCTCAGGGAGGAAACACCTGATTTCCTGGGAAGGGTGTGAAATGTGAGTTCATGACTTATTGTCTGCGTTAACGACTTCCATGACCAGGACACAGCCGTTTCCAGCGTGCCTTTGGGCAGGCCTCCTCTGTATCCTATAGGCCAGGTCCAGCTTCTGAGCAGCTATGGAACCAGGTCTGTAGATGGTGGAGTGAAGGGGCCTGTTCTGTCTCTGTCTCCAGTGCCATCTTGATTAGTGCCAAGAAGTGCTCTCTCTTAGAGGGCTAGAGAATCCACGCTGAATGAGCTGTTAAAACCATAACGTTTGGGGTCTGGACATTAATGAATGCTGACATGAGTCCACACTTATATTTCTTATCTCAATTAGATTCTCACTCTTCTTTGGAATCCAGCTATCCCAGCTGCTGGTGGTGTTGTCATTAGCTGGAGGCTGACAGTGCCCCTGGAACTGAGCTTATTAAGAATAAATGAACCTTGGGTTCAGACCCCTTCGGGGTTTGGCTTTCTGAAGCTAGGCACAAATAAAAACTCAGCTGCCTGGGCTTTGCATTATTACTTTTTCTCGGTTTTATTGGTCTTCACGGAATCTGCTTGATGCATTTCTAAGTTGTTTGTTTTGTTTTTAACAGAAGAGATCAGACTTTAAAAAACCCTCAATTATCGGAGAAGCTGCCTGTAAAGTGGGAGTTACGGGCAGCGAGATGACTATTTTAAAATGCTCCTTTCTCAGTCAATATGTTGGCTCCCCAAGTCTTGGTCCTGGCTGCTGGCTTCAGTGTGCAGCCACAGCGGTTTGCTTCAGTTAGCCTTTGTGGAGTCCAACACAGCTATAGGCTTGGAAATATTTGCTAATTTTCCCTCTGCCTCCTCAGCAAAATTGACAGTTCAATTCCAATTGCTGGGGCTTTATTACTTTTGAAGATGTGAGAGTCAGAAAAGAACTCAGCTGGGTCCCTCATCCCAGGTGGAGTTTGCAGGACTGGCAGATAGAGGAGTCAGCTTTTGATTGTTAACGGAGGACAATTTAGTCTGGAGGTGGTTGTGAGGAGATCAAATTTGAAACCTCCTGATGGTGTCTGTGAATAACTGCCCTTTCAGGAGTACACACCAGGGCCTGGCACTTCCTCAGTTAAGTGCGATCTAAAAGGCCAAAGGGAAAAAATGTTTCAAGAAGCTCAATTGTTGGAGCGAGGCAGATACAACAGCTCATTGTGATTGGACAATTCACCCACCAGTGTATTTGCATGTCTCCCACTTTCTTGGAAGCACCACTTCCAAGGGGCATTAGCGCTCAGCCTGACAAAAGGATAGCTTAGAGACGGTAGAATCATGGTAATTTCTTGGTATGTGTGATTATGTGGACAGAGGAGGCCAGCTACAGGCTTTCTGAGCTGGGGTCTTTGTTGAATCTTTGCATAATTATTTTGTGGCCATATGTGCACATCTTTCTATTTCCTAAAATGAATGTTTACTTCAGAAAAGATCCCTATGACAGTGTAACAGCACTTTCCCAGGAAGTCCATGCCCCATAGTCCTTTTCTTTTCTGGAGGGCCTTTGCTCAAGGCAGTAATTTACCAAAAGAACATTAATTATGCAAGTCAAAAGTCTTTAAATTGGATGGTCTGGGAAACGTCCTCAAAACAGGGCAAGTGTGAGTCTAAAGTAATGAGACTGATGTTTAAATTTTTATATCATGTATAAAACAAAAGCAGTGATTCTGAACTCTGACCTCCCTCTTCCCCAGCTTAACTTAGGCTGATTAAGGCAGAACGCTGGACACTTTTTGCAGAACACTGATCTACTTTACACAAATTCTCATCAAGGGTTCCTGTTGCTTCTTCTTTATTTGTTTATAATCCCTAAGGAGGAAAGTTCTCTTTTGACCTGGGGCTTGTTGAGGGAGAGAGCAGACGTTTTCTTCTTGGAGTCTTACTGGGTACGTGGTTGCTCTTAGAATTTTCTCAGCTCCTGAACTGGAGGGTTGGTTGGGGTGTATAGTCAACCTCCTAGCATTTTGCAGTCTTTTAATTTAATTTTGTCCTATTTCCCAAGAAAAGGTTAGATCAGGTAACCAACTCTCTAGTATTTTATCCAGAAATCTTTCACCCATTCTTCTAATAACAATTCCTTCTCCCATCTTGTGGCTGGTTTCTAAATAAAGAGCTACTATGGGCTTAAAAATCATCTAAGTTTCTTAGTAGCATCTTAAGGCACTAGGAATGAAAATGGGCATTTGCAACTCAGGTATTTCTGATATGGAGGCTACACAAGCTAGAACGCATACGTTTCAGATGACTGTTACTTCTCTTCAAACTAGCCACCTTCAGACTCTGTGAATTTATGGCAACAATGATGCCATTGTTCAAAATGCCCACGCATCTCATCTTCTGGAGTTGTCTCCCAAGCTGGTTGGCAAATCATATGGCCTGTCTCAAAATGATGCATAGTCTCATTTTTAAAAATCAAAACCAGTACTTTTCCCCCTAGTATTGCATAGCTGGATCACCTCCACTCACCTCTATCTATCAAAATGGGCTCCACACAACTTTAGTTTCTCAAAATCAAATCTCTCAAAGGATGAATACTTATCAGCCACTATTAATGGGATTCTAAAGAAAATGCCTTAGGCTATGAAGGCAATTCCTAAAATGAAGCTCCATGAATTTTTTAAATGGCAGTAATATTTGACTAGTATAGAGACGCCCAAGGAGACTTCTTTGGAACAAATACTATTTGTTTAGATGTACAAGGTTTGATAAGCTGGTGAAAAAGAGAGTCTTGTTTGGTTGGGGAAATGAGATAAGTTGATTTAAAAAGATTGTCTCATTTGATCTGGGATATGAGATAAATTGGTCCCAGTCCTGCCAGTGAACCTGGGCAAAGTGTTTAGCATCTCTAAATTTTTGATTCTTCACATTTAAAATGAAGGGGTTTAGATTAGAAAATCTCCAAGGACACTTTTAGCTTCAATACACCACAATTCATTCATCAAACATTTATTGGGCAACTACTGTTAAGTGTTAGATACTGTTCTAGAAAAAGTGATACAAAATCCTTGTCCTAAAAGATCTCAAAATTCAGCCAGAAATATGGATGATATACAATTTTTTAAATCATCAATATCATCAGATGATATCCTCTCATATATCATATTATACAACATAATATAATATTTGTTGTTGTGTAAACTGGCAACTTATTCACCAAATATTTTTCTTTTCTTTCTGACAACTCTTTTCCCAGACTCCCTTGTAATTAATTAGGTGTGGCCAAGTGATTGGAGTCTGGCTAATCACATGTGGGCAGAAGTGACATAAGTCATTTTAGAACTGGTCCATGAAACCCTGCCATGTGTGAGCCTTCTCTCTCTTCCTCCATAACTGTCTGAATAGAGAGAACTCCACAGAACCAGAGGAGTATGGCGCCTGGAGACGGAATAGGGTCTGAATGACTGAGTGAAACATAGGGTCCCCCCATACATCCTGACAGCCTGCATTGGACTGTAGTAAGAGGGAGAAATAGCATTCATTGGGCTAATCCCCTCCAATTTGGGGATAAATGGTTACAATGGTTAGGTTACCTGCCCAACATGTTTATCTCATAAAGGAAGAGGCTTCAAGTCTTTAGATCATGATAGTGAAGGCAAATAATCATAATAACAGTACCTCAAGTGGACAGAAAGCTAAAGGGAGTCCTGGGGGAGGGGGATTTACATATAAAAGGAAGAAGGCAGCATAGAAGCGGGTGGAGGATAGAGAAGTGAGGAACAGACCATAGCATAATTATTAGAGTAGTTGATTGCCTAACCCCAGGATGTCTGTCTAAAAAAAATTATTTGGAAAAAGGGGGGAGGGGAGGCTATTCAGCACTTTTAGAAAAAATAGAGAGATAATGGCCATTTTTGGAACTTAATCTCCTCTTTTCTACCCTCTTTAACCCTTTTAATGTGTTAATTGATTTCAAGGGTTTTTTTTTCAAAATGTGTCAAAATTCCACAAAAATAAAAGTTGATATTTTGACTATTTTATGCACATGTATACTCAAACTCCGCAGTAGAGGGAAAAGTTTTTTTGAACTCATGGGGTAAACTCAAACACTGCAGTCAGTAGATGGAAATATTCATTCAGATATATCCGAACGTCTCAGCAAATGAGTTAAAAGTGAGCTCCTGATACTTAGGAGAGCTCTTGCAGACAATTGACTCACCAACTCTCAATTGTCTGACCCAGGCAATTGACTCACAATTGTCTCTTAAGGTCTTCTTTGACCTCTTTGCTCTGCTGCCATTCAGCCTTTGTGGCTCATGATTATTATGAGAGCCATTCTGCAGGGTACAACTGTCCTCCCCAGGTGACCACCACTGATGTTCCCTCTTTGGCCCTGGAGGAGGGTAGATACTGCTTTCCTCTTGTCTAAACATCCCAAAACAAGTGTTGGGGGCTTCTGATTCAAGATGCAAAAACTGCTCACTTATGGACTCCCCTTGCCTCCTAAGACGCAGTTGAAAATTCAGGACTTAGAGAAAACACAAAAAGGAATAAGCTTATAATGGCAAAAAGTTTTGAAAAAGAGGTTCTTGGTGAATAAATTATTTCAAGAAATTCCCAGAAGAGGGGGGATTGAAGTGTGCTTGGTTAGTGAAGAAGCAGAGGAAGCCACAGTGAAACTTGCAGGAGAGGTGGAAGCTGATGTTACCTATGAAACCCTTAAGAGGTTCTGCACTCGGAGTCAGTAGGTGTAGAGAGGAGGAGTGAGAGGAAGCTGAAAAGAGAAAAATTGCCTGAAGAGCTGCAGAAGTCAGCCCCATTCTCCTCTTCTCCATGGCTTCCTTTTATAGAACATCAAGTAGCTTAGATTTACTCCAAGACTAAAGAAACAAACAAAAGCCAAAAGCAAAACAAACCCAAACTGAGAAATGTTCTCTTTCTCTAAATAAAGAGAGCAGACAATCTATAAAGAGCTGAGACATTTGATGGGTATTGCTGCCCCAGAGTAAAGCATATTTTGTCTTCTGGAATTCGGGCAGCTTGTTCTTCACTGATCACCCTAAAGCAAAGCCTGCCATTAAATATATCCCATCCAGATACACAAAGATGACAAGTCAGCCATATAACACGGGGCAGAGGTCTGTTGGGGAAATAATCATACACTCCTATAAAGGAGCAGAAGGAAACCATACCAGCTACCTAGAATAATCAGCCTTGTCTCTTATTCTTGAATGTGAGTGAAAAATATATGAGGAAGAAGAACAATATGTAAAAGAAGGACCACAATAAATATAACGGAACTTAGAGGAGTTATTTCAGGAAACAGAAGATAACTTTTAGAAATCCGATTACGTCGTCACAGAGAATTCAGGGGACATTGTATTCAAGACAAGAATAGAATAATATCAATGAACAAAGAATTCACTCTTGTAATAAAAAAAAATGTTAAAAATCAGTAGCAAGTGTTGATAATAAAGTCAAAGCAACATTCCAAACTATAGAACAAAAAGATAGACAGAAACCATAATTTAAAAAAACACGTGAAAAAGAAGTTCAATCCAGGGTTCAACATATGACTAGCAGTAGTTCCAGAATTTAGACGACATAATATAGGGTAGAATTTTTTTTATTGTGAAGAAAATTTCCAAGAGTTGAAGGAAGGTGTAAGACTTCAGTTTGACAAGGCTCATCAAGTGCTGAGCAGTATGAAAGGAAAAGATCCACAATAGCAATAATCTCATCAAACTCAGAAAGATCAAAATAAAGAGAGGACCCTAAACGTTTTCAGGGTGAAACAAATTAGCGAATCAGCCAGCCTGCATTGTCACAAAAATCAGCTGGCATCAGCAACATTGGATGCTAAAAGTTAATGGAGCAAAGCCATAAAGTTCTAAGGGAAAATTATTTTGACCTGGATTTTATTTGACCTAGAAATCTGTATCCTGCCACACTGTTAATCAAATGAGAGACTGAAATACATTTTTAGACATACAGGACCTCAGAATATTTACTTGGCAAAATAAGGGAGTCATTCTAGGAAAAACAGTGGGGAAGAAAGCCATGATTAAGGAATGAGTGGTTCTAACCCAATAGTGTGGTGAGGCAAAGTCGAGCATGGCAGCTGTACACAGGCCTGGAGAACAACTGGCTCACAGGAGAGAAGGCTCTTGGAGGTTTTCTTTGGGTAAAATGGGGTTTCCATACAACGTTATCTTTGAGAAGCAGAAAAAAACTTGAGGAAACTCTAACAGTTTACTAATCTTCTCTTAACAAGGAAAACAAAAGGCAATCGTAAATCTCAGATAAAAATGAATTGTTTTATAACATAGTCATGGGTCACATAGAAAGTGCATTATATGGTGACATGATTGGAGCATTGGTTGTCAGGACAGGTAATCTATTTGACTTTGACACTAAGAATGTTCTCCAAATGTCCCAGGGGTTATGACATTTTATCTGTAGAGAGGAAAAGTAATTATGTGATCCATTTGGTTCTGTGGTGAATAATATTCACGTAGTAATTAAAGTGATTAAAAGGTATTTATTGGCTTGTTAGTTTTTAGACTCAACCTATAAACAAAATGTGGAAGACTTAATTAAGGTTATGAAATAGTATTTAAATGTTATTTATCATTAACCATGTATAAGAAAACATGATAGAAGTATGGATAAGATGAGAAGTAGGGACAGTAAGTTGGGGACAGTAAGATGGTAAGTGGTAGGTGATGGTCAAGCAATACTACTAAACATCAATGGAACAAAAACATAGGTGTTTATGTATATTATTTAAAATTACACTGGCCGCTGGTAGATATTGTGACTAGGTGAGTGCTACTATTTATTCTTGATAGGAAACAGAAGTGATAGAAGAAACACCATTGTCAGGTCTTCAGCTCATCACCGAGCAATAAATAATCATGTTAATTACTAGGAATATTGACTGGGGAATATTTTTAAATTAATGAGCACAGAAATACAGTACCTTTTAATTACTAAACATTTACTCTAAATAAGTGCCTCTAGGGTACTGACTTAATGTTGTTGGTGTTTGAGGCCTAAAGAGAGTAAAGGGTACAAATGTTCCAGGTTTCCAACTGTCCTGATTGTCTTTGATGATCATAAAACTGCTGGAGAAATATTGTGTTAAAAGCCAAAGAAGGCCAATTTCCAGATGCACCACTGAGCACAAGTGTGCTCACTCTGCCAGCCTGTTTGATCGTGGCAGTGTCCTCATGCTCAACTCAAGTGGCACTTGCTGGGGACGTGGGTTGGAGGCAGCAGTTCCCATCCACAGGCCCCAGGAGGCCACAGAGGTAACCTCTAGGCTTCCAGTGACAGAGACCACCCTCCTGCTGAGCCATCCTCTTAGTTTCAGAGGCCAGAGGGTGTTTGATGGGGCAGATGTCTTGCATAAGGCACCTGACAGCTTCAGATCCATGTCAGGGCTCTGCTTGCTGACCAATAAGATAGTGGAACTAACCGAGTGGCAAGTACAGTCCCTCTTGAGCAGGTTTTCCTCTGAACTGTCCTGGAAACATGAGCTTCTTATTATGAGGAAAGAGATGTTTCCTCGTCCAGGAAGAACCTCCTGCTGACACTGGGAAACTCTGCTAAGCCTGACACTCTCAGTAGGAGGCCCCTTAAATGAGACTGAGACCTTTTGTCAGGCATCGAAGCCCACTTTTCCGCTCAGTGATATTTTCCACTTTAAAGTGGAAATTGAGTCAAATTATCTATAGTTATTGCCTTTCTTAAAATGGAAAGAGTAAGTTTCTGTAAAAGAGGGTTTTTAAAAATAATATTTCTTTAATATACCCAAGAGATATGCAAAAGTATATTCAGCTAATTGACAATGGATTTCTGACATCCTACTGATATATTCTAGGCTTTGAAAAGTCTGTCATGACAACAGCCTCATGCTAGGGGTTTCCTGCGCACTGCTTCCTCATTACGGAAGTAATGGCTAAGCGCTATGCAGTAGAACCTCACTGCCATAACTTAGACCTATTAGACCAGGAGCAGGTGTGTAGATCCCCAGGCTGACAATGGCGGTCTATGATGTCACATGGCATGAAAACTCTGCCAAACAGGGACATCATGAGCCTGCCTCAGAAATCTGGATTGCAATGAGGGACAGAAGGTTGAGCAGTTTGTAGGAGAAGCAGAAATGGGACAGCACACTGAGAGAAGCGGGAGCACGATATCACGATACAGAAGAACCCAGAGTACGTGAGCACACAGTTATGAGGTAGAGAAGAGTCGGGAGAGTAGAGGCTGACTTGGCTTGTGGACACAGGAGCGGCAGAAGCAGACATGAAGAGGACCCACATCAGTGTGAATGGTGGAGTTCAGAGTAGGGATTAATGAAATCCTTCGATTTAGAATATCTGAACAAGGCTCCTGCATTCCCTGGAGGCCTGGTATGCACGTTTCCGGGCTGCATGTGCCCCCTTGCTTTCATGCATGTCCTTGTGACAGACTTCCATAATGTGAACTAACCTGAATGGGGCTCTGTCGTTTGCAGCCCAAAGATCCTGGTTAAACATATCAACCCATTCGTCCTGCCTTTGTAATGGGAAAAGCTCTGTTTTTGTTTTTCAATTTATTTTTTTATTTAAGTATAGTTGGTATACAGTCTTATGTTGGCTATATTAGTTTTAGGTGTACAATATAGTGATTTGACATTTTTACTACCTTACAATGTGATCACCCCACCAATTCTAGTAGTCATCTGTCTCTATGTAAACTATTGACTAGATTCCCCTTCCCCTTTTCACCCATCCCCCCCTCCCTTCTGGTAACCATCCCCTTGGTCTCTTTTTCTGAGTCTATTTTTGTTTTGTTTTGTTTTGTTTGTTTGTTTGTTTTGTTTAGATTCCACATGTAAGTGACACCATGCAGTATTTATTCGTCTTCCTCTGTCTGACTTATTTCACTTAGCATAATACCCCCTATATCCATCCATGTTGACACAAATGGCAAGTTTTAATTCTTTTTTATTGCTGCATAATATCCATTACGTATATGTGCCACCTCTTCTTTACCCATGCCTGGATGATAGCCAAGCTCCTATTAATGGACAGCTAACTTGCTTTCATATCTTGGCTATTATGTATAATGCTGCAATGAACATAGGGGTGCGCCTATGTTTTTGAATTAGTGTTTTCATTTTCTTTGGGTAAATACCCAGAAGTGGAATGGCTGGATCATATGGTAGATCTACTTTTAGTTTTTTGAGGACTCTCCGGAGGGCCTGCCCTAGTTTGTAGCCCCACAAACAGTGCACAGGGATGGACAAGCTCTTTTGAGGTTGATTTCCTGGGGAGGTGATGAAGCAACTAAGACAATGAAAAGATGGTCTGAAACAGCAGGTCAGTCTTGTCCCTGAAGCCTAAGAGCTGTACACAAGGCAGGTTCTTTCATGACAGTTCAGGGAGTGGCAGGAAGGGCCGGGAGGGGAAAGTGCTGCGCGCTTGGGGATTATGGCAGAAACTCAGTTTCTAATGTCTTCGCCAACAAGGAGTCCCTCCCTCCTATCTCCTCTCCCCATTTTGGTTTTTCTCCATGGACACTAGGTTTTGAAAAGATTTAATCTAGCACACCAATGGTATTCATTTAGGTAACAAATCATTTTCCCATTGGAGTAGATATGAATCCCGTCCATAAACTCAGAGTGCATAAATGTTACTTTTAAAATCGCTAACTTATCTAATTTGACCCTGAGTCCCCATTTCACTGAGTTGGGAAGAAATTGAACCTCAATCGTTCTTGAAGCTCTATGTGCCTAGTGGGGTAGCATGTAGGGATGGCACTGGTCGTGGATGCATGCGAGCAGTCAAGTCGGAAATCTCCATGGTCCCTTCAGGCCCGCCACTACGCGTCCCATGCCATGTTTAGGGCATCAGGATCTTCCCAGGAAGCCCAGGGCTAGGGACCTCTTCTCTGAGTGTGGCATACAGCCATCCCCTCTGAGGTCTGGCCCTTGTCTGGGAACATTGTCTTGGAAGAGATTAGCAGTTCAAGCTCTTTTGCTTCCTCTCCTGGGCCAGTTGGGAAATCTTTGATTTTTACTTGGAGAGAAGCTTCCCCTGCAAAATTCACCTGGATGACGGGTTGAACAGGAAACCCAGTACCTGTGGGGACCTGCAACTGGAACTTGAACATTCACACACACACACACACACACACACACACACACGTGAGCATGTGTGTCCATGCATGTGTATGCGTATGTGGATTAACACCGTCTCTAAAATAGTGTTTTCTCTCTAGGAATAAAATAGTAATTATGTATATTGGGTGCACACTGTGTCTGAGGTAGCATGGTAAGTATAAATAAGCTGGAGCTGCCCTTGGATGAGTCCCAAAGTGAAGAGGAGCCATGTGGATTAGAGACACTTGTAAAATAAATTCTGCGAAGCAAGCCAGAGAACTGTCTGCTTAGACTCATTAACTTTAGGGAGACCCCAAATGAGGCTTTATTTCTAACATACCTGGTTATGCCTCTTGTAAAACCCTGCAAATGCCTCTTGTTGTCAGTAATTGCTACCTACATCATTCTGACTCTGGGCCTCTGTAGAAGGAACCAAATAACCTTGGACTTGAGGATAGGTTTTCTTTCTGGACTCCCGAGTGCCACTTCTAAGTGCCTCCTGCCTGTCTTCCAGGGTGAATGGAAGTGGCTTTCTCTTTCTGTGTTTTCTTTGGTTGTCCGTTACCAGCCTTGAAACTGTAGACCTGGCCCTTCTGGTTGGAAGGTGCGGCTCATCTATTCCAGGGTTTTCTAAAATGTGCCTTTGGTGCCCTGTGATGGGAGGGAGGGAGAGGCAGAGTAGAAGTGCCTTTCTGTTGTTTAGTGCTTCAAGGTTAGTGTATTCAGGACTTTCATGTACATTATTTCATCTGACCTCACACAGCCCTGCAGAGTGGTGGTGTTCTTTATTTACAAATGTGAAGAATGGGGCTCCGAGAAGGATTTGCTCAGGGTCACAGAGCAGAGCTGGAATCGGAAACCAGCTCTTCTGTTTCTCACACTTGCGCTCTTGTTGCTTCTCAACGGCAGCTAGTCAGTAGGCACATGATAAGCTTTCAGGGTAAAATGAGCACTCTTCAGGCCCTGGATAAATAACAAGTATCAGACATACTCCTTGCCCTCAAGTAGCATACAGTTAAGTGTCTTTATGTGGCACCCTGCTAGGTCAACCAGAAACATAATCCTTGTCCTTAAAATTTTGCAGCCTAAAAGGAAATCAGTGGCTCAGCAGTTTGCTCCCTTATTAGTTGCAGAAAACCCCATTTGAGCCTGCTTTTTCTTTCTTCTCACTAGCTCTAAATAAACACACCCCCAGAGACCCTGACCTTCACAGGGCTTGAAGAGGACGGTGAGATGTTTTTTCACCAACCATCACCTATTCCCCTTTTCTTCTCTTCATTGGCTCATTCTGATCCGGTACCTGAGGCCAGTCTGCCCTTTGTGAATCAGGGAGAGCATGGAAGAAGCAGTTTGGGGCTGATCTGGGGCACAGACATTGTTGGCACACCGAGTACCTGCACTTCTTCCCCTGCTGTTGGTAACCTTGACTTAAATGGAGAGAAAGGAATGGTTTGGGTTGGGAGCAGGTGAGAAGACAGAAAGAGAAAGAAGTGGTGAAAATGGTGTAGTGTCCACTCCTTGTTCATTCCTTTGCACTGGAGTTGCGTCCCCTAAGATAGAAAATGGACACAGATGTCTTTGTTGCAGACTGGGCTAGGGGCGAGGCTCACAGGAGGGTTATGAGATGCTGAGGGTGTGGTCCCACAGTGCTGCTTGGGCTCCAGAAAAAAAAAAATGTGGCCCAGGTTGGGAAAGAAGACATTCTCACTGACTCTGCACCAACAGGCTACCCAAGGCCAGGCTGGAAAGTCAGCCCCTGGCCCAGACAGGGCATCCTCTGATGAATACAGGCAGCAGTGGCCACGGTGAGGGACACAGCACAGTGTGGCTATGAACAGGTAGGGACAGGAGCCTGACAAGAACAAAGCAGAAGCCAGGGACTCTGAGGCTGACAGACTGCTCTATGGGCATTTGTGTGTATCCCATAGTAAAATGGTGATGCCAGTCAAGTATCAGCGTGGGTGGAGGCCTTGGAATCGTTGTGATGTAACCCAGGTGACATTTGTGGGTATGAGCACCAAGAGGCTTTGTTAGGGGGGTGAGCTCTCTGGGCACAAACCTTACACAAGGAGATAATGTTCAGGCATAAAATCTTGCCCTATTAGAATGTTCTACTGTTTTCTTCCTAGTTTTATCTATTTTTATCCTACATACCTCTCATCTAGTTTATATACATTGTCTTTTACCTCTTCTGTTCACAAAGCAACGCAATCTTTTTCTTCCTGATTTTTCTCAGCTCTGTGCACGATGCAGGACTGACTTGCTCCAGGTACTCTCCAGCTGCTCTAAGCAGGAATCATCCCCTCGACTGAGAAAATCAATTCTTCAAAACCCCCATGAATGGGTCTCTGTTTTGTACAAGGGACAGACCGCAGAGAGGTGCTATTGAAAGCCCTAAGGCTGGAGGAGGTTTCCTGGGGAGTGGATGTAATTAGAAAAGAGGACTGTACTCTGAGGCAGGTGACATTCAGAGACCTGGCAGAGGCAGAGTGAGGAGTTAGTCTCCAGAGTTAGTTCAGGGACCCACCACCTGACTCTGAGGGGTGACCAGAGACAAGTTACTGCATCTCCTTGAGGTACAGTGGTCTTTGCATGTGAAATAAGCTCCATCTCACTGAGACGCCAATGAGGCGATGAAGGGGTATCTCTGTCAAGCGTCCAGTGCTGTATGTGTTACCAGCGGTTACTATTATTTCTGCAGGACACAGACACACCCTCCTGATGTGTTCTAACCTCCCGACCTCTGCATTCATCCTCTTTGCCTCCTCTCCTGGGTCTCAGATCCCTACTCTATGCTGGGTCATTCTCATCAACATCAAACACGTACTCTAATAGCTCCCAGCTTAGAAAACAGTTACCCTCTCTTGACCCTGCATTTCTTTCCTGCTAGAGCGTCATTTCTTTGCTTCTCTTTGCAGTAAAATGATTCAATAAAGGTGTCTGTACTCAACTATCTTCACTTCTTCCATTTCATTTTGAGATCACCCAAACAGGCTTTTAGCCACAAAACCGGTCTCGACAAGGTCACCAGTGCCCTCCCTGCTGCAAATCCAGTGGTTCGGCGCCAGCCTGCTCCCAGCCTCCCAGCTGAGTGTGGCAGGCACTACTCACTTGCTGCCTCTTGAAACCTTTGGCTCCTGGGACTCCACCCTCCTGGTTTTCCTCATACCTCATTTACTCACTCTGCCCCTTACAGATCTCTAAATATTGTCTGCCTCAGAGCACAGTCCTCTTTTCTCATTACATTCACCCCCCAGGAAATCTCCTCCAGTCCTAGGGCTTTAACAAACATCGATCTGCTGTCAGTTCCTTGTATAAGTCTCCAGGCTTGTGAATCCAACTACTTAACCTCACCATCTACCTTCTCTCATTCCACATCCCCTCCATCAGCAAATCCTATTGGCTGTATCTTCAAAACATATTTAATATTTAGCTTCTTCTTACCTCCCAGCCATAATGATCTCTCTCTTTGACAACTACAGTAGATTCCTAACTGTTCTTGCATCTACACTTGCCTTCCTATAGTGATTACTATGTGACAACAAGAGTTAGCCTTTTAAAATCCTTTAAGAATGTAATTCTTATTACATCATTCTCCTGCTCAAAACTCTCCAATAGCTTCATGTGATATTTTTAAACCTTCGAGACCCCACACGACTGACCTCTAACTGCAGCTTTGACCTCACCTCTGACCACTCTCCCCCTCCATCCCTCTGCTCCAAGCTCCCTGGCCAACTTGCTGTTCTTAGAACATGCCAAGTATGCTTCCCACTCAGGGGCGCTACCCTGTTGTTCCCTGAGCTAGAACCCCTTGTTTCAGCGAGTAGATGGCCCATTGTAATATTAATAGTTCTCTATTGCTGCAGTAGTAGCAAATCACCACAATTTATTGTAGTAGTTTAACCAACCCCACTCATTTTCTCGCAGTTCTGTAGGTCAGTAAACTGGCACGATGGGGGTGGCTTCTCTGTTCAGAGTCCCCCAAAGTTGAAGCCAAGGTGTCAGCTGTCAGGCGCTTATCAGGAGGCTCTGGGAAAGAATCTGCTTCCATGCTCATTTAGGTTGGTGGCAGAATTCAGTTGCTTGTGGGACTGAGGTCCCCATTTTTCTGCCTCTCAGCTTTCAGAGGCAACCCACAGTCCTTATGTGGCCTTTCCATCTTCAAGACAGCAAGGGTGTGTGTTGAGTCCTCATACATTGAATCACACTGACTTCCTCTTCTGCTCCTGTTCCTTGCTTTGAAGGACTCACCTGATGACATTGGGCCCACCCCCATATTCCTGGATAATCTTCCTAATTTAAGGTTAACCGAGTAGTCCCCTTTTAGTCCCTTTGCCATATGATGTAACATAGTAATATATTTACAAGAGTGACACCAGGGGACAGAGATCATACAGATGAAAATTCTCTCTCACATTAGCCATTTGGTCAATGTCACCAAATGGCTCCCTAATCTAAACAGTGCCTCATCACGCCATTCTGCCTTTTCTGTCTCTAATTCCTGTCCTTGCTTGCTTTTCCTCATAGCACTTATCAATGCCTATATTTGGTTAGTTTATCATCTGTTTCTTTTCATTAGATTGTCAGTTATATGATGGCTAGACTTGGTTTTTATTTACTGCTGTATATGCAGCACCTAGAATTGTGCCTAGAACATAGGTATTCAGTGAGAACTTGTTGAGGAAATAGAAAGAAATGAATGACATTTCTTCTCAGTAATCCAATTGGCTGTCTTTTATGTCTTAGCAATTAACTTGTTCTCTGTTTCTTAAAATACCTCTCTAGCAGTTTATCAGTGATTAATCAGCAGGTATTGAAATACCTTTAACAAACCTCACCCTGTTCTGGGCATCCCGTGGGCTAGGATGCATCTTGGATTTGAGGAGCTTTCAATCTTTAGTAGACTCTTGAAACATTCTAAGAGCGAAATAAGGTGTGTGACTTTTACCCCACAACTCTGAGGAGAGAAATGTCACATTCCTTTATTTTCCCTGATTAACTTGAATCTGTTTTGAGGCCCCCATGCTCCTGGTTGGTAGGAAATATCAAGCCCTTATTATTCATGGATCATTCAAAAATGAAAGAGATACTTTCTTCAGGGAACTTACTGTTTAGTAAATTTGATTTGATGTATCAATTATACATCACTTTTGCATGTCTTCAGTGTACAAATGTGTTAAGCGACAAATGAGAGATACCGAAAACATGCTTTGGGGGTACATGCTGGGGAAAGAGAGTGGGCATAGAAATTAATTCTGGGGACTGAACACTGGGCACTGGAGTTGGGATTACATATAAGCTAGATCTTGGTGGATGGGTAGAGTCTGGACAGCTGATGATAGAAAGGGCAGGCAAAGTTGGGGAGGAAGGTGTGAGCACAAGGTGTGTAAAATAAAGAAAAGGCTGTATGTAGGCAACAACAGGGAGTGGTGGAGAAGAACATTATAGGGCAAAAAAGTAAAAGATGCAGCCCTATCACACATACTACTCCAAATCAATTTCAGGCCATAGATTGTAGATCTAAATGTCAGTAGCCAAAAATAAAACTTCTACAAGATAAAATAGGACCTCTGGATAGGAAAGGAGTTTTTAAACAGAACAGTAAAAATGTGATCATAAAGAAAAAGTGATAAATTGAACTTCACTGGAATTTAAAACCCCTGTTATCAACAGATGTTATTAAGAGAGTTAAAACGCAAGCAACACAGTGGAAGAAGATACTGGGAACATATGTAACAAGAAACTTGCATCCAGAATATGTAAATAAGTTCTATAAACCCATAAGAAAATAATAGACAACCCAATGGAAAAATGGGCAAGAGATTTGAAAAAGTACTTCATATAAGAGAATATTCGAATAAGCAATAAACATGTAAAGTTTAATTAGTCATGGGAAATGCAAATTAAAACCGCAATCACACCTCATTCTTACTATAACAGGCTAAAACCTAGGCCTGATAATACCAAATTTTGGCAGAAATATGGAGCAATCTGTTTCCTCCCACTTTGCTGGTGGGAATGGAAATTAGTACAAACACTTTAGAAAATACTTAGATATTATCTACTAATATTAAAAATACATATCCCTTATGATTTAGCAATTTCACTCCTAAGTATATACCCTACAGAAATCCACACACATGAGCAGCAAGAAAACTGTACAAGAGCAGCTTTACTCATGATAACCTCACATTGGAAAAAGCCCTAGTTATCTCAGCAGCAGAATGGATGAGTGAGTGCTGCATAGTCACGTGATGAAATACTAGACAACCAAAAAAATGAACAAAATATAGCCACATACAGCAACATGGATAAATCTAAATAGTGTTAAGTGAAAGAGGCCAAACATTTGAAGTATATGATTCCATTTAAGTCGGTTCAAAACAAATTGTAACTGTGATAGGGATAAAGTTTATGCAAAAAAAAAGATAAAGAAACAAAAGGAATGATTTAAAAAAAAAGTGAAGGAGGGCAGGGCAGGGTTTGGGAGAAATTTCTGAATGTTCTATTCTTGATCTGGTTGGTGGTCACACAGGGCGGAACTTTGTGGAAAATCATTAACCTACATGGTTTTGATTTCTGTGCTTTTTGTATATATTATTGTTCACAGCCAAAAAGGAACAAGAAAGAATCCTAGAAATATAGGTTGTTCAGAGACTGCTCAGCATCTGGAATGCTAGGCTGGATCTGGATTTTATTCTGTAGGATAGAGAGCCATTGAAGGACTCATATTTTGGCAGGAAGGTGTTCTTTTTACTTGTACTATAACACTAACAGAAATCTAAATAAAAGGAAAATTTTTTATAATACCATCATTTTCACATTTAATCATTTTTTACCACCCTTGCTCAATAAGTGAATAAAAAAAGATAAAATTTTAATTTTTAATGCTGTTTAAAAAGAAATAGGTCACAAGACTATTGCATGTCACTAACCAGTCTTCATAATATTTTTTTTGACTTTATAATATTCATTTGAGTGGATTTAACTTAATTTACTTAACCATTCTCTTATTATTGGTTTAAATTCATTCTGACATTTCATTATTATAGGCAATACCTCATAAACATTTCCTCATTGAATGATTGCCTTAGAATATGTTCTCAGAAGTATTAGTTTAAGGTAAAGGATTATGAATATTTTAATGAATGCTGATATTTGCAAATTACTTTCCAGAAGAATTTTTACTAGTTCATATTGTCAGCCACTATTGTATGAGCAGGCTCATTCATTTAGTCATTCAGCAAATATTTAATGAACACCTAGTATATGCCAGCACTAGCTCAGCTGTCAGAGAGTTTAATGTCAAATTAAGGAGACATAAAACTGACTACAAATGAGGGGCTGGGGAAGGTACCCCAGAAGACCAGATGCATATAGCCAATTAGCCTTAAAATATGTTGTGGCTGTTTTAAGAGATGTGAAAGTCCATTGGTGGTTATTGAGCAGTGGCTGATATGAGCAGAATAGGGCTTTAGGAAGATTAATTTGGCCTTCAGTTGTAAGAAAGACTGGCCCAGGGGTGGGGATGGGGAGTACTGTGTGAAGTAGTGGGGTGAAAAGCAGTGAGGGTTCCTGACCTAGGGAAGAACTGGGGAAAGGGGAGCAGGGGACAGACGAGTGCTGTAACAAGTGACTGTAATGCTAATTAAAAAGTTAGCAGATAACGCATAAGCCATGTAAAATGTCATAGAACAAAATACCAAGTACTGTCAGACCATTAGGGTTGACAGTTCTGTGCTGCAGATGGCTGATGGACTTCAGGGTCTACTTGTGACCCTCGCCTGCCCTGCTCAGTGCCACACACAACCTGATGGTTAGATAATCATGTGGCCCAATTAGTGTGACTCTGGGAACCTTAATGTCTATAGTCCTAATTTTCTGTGTATTTAAAAATATGCCCTAAATGATACTTGGGGGTAGCTTTTCGCATCCCATATATATTGAGATTATCCCAGGATGCTACTGTAGGCCTTACACCATAATAGACTCTGACTTTCCAATACATTTGCTCTTGCAACACCATTATAATTTATTGCTGAAAATGAACACAAGTGGCATCAAAATGCTTCTCCACAGCTTTTACCAGCTCTCTTCATAAAGCAAGGAAGTCATAAATCAGGCAGATGTTCAACATCCGAGTCGAAGCTGCATCTCTAGGTCTGAGCCCAGAGTCTCGGGGCTGGCACGGATGTGTGCCCGGGAACCATTTATGTTCGTCGTCCCTGCCAGAGCATATGGGAGTGCACTAACCGAGAATTACAGTCTCAGGATTCTAAAATCCCACAAAATTAATGAATTGTAAAGTGTTTAGAGGTGGGGAAAGTGGAAGAAGTATGACTTAGGAAAATGGCTTGGTTTAGCAACCCTTCATCTACTGCCTGCTCTGCTTCTTTTTATGGGCAGTGGGTGCTGAGGTCATTCAGGCCAACGCTGTCCCCTCACATTGAGCGTCTCTGTGGGTATTGCCCATGTCAGTTCTACAAGCTTCCAAACCAATGCAAGTGAGATTGTGAATATTCAGGAGACTTCGAGTCAACATCAATAATTTAATGTCTTGTAAAACCAGGAGCAAGTCCTGAAAAACTGAAATTTACCGAAGAGAAACTTAGCTGTTCCTATTTTCCTCTGTTCCTATTGGCTGCCTGCTAATTTCTCTGATCTCTCCTTTACCTATCTTCACATCATTTATGATTTCCCAGCTTTTTTCAGTATTTTCTTTCTAATCTATAAAGCCAACACTTATTTTCTCTCTTGTGTGCCTCTTGGAACATTGCAAACTCAGTCAAAAATATCCTAGAACAATACCCCTGCCATTCATTGAAAGCTTACTATGTTCCAGGCATTGTGCTGGTTCTTTACACACATTATTTCCATAAGATTATCACCATGTTGTACCCAAGACACTGGAAGCCTAGGCTGTTTCAATTAGTATTCAAGGTAACAGTTTTTCTGGTATCAGAATCTATATCAGACTGACTCTACAGCTTATTTTTCTTTCCATGGTGATTTTCTACCTCCCATCAAAAACATAAAGTAATCTAAACACAATTCTGCCCCCTCTAGAATTTGGAAAGTTTGATGCCTTATCAGATTTAGTTGCACATCTGCTCTTCTCATTACATCTCTGGCCCCCAGGAGTGGTTAATGCCTGGCTGGGCGTCAAGCTGTAACTCTCCTGGATTCAGAGGTCTGGCTGAGGTTTTTCAGAGACTAAGGAAAATCCTATTTTCTCCAAGCTGCAGACGTTGAGCAGCTTTGCTGCTGAATATGGGGCCTGTCCTGGAGCTGAAACGCATCCCTAACCGTGTCCCCATCTGGCAGATAAATCTTGTCGTCATCATGCCTGTCGCCGACCACATCTCATATGCCCTGGGCTGTCCCCTGAAGAAGGATTGCCTCCCCAGGTGACTTGTTAAGCCTGAACCACTGTTGCATACATCACCTAGGCAAATCAGATCAAGCCAAGACTGAATTCATGCACGTGTTGAAGAGCGATTTCACCAGATAAAATATATAATGTGTCACATTTGATCTAGCACCCACTAAAGCGACTTTGTCTGGTTGCTTATTAGGAAAAGGAAGGGCTTGGGAGGGAAGTGGGGAACCACTATGCAATTACTGTTGAGTTCATGGCAAGGATCAATCCTAAAACAATGCTGCATTTTTAAAAGTTTTCACCTTTTTATAACAATAACTTTCAAACACACTCAAAAGTAGAAAAATAGTCAAATGAAGCTTCATATGCCCATAAATCAGATTCAACAATTATTACATTATTGCACCATGAAAAACTTACAATAACCCAAAACTTCAGAGAGCAAATCAAAAAGTGAAGACAAAATTACTAATCCATAATCTTATACTATGGATTATACTTGATTAAAAGTTCATATTCACATTTGAACTTCCTTCCTTTCATTGAAATATGGTTAAAAGTAATTCCCCAATCATTTATTTATTGCTCTGGAAATTTTCATATAAAGCCAAGCATGTGTATGTATATTTTAATTGCTTCATTTATTCCTAAAAACCCACTTTTGGAGGTCAGTAGTAGGATATCAGCTTACAGGCCTCGTGTGACAAAGAGAAGTAACATGAGTCAAATTCAAACTCCTTGTTGCTTCTTCTCAACAAATAGACACCCAATTATTTGTTTAAAAATCTTTACCGAATGCTTATTATAACTACACAACTGCTAGGCAGAGGCAATAAATATGACAAAAAAAGGAAAAGGTGGCATGGCGTTAGAAGAAATATTGACTCAGCCACGTGCTCAACAAATTGTAATGAACAATATTCATAACAATAAAACTATTGTTATTATTATTATATGCTATCAGGATAAGATCCTGCCCTTAAGAAGCTTTCAACCTCATTGGGTGAGACAGACATTCAAAATAATAGGTGCCACAAGGTTATAAACAAATGCTGTGATAGAATTCTCCATGGGGATATTGTAGGGAAAATAAGGAAGGAATTAATTGTATCTAAGATGGGTAAGAACTGAGCTGATGCAGTGCAGACCCAGTAGGTGCCCTCCAGGTGGGGGCCTGGGGTGCAGGGGATGGTGATGGGCTGGAAATCCAGTGGCGGGATGAGCTGAGGAAAGGCACAGAGACGTAAATTATGGAGGGTTCATGGTACTCCAAATAGGCACCATGACTGAACTGGTGGTTAGACAGGAGGCCCCATCAGAAACAACCTTTTATGCCTTTGAGCTGTGTCCTATAAACAGCAATGAGCCAGTAAAGAATTTGAGTGACAGGGTTTGGTCTGGGAGCTGTGTGCAATAGGGGTATCCACAGTGCCTAGAATAGCAAAACCTAGTAATTCCTGGGGGGAAAAATGGTTACATGAATATTATATCTTGATAAAGTTCCAGAGAGGCCTGTTGTAAAAGCCGGAATATAATGGTAACGAGAACCACAGGACAGTACATCATCACCGTGTGTGATCAGGGGCTTTCTGATCAGTCTTGCCTATAACCCCACTTCCCTTCTGAATTCCATTGTCCGTGGAGCCTGTCATGAGCTCCTGCCCTAGACACCAAACCTGGGTCCCTAGTCAGCCTCGACTCTTCCCTCCTACTCAGCCTGCCTCCGGGCCCCTGCCCCATCAAAGATCTAGAAAATTGCTAAATCCTAGATTTTACCGCCTGAATGTTCTTCATATCCAGTCCCTTTCTTTGTTTCCACCCGCTACTGTCTTAGCACAGGCTCTTATCCCCTCTCACCTGGACTAACACCTACTACTAGGTTCCTGGCCTCCAGTTTTACCACCTTCCCATTTATTGCCCACAGTCCCACATCAAATCCCGTAACTTCTTTGTTTAAAATTCTTCACTGGCTCCCCACCGAACACGGGATACAGTTCAAAGGCAGAAAACATTGTTTCTGATGTGGCCTCCTGCTTAAGCACTAGTTCATTCATGAGGCCTCGCGGGAGTGCCATGAATTCTCCATACCTTTACATGTACACGATGTGGATACTAATATAATGTCATTAAAGCAAAGGCCCCCATGATCCAGTCTCAAAACATGATCATGATACAAAAAGCATAGTCCATCAACTAAAAAGAAATTTATGAACAACTGGGTTTTTTGTAATGGCTATTCTTGGACAGTTTACAGGGACTCGACCTTAAAAAACATTTTTCTGTTCACAACCCTTTTCTCTTCTATCCATTTTCCTTGCATATTGCAAATACCCCCCACCTCTTTCTTCAGAACCACCCCTGCTTAGCCCTCCCTGGGGCCTTGCTCTGATCACTCTTCAGGTCCTGCTATTCCTCCCTCTTCTATAGATTCTGTGCTGCCTACGGCCAGAGGACCAGAGGGCTACAACAGGCAGCAATTGATCAGACAGACAAAGCCAGATACCTCTTTAGTGAGCAGAGAGTGCGAACAGGCTGGGAATACACACAATTACAATTTGAGTTTCATTACCCAAAGATGAATAAGCCATCTGTGATGATGGACACCTCGCTCCCCAGTGGTGTGTACATCACAATCATTTTATGTTTATTTTTGTTGTAGGCAACTTTCATCTTGTAGATGACATTGCCAACATTATAATGAGCCAGGAAAGCTTGCTTACTGGAAGAGAGGTTGAGGGCAGCTTGCGTTAGGAGAACTGCTTCTGCCAGTAAGCTGGGATTGTCTGTTTTCCTTCTCTGAATTCACACTTCAGGCTGCCTTTGGCTGGCATCACCTCCGGGGCTTTCGGGAGGCATTTTGGGATCGGCTGTCATGAGGGTAAAAAGCAGTAAGGCAGCCAGGGCCGAGCCAGCAACTGCTTCGGCTTGGGGGGCTTTCTTGCTGTTGGTCATTTGTCACTGTTCCCTGGCCTGCTGGCCACGCAGGCCCAGCCCCTTCAGCAGTCCCAGTTTCTGACTTGGCCTGGCTCCTTGCGTAACTACTTGTTCCAGTGTTTATGTCATCTTGACATTGCGTGCTGTTTGCCTACCTGGCCTTCAACCCCGTGGCTGCTCGATCCCTGCATTCTGAGGGGCTCTGCTTCCCTGGGCCCTGGTGCCTCCTGCTTCTGGCCTGAATGCTTAGGACTTAAGAGAACTTAACAGCAGGAGGCGATGAGCAAATTAGGGACATGCTAAGGGAAGGGATTAAATTGATAACGTTGGGATGAAGGGAAGGTTACTTAGAAGAAACTGTGTAGTGTTGTTTTTGACGTTGGTGGCACATTGGAGTTACCTAGAGAGTTAAAAAAAAAAAATGCTTGGTCCCCAAACCAGTTAAATTGAAATCTTTTGAATGGGGCCTGTGGAGGCCAGCCTCCAAGATAGTCCCCGATAGTATTTCCCCTGGGGATTCATGCCCTTTTATAATTCTGTCCCATAGAGTGTGGGCTGGACTTTGTGACTCACTTCTAATGAATAGAATAAGGTGGAAGTGAAGATATGTGACTTGCAGACTAGGTAATAAAGTCATATGGTATTGCTTTCTGGCTTTCTCAGATCACCTGCTTTGGAGGCAGCCAAATGTCATGTCATGAGCAGGCCCATGGATAGGCCCACATGGCGAGGAACTCTGGCCAAAAGCCATGTGAGTGTGTTTGGGTTTATCCTCCCACCCCAATCAAACCTCAGGTGATTGCAGCCCCCAGCTGACACCTTGATTAAAACTCTAAATCAGAAATACCTGGCTAAGCTGCTTTGAATCCTGATCCACAGAAACTGTGAGATAATAAATGTATGTTTTTTAAGCCACTACGCTGTGGGGTGATTTGTTACACAGCAATAGATAACTAATACAGGGATCAAGCAACCGTCCTTTTTACAAATTTCCCAGGTGATGCTAAAGTGTAGCTGCTGGCATCAAGGATTGAATGAGAGAGGAGGACCACAGGAGCTGACTGGGAGCTGTGGCTGTGAATGGATACCGCGTGTCAGTGACTGGGCTACACACTTATAGCTGGTATCTTGCTGACTTCACAACGCCCTCTCTGAGTTACATGGTATCATCTCTACAGACAAGAAAACTGAGGTTTGGCAAACCAAATTTGCCCAAGGTAGGAAGACTTAACACCTAGGTCTAGCCTTATTCAGTAGCCTGTGTTCTCTCTGCTGTTTCTGATGCAGCACCCCCTCATCCCCCAAGAGAGAGCACGGACCAAGGTGAGAGGTCTGATTCCTGCTAAGCCAAGAGCTGTAATTTGCCTGCCTGTTAGTTGTTTGTACCTGGATTTGCCTTCTGCTCCAGTGGCTGCTAAGTGCTCTCCAGAGGGAGTGCTGATTACATGCTCACCAGGGACAGTACGTGCATCAGCATCTAGCACTCAGTGAATGTTTGCTGGGGACGCCTGAGGCAAGAGCAGTTTTGAAGAGAAGAGGCTAGGCCAGGCTGTGCAGCCTTACCTGCCAGCAGGGATCAAATGGGGGCTCTCTATTCATTCCTTGGAGAAGATTCGGGGTCCTGGGGTCCTGAGCCATTCTCTCTGACCATTTTATGCAACCATGGTTACTAAACCTGAAGCACTTTCCAGTTTCCACCCATCATGTACTAAAGTCATCTCCACGGTGCCAGGTGGGCCTGGGCTCCAAGTCACTAAGTACATGCTGCCTAAGTGTCCATCACTAACCCTGGGAAGAAAACCTGCCTTGAATTTAAGATGGTTCTGGAGCAACTGCCATAGGAAAAGTGAAAAAGCACATTTCCTCCATTTGGAACTTGTATGAGAGTGTTTTTAAAATCATAATTATCATCCAAGCTCCATAGTGTTCATCAGGCTTCAGCTACAGATACCATCCTAATAGAAACACATTATCATAATTGAATAATCTTTAATTAGTGATTCGAAAATGAAAAACAGCAAAACAAAACCCAAACCTAGCTCTCAATGTATGTTTAGGAGGATTACACAAAGTAACTATCTTGTGGAAATAGCTCAGTAAATTTAATTACTCAGCAGTGGAGTTCTGTAAATCTGGAAATAACTAGCTAAGTCAGTTAGCTGCTCCAGCCTGGCTCACATTATCTTCACCATCTGTGGGGGCTTCTGGGAAGTGTCTTTAGTTGCCCAAAGCTGTTCTGTCATCGCGCTCAAGCACACAGAGACACCGCTAAGGCTTTGAATGGTGGTGACAGTGATAGGGAGACGTCGTGCTTCTCCAATGACCATCCATCACTGTAAGTTGGAGAGAGCAATGAAGTGAGGTGCAGCCGGGCAGCAAGAGGCTGGGACTTGATGAGAGTGGAGATCAGTGAGGTGCAAACAATACAGCCATGCGGTCAAGGTGACATTTCATTCCCCCACTCCCACTTCGTCTCTGCCCAGCAAGTCTGGATACCATTTAAAAATATGTATTTGCAAGGGGCCGGCCGAGTGGCTCAGTTGTTTAAGAGCTCGCTCAAGAGTTTGAGCTCTGAGCAACAGCAGTTCGAGTCCAGCCCGAGCTGAGCAGCCGCTGAGCTGCCAACAGGTAGCAGGATGGCTCAGCTTGAAATAAATAAATAAATAAATAAATAAATAAATAAATAAATAAATAAATAAAATAAAAATATGTGTTTGCGGGCCGGCCGAGTGGCCCGTTGGTTAAGAACTGGCTTGGGACGCCAGAGGGCCCCGGTTCGGATCCCACATATGAGGGCCAGTGACACTGCCCTCTACAGTTAAGATGCTGAACAACAGCTCAACCTGGAGCTGAGCTGCTGTGAGTCGCTGGGGACATCGTAGGCTGCAGTCCCCTGCTGCAGTGGGTTGCCATAAGCTACCATGTGTAGCCAGCAGCCAGCGTGAGCGGCCAGCAGCCGCTGTGAGCGGCCGTCCAGAAGCCAGTGACTGATCTGCCTCGCCCCGGAAGAGTACAATGATGGTGCCAGCTGGGGCCAGTGAAGCAACATCCTCCACAACTAGACTGAAGAACAAAACAACAGCAACTTGTCTGTTCCCCTTCCCCGATTCCCCAGCGCTGTTCCCCTCCCCCCAATTCCCCAATAAAATCTTTAAAAAAATGTATTTGCAATGAGGGTAATAGTATAACATTTACAAAATTTTAAAAAGTTAATATTGAAAGATATGAAGAAAAAATTAAAATCACCTGTAATTCTACCACCAGTAGGTAACTACTTTTGATGTTTGGGAAAATGTCTAGTCTTTTTTAACAGACACACATTTTTTTTTAATCTGTTTAGTTTCCTTTCTTGTTTTTTTTTTTAAATTTATAGTCATATCATGAACATTTCCTCCTGTCATTGGAAAGTCATTTAATGGATGGTCAGTAATCTATTGTAGGGCTGAGTCATGAGTTAATTAACCAGTTTCCTATTATTGGAAATATACAAGTTGTTTTCAATTTTTCACTCTGTAAATACTATATCTGCATGCTTTATTTTACATAAATCTTTGCCCTCTTCACTTCTTAGGATAGATTCTAAGAAGCAGACTTTTTGGGCCAGAGAATTACACATTTTTACGTTCTTTTCAGTATACTGTTAAAGTCACTGTGCCCCTAAGACACAGGACTGCCCTGTTTGGTTGTGCAGTTTGAACGCTGCACAAAGGTGCCAAGCTGAGAGGATGAACTGGTGCTGAGATCCAGTTGGCATGTCCCTTGCCCAGCCTTGCATCCTGCACATAGGGCACTACATAAAGAGAAAAGAATGCTTCTTACCTTGCCCCAAAGTGCCATCTGGTTGTTATACAATTCACCTGTGGGGTCTCTGCCTGCTCAGAGGGGACTTGTTTTTCCACCATGTCTATGTAGGTGTGTTTTTGTAAATCCTACATAGGTACTGTATGGGCTATCTAGAGGCTGATTTAACAGTACGATTTTTAGAAGTTGACAAATAGACATAGAAAAATTGGTATCTCATTCAAATTTACTTTTGGGTGTCTCTTTCAATGGTTTGGATTGCCAAAAGCCTCCCTTCAAACCACCTCCACTATTGTCTTCCATCTTCTTATCAAAGTGCCTTCAAATAATTGTTCTCTGGATCACAAAGTTCTGCAAATTGGGCTTTTAGTCTTATGTTAGCCACTGTGATCCTAATACTAATGAGGTATGTGTTTCTTAGCAACCTCCTCTCCAGGTCTTATACCCACTTGGACAGAAATGGATTTCCTGTGAAGCTAATGTCACTGAAGCTTCTGGTTCCTTCCAAGGCCCTGGACCTAATTTGGTTTCAGCAATTTTTTTTATGGAGAGTCACCCAAATTGTATCACCTTCAGACTCTGCAAAACATGGACTCGCCCCTTCCTAGGAACTGCTGCTCTCAATTATTTCCAGTTCTAAATTTTATCTGAGTGTCTGTTAGCACTAACTGGAATCTTGGAAAATGCTATTTTAAAATTTTTTGTTTCAGACTAGTCAATCCTTTGCATACCTACCTACTCTGTATTGTCTCCAATTATTGCCTTAGGATTATAATTATCTCTTCTGTCCATCATGGTTTTTATAAAATATATAATTGCAAACATGTTTCTATTTTTTTAATTAAATTTATTGGGGTGACAATGGTTAGTAAAATTACATAGGTTTCAAGTGTACAATTCTATAATACATCATTTGTATATCGCATTGTGTGCTCACCACCCAGAGTGGCTTGTCTGTTTTTTGGCTGCCCATCCAATCCCAGTAGTCCTTAGCCTCACCTTCCCAGCCGCGTGCATCCTACCTTTCTCTAGGATCACCAGATCGTCTCTGGTTAACAAAGTTATTAGAGCCTCTTGATTCTATTCATGCTGATTTTGAGCCTCTTGGCAACCACAGATAGCCCCCGGGTCTACGTAAATATATGCACGTTGCCAGACTCATTTTTTGTGAGACACCTGTTCACATTTCAGTGGTGCTGCATGGTCTAACTTTGCTTTGTAAGCACAACCAGGGATGTTGAATCTAAAGGTAGTTTAAGCAAACTGCCTGGTGTTACATCTTGTCTTTGCCCTTGTCTATCTTAGGTAAATTATATAGGTCAATTTTTGGATCAGTTTTTGCATCTGTAAAATGGGTATAGTAATACCTATCTCACCAAGTTCTCTGAGCAATAATAAGATAATATATTTAGCATATTTTAGCATGGAGCCTATAACTTATATAGTTTTTATAATAATTATTGTCATTGTTTTTAAAACAACAATAGTTAGAATTGCCATTTTGGAAAAGAATAAATTAAGGCAAGGTTTGTTTTGTTCATTGCTATATCCCTAATGCCTAGAATAGCGCCTGGCACTTAATAGATGATCCATAAATGTTAGTGCTTAAACGAGTGAATGAATAATGTGTATAGATCCAGAACTTGCTGTGTTTTAGGTAAAGCACACCCCAAAACATTGAAGTTTGGTTCAAGAGACTAAAGCAGTAGGTGATGTATACAGCAGTTTATGATTTAATCAGGGATTCTCAAAATCTTCAAGTAGAGGAAATCGATAACTAAGACATGATTTGCTTAAGGGAATTGGGCTGTTTCCCCCGGGACCTGGGAAACAACTACTGAGTGGTCCATGGTGCCAGTTGAACTGGTAAGCAATCTTGGGCTGAAACCAGGCCAGTTGGGGTAGATGAAGGAGTGGGGAGGGAAGGATAGTCAGCCACAGGCATTAGCACCAGAGCCCCTGCTTCGAGACAGAGTTTCTGAACCTCAGATCCCAGGATCTGTGTCCACAGACTCTGGGTGGAGGTGAGTGTTGTCTGTGACCCCCTTAAAATTATTTACAGGATTTGGGAGATATCTGAGTATGAGCATATATATGCATTCTTCTGGGATCTCAGTACTTTTGGCAATTTTCAGATAGTTCCAAGACCCAGAAAGGATTAAGCATCAGTTGAGTTTCTGCTTAAAATCAAGAAGGGAGAGGGAGAAGAAGTAGGGTTCAGGGTGGCACCTGCCACAAACGTGAAAGAGGAAGCAGCAGCATTCTGTGTGATGCCTCCCATCACTTCTGGGGAGGGAGTAAAAGGCTATTTTTCAGACCAAACTATGCCATTCTCTTCAGCTTGGCACCTTTGGATGCTCACCAAACATTAGCAAGTTTTGCTATTCTTTCTGAGTCATCAACTCAATGCCTGGCTTCTGAGTAGGATTTAGACCAGGCACACCCATCCCCTAAAGTACCCGGCCAGAAGACAAGGAAAAATGTCCAGATTTAGCATCTGGGACTAGAGGAGAAGAATGGATACGTGTTCATGTTTATCTCATGTCACAGTGGGAGATACCTACATTCTTCTTTCCTTTAGTTGTTTCACCATAGAAGATCTGAGAGGAAAAGCTTCATGCAAAGGCATTAAATTTTAGGAAGGGGTTTTCAGGATGAACAGCTAGCTACTGACTTGAAGTTAGGAAAGTCTCCCCTGGTCATCTGGCTGGATGTTGATGGTGATTAAGCAGTCACTTTAGAGCCAACAGATACCATTCAGCTTTAAATTTAAGCCATAAATAGAAAAATGTTCCTTACAGAATAAGCTCCTTTAGGTTGAGTCTAACTATGGCCCTTTACATTCTACAGACTCATCCTTTTGGTGTTGTCTTAGAATCTGTGGTTTGTTGATGTGCAGTCAGATGGGAGTCTTGCAATGGGCCAGGGATGCTCAGCTTCCATGACCTGCCACCTTCTGTCACCGTCCATTTGAGGTTCCCATCTTGTCTCCTGAAGTACACAAAGGTACGGGCTTCCTCTGAGATTGAAAATGAATGAGCACTCATCTGATTTTAGAGCTGTGGAATACTCCTTGAAATAACTGCAGTTTTCCTTTCCACTAACACTTTTTTGGGGGTCTATTTTATTTTTTTATTAGTTTCAGGTGTACAAAACAACACAATGATTACACATTTACACCCTCCCCCCAAGTCTGCTACCCCTCTGACATTGTACATAACTATTACAATACCATTGCATTGACTACATTCTCTATGCTGTACTTTATAACCCGTGATTTTATATATATATATATATATATATATTTTTATTTATAATTATAGTTGATATTCAATATTATTCTACATCAGCTTCAAGTGTCAATGCAGTGGTCGGGCATCTACACAATCTATGAAGTGATCCCCCTGATAAGTCTAGCATCCATCTGGCACCCTACATAATCTTGACAACATTACTGACTATATTCCCCTACTGTATTTCACATCCCCATGACTATTTTGTGACTACCAATTTGTACTTTCTAATTCCTTCACCTTCTCCCCCATCTCGCAAACCCCCTCCCATCTAGCAACCATCAGGTTTTTTTCTGTATCTCTGAGACTATTTCTGTTTTGTTCGTTAACAATTTTAAAAGGTAATTTTTATAAAGAAAAAGCTATCAGACATAAAAGACTGGAAATTTCATGGGGCTGAGTGTCTGACACATCAGAGGGGTCATACTAATTCCCATTTTGCTGCTTTTGCTTAAATGCCACCCCACCGTCCAAGTGCTCATATTATTATGGTCAGGGCCTTGAGAGTGTATAACCTGTTTGCTGCTCTCCTGCTCCAGGTATTAGACCTTGTCTCTCAACAGAAAATATGACTCAAATGATCCCTGGCAGTGTTGACTTTTTATCTTAACAACAATGAGGTGTGCTTTGAAGATGAAGACCTGGGAGGAAGGGGTATTCAAACCTGGCTCTATTTTTTAATGCCGAACATGTACAACTCATGATGTAATAAAAGCTCAACCTTTTCTTTATTAGTTTTTGACTCCCACTGTCCCCTGCTCTCAGAAAATAAATGAAAAATAATCGATGGTTCTCTAGTCATTTTAAGTCCCAACACAATCTCAATTCAGTAACTAGATTAAACCCAGTCCATGATATTAATCAGTGCCTTAGTCTTCATTCAGAGATGAGACGTCTCCTCATCTTTCCTGGGCTAAGGCAGGTAGTTGGCAGCTGCCTGCTTTTAATGAAGGGACTGTGATTGGCCTTTACTCTTTCTCCCACTCACCTTCTCAGACTCCCAAACTGCTATTTTACATATCCTTCAAGGGCTAAGGGGACAGAAGATGAAACCGATGTAAGAGGAAAGGAGAGCTCTGACTTGCTAGGTGACTTTTGCTCTCAGTCTGGAAAGTTGTCAAGATCCTGGGTCCTACAGACACACTTATCACTGAGGACCTCTCACATGCAAGTCTTGCACTGTGGGGAGCTTCCTTCATTCAGAGGCAAGATGCTTCCCAGTAGCCCCTGGCTCACTGGTGGTCCACCCAGCAGTGTGCTGGCTGCCTACACCGCTGCACTAAAGTTGATTGTGCACATCCATTCCTGACTGGATGTTCAGAGACTTCAGACTGGTAGCTGGAAATTGGCCTTGGCGGGGGCACTCAGGAAATTGGTAAGCAAAAAATCAGAGCTTATTGGTTTATTTCCAGAGAGTTGGTTCCTAAACATTTATCAGCATCTACCTTGCTCTGGCCCATGCTGTTGGATTCTGCTTGCACTCCCAGGCAGTCTTCCTGGATGGGATTTAACCAGAACTAGCCCAGTTCTCTCTCTCCTGTGTCTATAAGTAATGCTTACCATATTTTGTCCTACCAAACTCTGGGAGGATTTCAGGCAGGTCTCAAAATAGCAGCAGCAGCCACTTTTTCCAAAGAATCTATTTATCACACCCTCTCCCCTCTTTACGCTTTGGTTCTTTTTTATGGACTTTATCTTGCTGAAAGGTTCCAAGAGTCATGGAACCAGTTCAACTGATCATTTCCTTTGTAAACTCTGCATCTGGGAGGCTGTCCCAGATTCACCTTGGTATTTGATATGTCTGAGTCCTGTTTAAATAATTCTTCTTCTTCTTCTTCTTCTTCTTCTTCTTCTTCTTCTTCTTCTTCTTCTTCTTCTTCTTCTTCTTCTTCTTCTTCTTCTTCATCCATGTGTCATTCTGGGCTAGGTTGTCATTCTAGGACTTGCTAAATGCTGGGGAAGCATTAACACAGCCCCATATCATGAGCACTTAGAATTTGTGCTGTCCAATATGGTAGCCACTATGCTCATGTGGCTAAATTTAGATTTAAATTAGAAGTAAATAAAATTTAGTTCCTTGGTTGCACTAACCACATTTCAAGTGCTCAACAGCTACATGTGACTAGTGCCTTCTTTATTGGACAAAGCATTTCCATCACTGCAAAAATTGTATTGGACAGTGGTGATTTGTATGAACCTTGCCATGAGAAGTTTAAACTGGTAGGGATCTGATATGAAAACGAAGGAGAGCCTCAATTCAAAATAAATGCCTGGGTGTATTAAATTGAGATCTTGAAGTTCACTTCGTACAGGCTACACAACATTTCACAATTGAGATGTCATTGTCAAACCCTATAAAGGGACAAGAGACAAGGTTATATCAACTTGTAGCCTTTGGCTACAGCACCAAAAGAATGGACTGATTTCTTGGCAAATGTCATGCACATTTGCAAATTTTGATATGAGTGTTCTCAACTTTGTCACTTGCTTTTAAATCATCACTGTGTTTTTGACACTGGTGTCCATCAACTTTTGCTAATCTGCTTAGAGGTGGGAGTTCGGACGTGGGTCTGAGATAAGGAAGATGAGGGCTCTCGGGAGTCAGTCCATATGCCAAGGTCCATTGAAATCGGTAGTTTCAATAGAGCTCAAACTTTATGGGCTCCAGGAAAAATGTCTTGCCCACCAGGATCCAGAAATTTTTTTGGTTATATGGGATTTGGAGGTATCATTAGGCTCGATTTGGGATCTTGACTTTACACCATCCTGATCAGTTCATTCATAAACCTAGCACATGGATTCTTGCACTGTAAGCTGAGGATTTTCTCCAATCACAAGTAAGGGGGATTTATATTTATGTTTCAGTGTAGGTATGTGAATGAGCATATTTTGAAGTATGCCAAACTAGATCGGATTGCCAGTTTTGAGATCGCCAATACACTAGAGCTATCACCATCAACATCACTGTGCAGCATTTTGAAGCCCCTGTTGACAGGGTCCTCAAGTGAAAAGTGGCTTTGGTCTTAGAAGTGGCCTTATAAGCACAGCCCATCAAGTCCAGTTCTTGAGGGGCCTGTGTGTGTTGTGACATATCTTTATAACGTGCAGTGGAGACAGCAGTGAGGCAGTTTTGCTGATGTATGTAGGCTTAATGGTCTTGATATTGTCATCCTGAGTTATGAGGCTTTTCACGGCTGATGGTGGTACAATGCCTGATGGCAGAAGAGGGCAACAAGGTAGGAAAATGTGAAGAGCTTCAGTGGTAAATCAGGGGGACCACCCTGGACATGGAGAGTGGTGCTTGGCTTGCAAAGGCATGTTTTCCTCTGGTACACACAAAAGTCTTTCAAAGAAGATCATTAAACTAATGAGAGTGAAAAGGAAATGGCCCAAGGATCGCTCAGATGTTGATGGGTGAATGCAAAATGGTCTATTTTTTTCTGGGATGCAAATGTGGAATGATCAAGTTGACTGGATTTCTAGACACCATCCACCAGGATCAGCCCCTTCTTCTATGTTTATGTTTTGGAAGCTCAGCACTTTTTTCTGCCTCTTTTAGGAATATAGAAAGAGAACATGGTTGCTCTTGGACCCTTGGAGAAGATCAGAAATAAGGTGTTGTGTTTTACTTTGTTTTTCTTGTCCAGTTTGTAAGACAAAACTTGTGTCAGCATCTGCCTGAAGGTACCTTTGAGAACACACCTCAGTCAGATGCATCCACGTTCCTGCTTAGCCTGGGGATCAGACCAGAATTGATGCCTGACTCTACAGATGCCACATAAAAACTTGAAGCCTGAGTCACAAGACCTGATTCTGTGATAAAGTCTTTCTTACTGCTGGTCTTTGCTTCTTGCACCATTTGTCCAGATTCCTTTTTGGGATCTTTCACCCATTCTCTTCTCATTTCCATTGGGATGTAGGAAGATTTCTATTCCACATTTCTATTTTGCTATGTTTTTACTCTTGCCACATAGACTTCATTCGTGGCTTTTCAATATCTGGGTCCACGTCCTCAACTGGAATCTATGCTCCACTGATCATCTGCTTCCAGAACTGTAAGAAAAAGGGCACTTTTGCTATGAACACAAACTTAAGCTCCATCACCAAAGGGAAGAAAATGGCCTCACCCCAAATGTTACTTCAGTCCTTAGTAACGAATATTTCATGATACTAGTTGTGGGTATTAACCTATGAAGATTATGAAAATGTACAAGGCTCAACTCCATCCTTAAATAACTTAAACTTTAGTTAGATATAAAAACTAGAGCAGATGAAAAATCAAATGATACAACTATTAATAGCTTCAGTGTGTTAAATGCCTACTGTGTGACAGGTGATTTACATATATTATTTTAATCTTCAAAATTACTCTACAAAGTATCATTATCTGCAGCCAACAGATGAGAATCCTGAGTCTCAGAAAGGGCAAGGGACTTTGCACAGCTCACTCAGTTAACAAGTGGTGCTACCAGGGTCTGTTATCAAAGCCAGAAATCTTTCCTCTGAAATATATTACCTTTATTTTTGCTCATTTTAACAAGGACAGAGATTATCGCTGTGCACAATATTGCTGCGTAGTAAGAAGAGTTATAAGGAATTCTCAAGAAGGAATGTGGTCTGTGGCCTTGGGTGGTTAGAGGAGACTTTGGACAGAGGTGGACTGATTTTATCTAAGATCTAAAGAATAAGGAGGATGAATTAGGAAGAAGAAAGAGGGAGCAGCCTACCTGCAGGGGACTGGCTTGAGCCCCAGCATCCTGGAGTGGTCTTGAGGGGTACACATGGAGGTGTAGCTTAGTTCTATCTCTGTCCTAACTGAGAGGCTTCTCAGGGCTGGAGAAGTACTAGGGATAGGATAGAGTCATGGCTGTTATCCCCATGCCCAGGGTGCTGCTGGCAGCATCTTCCTAGTTTGTGTCCTCCATGGCCATATTCTAGATGAGTGCCAGGAGAACAAAGTTTTTGGATGTCAAAAAGTGTTAACAGGGGCCGGCCGTGTGGCTCAGTTGGTTAAGAGTGTGAGCTCTGAGCAACAGGGTTGCTGGTTCGAGTTCCACATGGGCCAGTGAGCTGCGCCCAAGCTGAGCTGCCACTGAGCTGCCAACAGGTAGCAGGATGGCTCAAGCTAGTGAGAGTGTGTGCTCTTAACAACAAAGTTGCTGGTTTGACTCCCGCATGGGATGGTGGGCTACACCCATCTGCAACTAAGATTGAACACGGCACCTTGAGCTGAGCTGCCCTGAGCTGCTGACCGGCGACCAGATGGCTCAGTGGTTAGAGCATGTGCTCTTAGCAACAAGGTTTCCGGTTGACTCCCACATGGGATGATGGACTATGCCCATCCGCAACTAAGATTGAACACGGCACCTTGAGCTGAGCAGCCGCGAGCTGCCCACAGGCAGCCGGATGGCGACTGGGCTTGGAGCTAAGCTAGCGGTGCCCTCCACAACTAAGACAAGGACAACAACTTGGCTGTTCCCCTTCTCCAATTCCCCAACACTGTTCCCCTTCCCCAATTCCCCAATAAAAAATCTAAAAAAAAAAAAAAGAAAAGAAAAGACAAAAAAGGTGTTGACAACCCGTTTTCTGGTGGTGCAAGTTCTAGGTCTGAGGCTTACCTCAGGGGTTGAATAATTATTAGGTATTTGGTTTCTTTGGCTTTGAAGCTATCTTGAACAGATTTTAGACTTTTGCTCTCTATATATGCTTCTGATCCAGAGCCAAAGATCCTGACTACACAGAGTTACTAAGCGTAAGAATTGCTATCTGACAGCCAAGGGCCTGTGCTGTCTCCCGGGTTGTTAGCCAAACAGACTGGGGGCACTATCTGTAATTGTATCCCATCATCCTATCTTGCTTACTTTCATCTTCACAATCATTTCAAGAAGCAGGTCCTATTATTATCCCAGTTTCGCAGACAATGAAACTGATTCCTACAGAAGTTAAGACACCAAATAGAAAGGAGCAGGTCATAAGGATTCTCCTTCCTCTCTAGGTTGGACCAAAACCTGGCACACAAGTTCTCTTAGGCTTTTCCAGGTACAGTCCACACAGTCCCTGTCATTCATTCTCTGCACATCCTTTGCCTGTCCAGCTTCTCTTATGGTACCCCTCTGCCTCTGATGTGAGAAGCCACAGAAGCCCCACTCGTGAGCGCCCGGCTCAAGGATCCTCTTTTGGGAAGTGGACAGTAGTGTGAGAGACCTCCCAGAGTGCACCTGGCTCCCTGTGCCTGTCAGAACCACCAGGAATAAATCCCCTCTCGGCCCAGCAGTAATCAGCTCACGCCTTGAAGCATGAAATTTGATTAGCGCTTCTATCTCATCTGCACCCCTCAACTGTTATTACATCTCACAAAATTTACGGAGTCCCACCCCTCTGACAGTGTGGCCCCGGTGTAGGACTCGGCGACCTCCGTGGAGCAGGGACAGGGCTGGCTGCTTACTAAGTGAGGAACTTTCTCCTTTTTCATTTCTAAGAACTTATATATACAGACCAAAGATAGTGCTGCCAGAAAAGGGAGCTCACTTCTCAGGGAAACCTAAGGGCTACCCAGATTGGTTTGAATGTCAGCGATGTTTTATTTGCAGTATTTATTTAATCCTCATGGCAACCCAAAGAGTTAAGTGAAATTATTATGAAATTATTATTTTAAAATGAGGAATCCAGGGAGGAGAGTGGATGCGCCCTATGCTCAAAGTAACGCTGAAAGTAAATGGTGGTTCTAGGATTCAAGTCTATCTAAGTAAAAGTACATAGATTGCATTGTTATTCCCATTTTACAGCTAAGTAAACTGAGGCACAATAAGTTCATTTAATTTGTTGAAGGTCAAATAACTCCTAAGTCCTAAAGCCCAAGTCTGAGCCTAAGATGCCTGATGCTATCACTGCTAGGTGAACTTAAATATCACCCACTCAAACTCTGACAGTGTTATAGGACTCAAGGTCAAAGATCCTTTATCCCCGCTCTGAAGAAATATTTCTTCTTAGTTATGCAAAGTCTCCAGAGCAGGGTTGCTTGTGCCACCTCTTTCTCACAAGGCATGCACGTGATCCGGGACAGATGCTAGTGTCAGATTCTGCACGTTCACCAAGAATCACTTACCCCTTCTGACATCAGGCCCTAGCACTGGGTTTGGCTCATTATAGCTCAAGTCTTCTTCCCTTATGGTGAGTTAGCTCTCAACACCCCTGTTATTACCTCCTTTAAGCTGGTTTTTACTAGTTTCCGTGCTCCCCCACAAATGGCAAAAAGTGGCAAGAGGCAGAGAAAGACATATATCTTCAGGCACCAGCCTAAGTGGGCACTAGAAACTCAGTCACTGCAAACTTCAGTGCTTGGCAGCAGAGTATAGGGAGGGAGGGCACAAGTACATTCCATTGTCCTCGGCATCTTTTTTTTTTTTTTAATTTTATTTTTGCCACAGGTAGAAAAGGCTTTCTTTCTTCTTTCCTTCCTTCCTTCCTTCCTTCCTTCCTTCCTTCCTTCCTTCCTTCCTTCCTTTTTTCATTCTTTCCTTCCTTTCTTTGAATACATTTGACATATAATATTGCACAAATTTAAGGTGAACAATGTGTTACTTTGATACATTTATATATTGTGATTGCCATCGTAGTGATATTTATCACATTACATAATTATAGTACAATATTGTTGTCAATATTCATTATACTGTGCATTATATATCTATAGTTTATTTACTACTCATTGCAAGTTTGTATCCTTAAACGACATTAATCTTATCCCTTCATCTCCTGGTAACCACAATTTGACTTTCTGTTTTTTAAGATTTTGACTTTTTTAGGCTCCACATGTAAGTGATATCATACAGTACTCATCTTTCTGCCTGACTTATCTCACTTAGCATAATGTGCTCGAGATCCACCCATGTTCTCCCAAATGGCAGGATACCCTCCTTTTTCATGACTGAATAATATTTCATTGTGTATATATAACACATCTTTTTTATCCATTCATGCTATTGATGGGCATTTAGATTGTCTCCGTATCTTGGCTATTGTGAATAATGCTGCAATACACATGGAGTACATATATCTCTTCAAAATCCTGTTTTTATTTCCTCTGGGTATATATCCAGAAGTGGAATTGTTTCACTATGTGGTAGATCTGTGAAATGTAAATTGTTCCAAACATTATGAAAAACAATATGGAGGTGTCATTGGGCATCTTATACCCTCTTCTTGCCACTGTACCAAGCCCCCTTTTCTGCTAAGTCCACCAGCTATGTTTTTTATAACTGAACCTCAGGACTTTACCCCAGTGACTTAACAGCCTTTATGTAAATCATGGAATTCAAATGAATATATTGGGGCAGGGGGGAGTGCACAACCTAACTCCCCCAGCTCCAACTCAGTAAATACATGTGGGATCAGAACAAGGGATATTTCATTAAGTATGTAATGATATGAGGCTAAGATGCCTAATGACCTTTTGACAAGGACATCTGGACCATCTAAGTCTCCCTCTTTCCAGTACACTGCTTTTGTGGGCACTGCCAATGGCTGCCTTTATGACTTTTTTTGTAAGTGTCATGGCTGATCAGCCTACACTTGGATAGACATACTTCTCTTTTCCCCATGTTAATTAAATTAAAGATATGATGTCAAAGATTTGCTGGCCAAAGTGCTAGGATTATAGAAAGGATTTAACTTCATGAATTCTAGAACTTTTATATTAATAACCCAAATGGAAGTGTTTTGTTGGACAGAAATTGATGGATCTTGTAAAAATCACCAGGGGAGAGGACTCAGTGTTCCCTGACACCCTTTGAATGTCTCCTGGATGATTCATGAATCTATCAGTGGAATATAATTGATTTGCTCTAAATGAAGTTATCAATCTGCCTTTCTCTGGCCCCCAAGCATATTCGTACATCGTAATGGAAATTACAGGGTTCCAAAATCATAACGCTATTGTTACTTGTCAAGGATGACCTTGAGCATTATTTCTATGGATCTGGCCTTGTGAGCGACATGTCTTCCACTCCACGCGGCTGTGTTGGCTCTGCTGATTTGTTAAGTTGTTCTCATCCATTTGACTCCTGGAGAGGCTGGTTTCAGAAAGATGCTCTATTCTGTAGGACTATGGGGTCAGCTAGGCTCCAAGAAACCACAGACTAGAATGTCCATTGTTATTGCTTCTTTTGGTCTGGAGTCCCCATCCATATTCTACTAGCTCAGTCTAGATGATATCTCTTGAACAGAAGGATTGCAGGCCACTATGATAACCATTTACCCAAATGAAGAACTCACACAGGAGAGCAGAGTGTCTTCCTCTGACACCCACATCTCTGGGATAGACTGTCTGAGTAGTGCATTTAACTTCCTATTATCCATAGCATCGTTTCCAATTACACCTCCATTTGCATGGCATGGCATCAAAAGACTTTGGGTTAAAACCAATGTGGATTGAAATCTCAGTTTTGCCACTTATCCTGTGACATTGGGAAAATTACTTTTTTCTTTATGACCTTCTATGTTCCCATCAGTAAAAACAAGATAATAATACCTCCCTCACAGTCCTGAATGAACCTGAGAAGAAGCTGGCACATGGTGCAGACTCAATAAATGTGTATTTCCTGCCCTCCAAAAGATTTTAAAGGCTAAGCTAGAATACACGTGAAATTCCAACTCCAAATAACCACATAGGGCGATATAGCTAGATATGACCTTGCAGCTCAATTTTTATCTTTCTTGAGTGTTGTGAACATCAAGGGCTGCTTTGCCCAGTCCTAGGCATGGATAATGATGGAGTGGAGAGCCCACCAGCTAACCGTAGCACCCTGAGATAGAGGCTGCCCCTGACCCATGCCTATGTCTCAGCGTGGTGCCTAGTATGAGGGTGTCCTCAGTGACTATTTATGAATAAATTCAGAATCATCTAAGTTTGAAACCTTAAACCCTAATATTACAATGTTTCGATTCAAATTTACTTGTCCCCACAGAGGCAAAATCATAGTGGAGTAATAGTCCCCTCAGTGTTTAAAATGATACTTTCTTACATGGGAATGGTGGGTTACGGTTAAAGTGGGTTGACAAACCCAACTCGGTTACTCCCCACCACAATGCTGAGAGGCTGCACATAGTAACCCGATTCTACAAGGAAAGGTATCCTGGGCGAGGTGAAGAGATAAGACCAAGCTCTCCTGTCTAGGCAGTGAAATAGGGCCATGTTCCAGCTTTTAGGGACAGAGGCCCAGTGTTTTTCTATTCTTTCATTGATGTCACAGCGAGCTCCCAATTGTTCCTGAAATTCTGATAGACTAGTGGGTCTCAACTGGGGTGATTTTGCCCTCCAGGGAACTTTGGCAATACCCAGGGATATTTGTGGTTGTCACAACTGCAGGGGGAAATGCTCCTGGCATGCAGTAGGTAGAGGTCAGGGATGCCTCTAAACACCAACAAAGCACAGGACAGCCCCCACAAGAAAGAGTTATCCCACCAAAGTGTCATTGGTGCCAAAGGCGCGAAACACTGCAATAGACCCAAATAGAGCTTTGTCAAAGATAAGTGAGCAACGTCTCCCAAGTGCTCTGGTTTTCCTTGTAGGGTTATATTCTGAGCGTATGTTAAGCTGCTGAGACCAGAATGTTCCTCTTGGCAGAAGTGTCATTTGCTTCTATAACCTTAAGAGACTTCGTGCTCTTATGTTTTGTTTTGTTGTGTTGTGTTGTTCATGAACTCTTATAGGGACAAAATTTAGGACTTTGATTCTTTTTGTACCTCTACACAGCACTGGATACATCCTTTGTACGTTATAGGGACTCGGTAATTATTAGTAATGATAATCAAAAAATAAGAATTTATTGAGCTCATATGTGTCAAAGAATATTCTAAGCATTTTATATTTATTGAATTGTTATAATCGATTTCTCAGCTACCCTATGAGATGTGTATTATGACTATCCCCATTTTACAGAGTTGGGAATGCAGGCATCAAGGAGTCTAAAGAGCTTGCGCACATTCAGAATTAGTGGGTGTGGCATTCTGATTCCTAGCTGGGCAGACTAGCCCTGGAGTCTGATTGTAACTATTTAGTCACATGATTTCACGTGCTTGGACAGCCTTCAAGGCTGTAGGCAGCTTGCAAACCCTGTAGAAGAAAAAAAGGAGCAAATCCCTGGGACCTCATTTCTGGGTGCTTTGGGGTTTTCTGCAGGGCAAGAGTGAAGCAGGCAGGGAGAGACAAAGGGTGTAGATCTACTATGGCAAGAACCTGAAGCAAAACCAGCAAAGCCAAGAATGTGTTGGAAGCAAGAAAGAACTTGGGAAATGAGATGGTAGTATGTAAATTCTTCGCTTTTCTCTAAGGTGAAAAAAAAACAAAAAATAAAGGAGAAAGTAACAAAACCCCAGACCAGTGTCCAGGCCACGAGTCTTTCAGCTCAGTCTACTCGTCTTTGTCTTTTAGCTCAGTCCACTCATGTCCCTGGAAGGTGAGTCTGCGGGCACCTGCTGCCTGCATGGCCAGTCTTGTGTACACTTGAGCTTCAGTGGTCATGACATATTTCAGCAGAACTCTCCATGGCTGCTTCTTGTGCAGATAGTGCTTAATTAATGATTTTTGCCTCTTGCTATTCATTAAAGGCTACTAACACTGAATTTACTGTCAGGTTTTGCAGGATTTTACCATCTTGAAGAATACACTGACGATAAAGGAAGAACAGAGTAGAAACTTAAAAGGCACTAATTAAAAATGCCTGCAGGACACTTGTCTCATTCATTCATTCATTTATTCACTTATTCATTCATATATTCCTCGACAAAACATGCATTGAGTCCTGTGTAGTCCTTGAGACAAACAAAGATTTAAAAAAAGGCATCAGGGCCGGCCGAGTGGCGCGATGGTTAAGAACTGGCTTGGGACGCCAGAGTGCCCCGGTTCGGATCCCACATATGAGGGCCAGTGACACTGCCCTCCACAGCTAAGATGCTGAACAACAGCTCGACCTGGAGCTGGGCTGCTGTGAGTCACCGGCGACGGCCTAAGCTGCAGCCCCTGTGGCAGTGGGTTGCCATGGGCTACCGTGTGTAGCCAGCAGCCAGCGTGAGCGGCCAGCAGCCGCAGTGAGCGGCCGTCCAAAAGCCGGCGACTGATCTGCCTCGCCCGGGAAGAGCGCAATGATGGTGCCAACTTGGGCCAGTGAGGCGGCGTCCTCCACAACTAGACTGAAGAACAAAACGACAGCAACTTGCCTGTTCCCCTTCCCCAATTCCCCAGCGCTGTTCCCATCCCCCCAATTCCCCAATAAAAATCTTTAAAAAAAAAAAAGACTCCAAATCTTTAAAAAAAAAAAAAAGGCGTCAGCAGGAAGCATGAACATACCAAGGAATGGTTGCCATATAAGAATGTGATTGCTCTGATGAAGGCTGTAGAGTGGAGAAATTTTTGAGCACAAGCTACAGGCTTCAAACCTTGAGACTGTCACAAACTAGCTATGTGAACTTGGGCAAGTTGTTTAATTACTGTGTACCTCTGTTTGCTCATTAGAAAATAGGAATGATAATAATAGCACCTACCTCATACAGTTGTGATGATTTAAATTGTAAAAGTGCTTAAATGGTTCTGGCATATCGTAAGTGCTCAAAAGGTTAGTTATTATCAATTGATTACTGAATGTTTATTGAATATAGGTTAGCTATGATCACAGATTGAGTACAGTGAAAGCATTGGGTGAAAGAGAACCTAAGACTGTCCAGGAGGCCAGAAATATTTCAGAGAAGTTAGCATGTGAGCTGAGACTTGAAGAGTGAGTGGTGGATTGCCAAGAAGACCAGCAGGGTGAGGGCATTCCAGGCAGAAATGACAACATATGTGAGAGCAAAGGGGCCTGGGAAAGCTGGAGTATTTGGGAAACCATTTGTCATTTGAGTGTCTTGATCACAAAGTATGGTGGGGGAGAGGCCAGAGAGGAGACAGGGCAGCTGAGTAGGGACCAATTCGTATGCTATGATGGGGAGGTGGGTGGGGGGGAGGTTGGGATATGTCCTGGAAGGAATTTAAAGTCATTGAATGATTCAGATCAAGCTTGAGACGTGATAGCATTTTCATATCACCCTGGCAGCAGTGGGACGGCAGATGAGAAGGATAGAAATGATAGGAGAGAGGCAGCCAGAAGGCAACGAGACACTGGCCGAAACGATGCACGTACTAATTAACACACTGGCAAAAGCAAGGAGAGGGGGCAGCTGGTCTGAGGGATGCGGGGAGGCAGAACTAGTAAGAACTAGTGCCTGATCACTAGTTCTCCAAGACTCCCGACAGCAGGGCAGATGGGGGTGTGCTCTTCCTGAGATGGGGACATTCGAGGAGGAGTAGGTCTTGAATGTGAAGGTGAGGGAGGTGGGGGTGAAGATGAAGATGTCCAGTGGGGAACTGAACCCATGGGCAGTCAAGATTTCTCAGGGGTGGGGGTGACCAGTTAGCTCAGTTGGTTAGAGTGTGGTGCTGATAACACCAAGGTTGCCAGTTCGATCCCTACATGGGCCACTGTGAGCTGTGCCCTCCCTAAGAGAGTCAACTATGCCATTGTAGCATGAAAGCAATGTACAACCAGTGACCATGGTTGTTCTCCAATAAAATAAAATAAAAAATTCCCAGGGGAATGTAGAGAAGGACATGCAAAAGCTGAGTTCCAGGAGACACATCTCAAAAGTAAGAAAGTGGCCCCCAGGGTTAATGGTACAGAAAATTCAAGTAATATAAGGCCCTAAAGTTTCTCATTAGGATTGTCAGCAGGTGAGAGATATTTCGATAAATCAGCAGCCAGGTTGCAGAGGGTGACAAGAAGACAAGGCGAGAACACTTTATAGCAGTCTGATTGTAGAGAGAAATGACCGTTTCTTGAAACATGTTTTTAAAAGATATCTGTGAACCTAAAGTGCCCAACAGGAAAATGTCTGGAACAACTTGCTATGATAAAGAACAGAATACTAACAAACTCTTGGGTAGAGACAATTCCAAAAATGAACCTATATTAAATTAGGGCGATTTTGTAAAGGAAAAGAATATTTTAGAAGCTGTTTACATGTTTTATAAGCTCTAACCACTAGAGTGCTCTACTATAATTTCTAGGAACTTATCTGTACATTGGCTTCCCTGAAAATATAGTTTATATCTTTTTGTAGGCTGAACTTCTAACAGACGCGTTTGTCAGAGGGTCTGTAGTTTATAGATGTCTGGTAGCAAAATATCCAAATTTCAAATGAGTAATCCTTATAATAGATCCTCACACATTTTATGTGTTGTTCTGAGATTCACAGATTCATATAAATTTGCTTTCCTTAGCTCTTTAGACTAAGGCTCATATTTTGCATGGCACATTCACAGTTCTCTCTCAACCCTAAATTGTTATAGAAATCCAAAAAGCAATACTTTCTTTAGACCCAGAGCATGTATGAATTTTTCTGGCTGGAGTTGGGTGAAATCACTTTCTAAAAGTGCTGGCAGAATACCAGAGAGGCAAGTAGAGAAACCTTGCATTTAACGCTATTAAATCAGCTTGATTCAAACACCAAATTCTAATACCAATGATGGTGATCTTTCCTGCTGAGATGGCCATAAGAGTCTCTTTGACGAAGGTTGTTTTTAGGTAACATTTGAAAAATGACTGAATTCTGATGGGAGAAAAAACCACCCAAGTGATAGGACTAGCACAAGCAAAAGCCCAAAAGTGGAGATATAAAAAACTAGTGGCAGGACAGTCATTTAAAGTATAGTGTTTTGAAGGAAGTATTTATGGAGAAAAATAGGGACGATAAAATCAGAAAGCGTGATTAAGATCAGTGTTTCTAGAACAAGGATTAGGACTTTGGGAGTTTAGGGAGCCAGAATCATGTAATTACTTTATTAGGGTGGGAGTAATTTTCCTTAAAACTACTTTTGCAAGTCTTGGCCACATTATGAAATCTAAGCTCCCACAGCCTGGTGAAGCCGAAGCAAAAAGCAGGAACCAAAGGAGAGTTAAATCCTGGTTAGCAGTGATGGGAAGAAGATGGGACAATGGGGCTACCTACAGTCTCTGCTGGGCTCAAAGTGCCCCGCCGAGGTGGGTGAGACCACTCAGGTAGATGTGGTCGTGCTGGGCTGCACGAGGCAGGTGTTTGGTTGGGGTGGGGTGGGGTTGGAACAGCAGCTTTCGCCCTGAGCTTCCCTGAGCCCTGCCTGAGTCCGCTATGGTTTCACGGTGTTGATCAGCCTTTCCTCCACTTGCCCTGAATATCCCTGGAAGAAGTGAGTTTTCCTGCTCACATTCATCACCTCTGGCTTGAGCTCGGCTCCTCTGAGAGCAGAGATGTCTCCATGTGGTGATGCTGACTGGTAGATTTTGGAGCATTCTCTGGGTCTCTCTTCATTCTTCTGTCTCTGTGTATCTGTGAATATAGATCAATCCTCTTTTCCACTTTTATGGGACCAGGAGATACTGTCAAGAAGTTAAGTGTAAGTCAGGAAAAGCCAGAGTACTGAATTTTGAGGTAGGCACCTATTGTTTTATCTGTGTGGTTTGCCTTCCACCCTTCTCCTCTGGTACTCCCTTTCTTTAGGAAAATGTCCATTTTTGTATACTGTGTAGCCCTGGTGGGACTGTCACTCATGGTGCTCTGCTCTACAGAGCCACAGGTGTGGGCATGTGACCAGAGACTGGCTAACCATAGTGCCCTATCCTTCAGGCCACAGTGATTGGGCTTGTGTGGGCATGAGACTGAAGCAGGACCAATTATAGTCCTCTGGAATTTTCTGGATCTGCTGGGATGATGGTTAGAATTACCTGCAACCAAAATCTTTCTTCAGTCAGAGAGAATGAGGATATCACCCAGAAAGAAGCAGAGCTGAGAGGTAGAAAGATCTGATAACTTCCTTTTGAGTTCCTGGACCTGTGTATATTTGAACCTGCTCCCCCACCGTCCACTCTCCCATGTTTGTTTTGTTTGTTTTTTGTTTTATTTTCACTTGAGTTATTTTGAGTTGTATTTTGGTCACTTCAACTGAAAAATGAGTCCTGACTGATATAAAAAAAATTCCTTTTGGTCATTTGCTTTATTACTGACTTCATTTTGATAACTTTTTTGGTCCCAGACAACCAACAAAGCCTTCTGAAGGTAGTGTTAATTTAACCCATAACCCACAGTGTTAATTTAAGTTTAGCTCAGAAGGTATCCTTACAGATGCGACATCTTTCCAGAACCTTATAGGTCTGTCTGCTCAATTCTGTGGTTATGCATCTCCAAAGAAATCTCAAAATACTTGTTAATAATGTAGACAAGGAGCCCTGCTCTTTGGGTTTAGTTTTACATCAAGGAAACTAGAATTTGCAGAGTATTTCTGAAAAATAAATGAAAACTGTGGTAATAACATGTATTAAATACTAAAAAGAAAAGTAGTTCAGAGAAAAGGCATTATTTCGAAAAGTATCCTTATGGTGTTTCATTATAGAGTAAACCAGATGCAGTTTTATACCATCAACTTATGTTTATGATATAGCGTGTGTGTGTGTGTGTGTGTGTGTGTGAGAGAGAGAGAGAGAGAGAGAGAGAGAGGGAGAGAGAGAGTCTTTGCTACAGAAAATGGGGTAATTTAAAACTATTACAAAGCCTTGGATCTTCATATTAGGAAAAGGTTTCACTGTATGTATCTATATCTGTATCTTGTGTGTACATGCATATTCACTTCCTGGTCAGAAGTGTTGCTTTGCAGATCCATGCATGCTCAGCCATGAGTGAGGCTGGGAGTGAGTTTGGGCGGGTGGAGGGAAGAGCTGGGAAAAAGTCCTTGAAATGAGACCATTTGAACCAGCCTTACCACCCAGCCTAGTCACTCAGAGTGACTCTGGGGGTGACGTGTGGCATCAGGAGTACCCAGGTACCTGAGATAGTACTTGGAGTCTGCAGTAGCAGCACAGTGGTTCTGAATGGTTCTTCCCTTTGAAGCATGACTCCAGATGGCAGCTGGGGGTACTGCAGAGCAGGGAACATGTACACAGTCAGACAATGAAGTTTGAGAACTTTCCACCATGCACTTACACAAACTTTCCCATGCAGCTAAGGGAACTGGAGCTCAGGCTCTGGTTCCAGCAGAAAACTAAGAACAAGCCCAGATTATGGAGCAGAAAAGACATGGGGGAGGTTGGGTCAGAGGTGGAAGGCTGCAACTCAGGGGACACCTGGGACTCATCCCTGAGACACAGGCTCAGGGCAGCCAGCGAATCCAGCCCTGCGAGCAGGGAAGGTGTGGAGCACCCCATTGAGCCTGTGTACTGTGCGACTCAGGAGTGACTGGGCTAAATCTTCAGGGCTGGTGTTGATGCCAGAGCTGAGCAGAAGCAGGCAAGGCAAGGATGGACCCATTCCAGGTAGGGATTGGGCTGGTGCCTCAGAGGGATCCGGAGGCGACACCGAGGCTGCACCTACTTCTCTTCATCCTCTCCCACCTGTGCCTGACGTGGGTGGAGACTCATGATGTAGGGCAAGGAGCTGAGCCGGGGGCGTGAGGCTCACCATGGTCTTGTCATCTGTGAGTCCCAGCTTATGCTCATCAAAGGAGCTCCCCCCACAGGGAAGGGGCAGGTGCAGTGGGTCCATGGACTCTGAACAACACCTCCTCTTTGCTAGCTCACGCGTGGTTATCACTCCAAGCCTTGGCAGCCTCAGCCTGCTTTGGTCTCATCCTTTCTCAGGGCCCCCCACCCCCACACACAACTCGTTGTGCTATTTCTGAGATGCTTCGCTTTTCACCATGATGATTCAGTGATGCTAACTTCTCTGTAGGATTGTTTTTCATATACAGGGCTGAAAGTTAGACCAGTTTTACCCAGTAGCTAAGTGACTGATGAGGTGTGATTTGAGGGGCACCAGGAAAGCTCCCCATGTCCCTGCCTCTGCTTGGAATTCTCTCAGAGTCATTTATTTACACTCAGACATCATGTCTCCCCTACAAGACTACAAGTTTGGACAATTAAGTCTGCAAAGTTTCCACCACGTAAGTACACAGTGAAAAGTTCACGCATTTAATTGTCTGATCTTTTCGTATGTGCTCTACTGAGGCAGGGAATCTGTCCACTGCAAAGCTTAGAACCCAACACATGGTAGGTGCTCAATAAATATTGGTTGGATAAATGTTCTTCAAGGGACACTGCATTAAAGTGTAAATACCTTTGGGTAGCACTGAGCTGTTATTGGCCCTTACCACCTTGGCAGAGGTGACTGCCTTTCCTTGTGCCACTGGCCCAGGTCCACCCACCCTACCCTGCATGTGGGTATCCTTGAGGGAGCCCACATGCAGGTAGAGAAGAGCACAGGTAGGGGAAGCTGTCCCTGCCTGTGCACAGGTGTGTTCCTCTTGTCCTCTTCTACTCCTATTTCTGCCTGCCTCGCAGTCCCTGGCTCGGTCTGCTGTTTATGACCCTGCTCTTGCCCCTGGAAGCTGGCCTGGTCTCCCAAGCATGGCTCTCAGTTGTCCATGAAGGAGGTGGCTCAGCCCACCCACATCTGTGCCCTGACCCTTCAGACTGCCTCATCCAGGAGGATGCCTTACCCTGGAGGGGCCCTCGGCTCTGCCCCAGGTGGTCCCTTCTGAGGTAGATGCTCTGAGATGTGGCTGTGGAATCTGGGTGGGGGAAGGGGAGGCCGGTGAGAGGCCTGGGTTGTAATGGTGCTTTCTGCACAATCTTTCCTCCCCAGTCACATCTCTCACTGGCCTCTCATTCCCACTTCAAACTCAGTGCTGCCTTCCTGACCCAGAAACTGACCTGGGAATTTGATTTTGTCAGAGAATATCGAGCATCTCTTCTCTGCCCTTTCTCCTTTGTGATTTTCGCTGGTGCTGTTTCCCTCTGTATCCCCTTTGTGACTCTCTTCTCCATCTCCTCCTCCCCCCGCCCCAAATGTGTGCCTTAGCCTCGCTTTCCCTCAGAGGAGAGCTGAGCCAAAGCTGGAGAGTGCACAGCAGATTTAGGAAAGTGGTTCCTGGGGAATAGTAGTGGGGACTGGAAAGCATGTGACAGGCAAGGCAGGAAGGCCACTACGGGGGCTGTCCTTGAGTGAGTCACCACTGCAGGCCACTGGGATGCTGTGAGGAGTCCTGTGGAATGTGCCAGAATTATCTGTCTAAGCAATGGAAGAGAGAAACGTTCATCAGGTGGCTTTAGGACTGGCCTGTGGGGTGTTAAGGTTCTTACATTTCTGGGCTGGGCTCCATGCTACTGAATCCAAGACACCTTGAGGCATGGTGCAACTGAGGCAGGACACTGAGCTACGCCTGTGCAAAGCTGGTTATTATGGCAACAGCAGACAGAAAGTGAGCCAGGTAGAAGTAAGGCAGAGCGCCAGACCCAGTCCTCCCTTGCACTGCGCAGATCTAGTGATGTCTCCAATAAGTCTGAGTTGTCACAAAGACTTGTGGTGTTGGGTGACTGCATCTTGGGAGAGGACGGAACACGCCATGGTCTGTGATCTCACAACTGGTCCCAAGATCTCGATCGAGATTCATCATCCACTTCCCCCAATACATCCTCTATGTTTCCCTCACCTCAGCGAGCACTCTAGTGGGTCAAGGCTGCTAGCCTGGTGGGACGACCCGGACATTTTTCTCCAAGGACTTCTCAGGCCATGGTTGTACAAATGGCCTCTTTATAGTCATCACTGGGTACTGCCCCAGGGGACCCCCTGGGTTCCAGACACACTCCTTCCTGCCTCCCACTGGAGTGCTGCAGCCCAGCTCCTTGTGGTCATCAGGACCAGTTATCCCTGCATACATCATAACTCCTTTTGTTTTCCTGTTTGTCCACTGGCATGAATAGCCTAAAATGAAAAGATGACAGTCATGGCTCCTAAGGGGACTCCAACTATGTCCCCACCTTGAGACCTGAGGCCTCCAATTCGTCAGAGCCTAAGGTCATGAGACAGAGGCACAAATGCCACAGGGGACCATTGAGAATGATGGTGGGAGGGACACACTCCTGCTTCCACCCAGGTTGTACCTTGGAAAAGCTGAATGCCGGGCGTTGTAAGATGGAGTGCAAAGGGTATTCAATACACTCAGACTCTCTCCCTCCACCTCCCTTCCTTTCTCTGTCTGTTTCTGTCTCTCTCCCTGCTCTCTGCCTCTCTCCATCCCCTGAAAGTCTGGGGTCCCTGTCAGAGGACAGATGCTGTGGCTGCTGAGATTACCTTTGCACCCCATGATCTCCTCAGGTCTGCCTCACCTGGTAGCTCCTTCCTCAGAATGCGGAGGTCTCTGGCAAATGAGGGGCAGAGAGAAGCTTGTGGGCAGTGTTGGCTTGTGCAGACAGTGCTCAGAAGGAGGGAAAATTCTAGAACAAAAGGCTCAACTAAGAAACTTGTCAAGGATTAGCACTGTTTGAATTTAACTGGAAGGGTGTCCCATCCAGGCCAGATATCACTTCCATCCCCCCACCCCCTACCCCCTAGTTGGGGAGTAATGGGAACAGATGGTGAGGGAATTGAAGGGAGCAGATGGGAGATGCTCTCCCTCCAGTTCCTGTACTCAGTCAAGGACTGCTTCCTCCCTGCAGCAGGAGCTCCACAGATCATCTGGACAGCCTTCACCCCTGCAGGCACAGGCCCAGCAGAGCCTGGGAGAGGAGGCCTGAGGCTCCAACAATATCCCCCTCTCAGTTCTCTGGCACTCTGGTCTCTCACCAGCAAGTGACTCGTGCATAGTTTCACCTCTGTGCCGTTGTTAGGCTGGCTTCTCCTCTAGGATGGCCTTTCCAGCCCTTCTCCTTTTTCCTTAAACCCTTACTCAATTTTTTGAAGGCCCAGACCACGTAATATTTCTTTTGTGAAGGTTCTGGTGGAATTATTCTCAGGTAGCCTGTGCTCATTTGATGATATCTCTACAATAACACGTAAGTGCTTTATCCATAATAACTCATTTAATTCTCATCATGGCCTATGAGGTAGAGTCTATTACTATACCCATTTTACAGATGAGAAAACTGAGTCACAGAGAGATTAAAGAACTTGTCCCAGATCACAAAGCAAGTACTGTTAGTTCTAGGACTATGATGCCTGACAATTAATTGAGTTCGTGAACTCATCTTAGAAAAAGTGCTACATATCTCTTTGCTGAATATCACTGTGGTTATCTTTGAAGTACTTCCCTTGGGAAGCTATGCACTGATGCCAGTGCCTAATCCACCCTTCAAAGCAATTTTGGAACTCTTTTTCTGGAATGGCCATCAGAGCTATTGTCGTATTACCCTTGATGTCCTGAATGTCATCAAAATGTCTTCCATTCAATAGTTCCTTTATCTTCAGGTACAAAAAGAAGTCACTGGGGGCCAGATTAGGTGAGTACGGAAGGTGTTCCAATACAGTTATTTGTTTCCTGGCTAAAAACTCCCTCATAGACAGTATCATGTGAGCTGGTTCATTGTTGTGATGCAAGAGCCATGAATTGTTGGCAAAAAGTTCAGGTTATCTAACTTTTTCATGAGGCCTTTTCAGCACTTCCAAATAGTAAACTTGGTTAACTGTCCAGTTGGCACAAATTTGTAATAAATAATCTCTCTGATATAAAAAAAGTTAGCAACATCGTTGCAACAAATTACAAACTTAATTGTAAGACATCGTATGTCTTGCCTTCATATTAGCAAGGTATATATAATATTGTGTGGGATATAGCGTCCAGTTAATGAATGATTTGGATGCTGGCGCTTGCTGAGAAGAGCCAAATCAAGTCTGATTTAAGCTTAAAGCAAGTATGGTTGACATTTTATAACACTGAAGCAGGTTCTCTTGTTTCTGAACTCTCTGGGCCTTTTAATCCCCTCTCCACCTCTTCTCTATCTGGTTATTGTCCCAGTTTATTTCTTTCTCTTCTGGATGGAGAATGTAAGATGCAACTATCAATAAGAAGGAGTTTGCTGGGGAAAAGGGCTGAGGTCTTCACTAGGTTAGGTGTTTGGTGAATCCATTGGTTTCAGGTTCTTCATTAGGGTTGGATAAAGGAGAATTGGCTTCAGACAGGGGTGGAAAAGGGTAGCTACCAGAGTACCTGCTGAGAAATTGAATTCAGAGAGAGGGAATGAAGTGGAATATATTCCTTTCAGTCCCATTGATCTTTCTTTCCATCAAAGCTTCTCCTGCAGGCTTCAGTTCAAGATATAGATTTATAGGAATTAGATATGTTACCCTATCTACAATGATGGCAGGGTCATTTGTCAATGAAAAAAATTCAATTGTAGGGTTTCTGGAATACTCTTCATGCCTGACTTGTTTCTGAGATCTTTTTAATTGGATTTGAGTGTTTTGTTTCTCTGGACAAAGTCATTAACCCCTGTTCCACTGGGCTGAAAAAAGAAATGAAAGGTGATTTTGACTGTCAGGAAACCCTAAGTAAAATGTTAAGAGTCAGAATCCATGGCTGCCTTATGCAGTGTGAGTGCCACACCTGCTCCCCCACTTGCCTCAGTACTGTTGAAGGAAGAGGGTGATGTGGTCCACTATGACCTGCATTCTCACTGGGTGTTTTCTAGGAAATGCAGCGTCAAAATCAAGAGCTAAGTCATGGGAGCTGGGGCATGCTGATCTCGTGACAAAAGCACGAAGTGGAGGAAAAAGGCTTGTTCTCTAGTTCTGACTCTGTTACTGAACTAAAGATTGGGAGAAGTCAGTGTATTCATATTGAAAATGCTTCCTTGCTTGTAGAGGGGAAGGAATAAATGAAAAGTGCCCAGGTCTCAGGACGGAGTTGCAGTGCAGAGTGCTTTAATCCAGTGTAGGCACACATTTTCCCTTGCTCCTCATTTCCTCTTTAATGCTGCCTATAATCTTTAATCAGTTCCCTCTTTAATCCTTCTACTCTAAATTGTGCCCTCAGAATATGGGATAGATGAAGATAATAGTGATCAAGATGATAATAATCTATTATCTATGATAAGTGATCCAGTATATAATTAACTATATAATTAACTGTTATAAAACTATTAATAATGTAATTAATTAATTTAATATGTTTAAAGAGTATAAGCTACTCTTTATCAAGCACTGAATATGTACTAGACACTCAAAAATATTATTTCTTTTACTGCTCAAAATAATATTAATAGATACGATTATTTCTATTTTAGAGATGGGAAAACGGAGGACCAGAGAAGGAAAGTGATTTGTGCAGGATCACAGCAAGTAATGGCTGACTCACTATGGCTCCTAGAATTTTTTTAACCCAAAGTTCATATTCTTAGTCAAAATATTGCACTTAAAAGCAGGAGAAAGGTGATTAGCGATGATCCCCAATGCTAATCCAGTGGACGTTTCTTTCATAATAATCCTTGGCCTCTCAGATAGTGTTCATGTTTGGTCATCATTGTCTATCTTAAAACCATATCCTAGGTCTCCATGAAGATATATGAAAAGGTCAGACAATTAAGTTCACAAACTTTCCACTGTGTCAGTGCATGGCGGAAAGTTCATGAACTTAATTGCCTGTCCTTTGTATCCTCATCTTCTAAGTTCATTAATTTTATATGTCAACTTGGCTGGGCCACAATGCCCAGATATTTGGTCAGACATTACTCTGGATGTTTCTATATAGGTATTTTTTGAATTACCTTAACATTTAAATTGATGAACTTTGAGTAAGCAGATTGCCCTCCATAATGTGGGTGGGCCTTATACAGTTAGTCAAGGCCTTAATAGAACAAAGATTGAAGTTCCCTGAGCAAGAAGGAATTCTGCCAGCAGACAGCCTTTGAACTTGAACTGCAACACTGGCTCTTCAGTAGGTCTCCAGCTTGCTGGCTTACCTGGCAGATTTTGGACTTGCCAGACTCCATAATCATGTGAGCCAATTCCTTAAAATAAATCTCTCTCTATGTTCTTTCCCTCAGAGCACACACCCACTCTCACAACTTCGCCATAGATGTGAATTACTCCAAAATCTGAGTTTCCAGCCCTGACCGCTTCCTTTTCCCCAAGTTTGTTGCGGACTGGATCTTTAGAGGAGGATGTCATCAAACTCAGCAGCTTATCATTTAACTCCCACATCCCACATCACTGGGTCCCCCTCCTAGTCACAGATCCTTTCAGCCACCCAGATTTAAGTCCCTGGAGTTTCTTATCGCCTCCTTCTGCCCTGCCCTCTAGCCATCCAGCCAGCCAGTGTTTCAAATTGCTTGTCCTTGGGACCATATTTCATCTTGCTATGGTCTGAATGTTTGTGTCCCCACAAAGCTCATATGTTGAAATTCTAACCCCCAAAGGTGATGGTATTAGTAGGTGGGGCCTTTGGGAGGTAATTAGATCATGAGGGTGGGGTCCTCATGAATGAGATTAGACCCCACAGAGCCCCCTAGCCCCTTTTGCCATGTGAGGACACGATGAGAAGTCTGCAACCTGGAACAGGACCCTCACTAGAACCCAACTATGCTGGCACCCCGATCCCAGACTTCCACCCCCCAGAACTGTGAGCAATAAATGTTTGTTGTTTGTAAGCCACCCAGTCTGTTGTATTTTGTTATACCAGTCTGAATGGACTGAGACACATCTATCCTTTTCATTTCCACTGGTTTAGGCCTATTTGTCTCAGTTCTGGACCATCTCCCCGTCTTCAGATCCACTCTTTTCCAGTACACCTCTCACAGAAGTAGCAGATTCGCTTTCCTAAAGCACCGTTTTCTTCCTCTTTCTTCCTGGTGTGGACAGGGAAGCCAACCGTTTCTGGAACTAGTGCTAAAGCTGGATCGGAATGAAGTTGATCCTTTATTTGAGAAATAAGGCCCAACTCAGCTTCTCACCACATGCTCCAAACCCCAGGAAGCCAAGGCCACAAAGAGCCTTACACTCAGTGAGACGCTTCTTCATGGCCAATTGCCACTTTGCAAGAGCTGCAAACATCCAGCAGCACTGAGGGGAGCTTCCACGGCATTTGACTTGGCGTGCTAGGGAGACATGCCGCAGCTAAAACCCCATGTGATTCTTCCTGCACACGAGGGCTCCTTCCTGCTGTCAGCACTTCGCCAGGTCAAACTAATCTTGTTTCCCTGGAGGCGGAATTCAAATGGAGATGTCAGAGAGGGGACAGGATTGGAGAAGCAGGGCCAAAGAAAGGAAAATGTTTTTTAATTTCTGAATGTTACTGTTAACTCAAGAAGATACATTGGGCTCATAAAGACCAATAACCGCTGGGGCAGTGGTATATTGAAATAACTTGGCTACAAGTCCCCATATTGGAAGGCAAGCTATTGCTTTGGTGTGGAGATAATGTGGTTTTTCAATTGCATTTTAAGGGTGGTACAAGCACTCTTAAAGCACTTTAAGATGAAAATTTTTTTACCAAACTTGTTCAAAGTTATGTGATAATAACAGCTATTATTTTTTGAGTACTTAATGGTGCCACATACTGTGCTAAGTATTTTGCATTTATTAGCTCATTTACTCTTTACAATAACCCCATGAATTATAAATCATTATTATTTACATTTTATAGATGTGGAAACTGAGGCATAGAAAGAGTTTGCCCAAGGTGGCAGCTAGCAAGTAGCAAAGTCAGGGTCCAAATAGGCAGTCTGGCTCCATAGCTCATAGACATAGGGAAGGAAGATTTGATTGATTTTGTGTTTGGTAGGTGAGCATTCACTCTAATTAGTGCCTAATTAGACATTGGCCCATTGGAAGTGTTTTACCCTAAGAAAGGAAAAAATTCTCTACAATGGGAATCTAACTTTGAGACTCCTGATAGGTAATTCAGAACTTGCTAAGGTACCAAAGGGCTCTCAAACTTGGAGTGGAAATAGGTCAAGACAAAATTTAATATCCCTAATTGCTGATGGGTTGTATGGGGGCATGGGTCTCAAGGCTACTCTCAGTCAGGTCCCAGGGAAGGAATGAGAGGAATAAGAATAATTGAAGATGGATGGAGATTTTAAAAATCCACTCGCTGGAATTGGGACAGCTTTCTCTTTCTTTTAATGATGCTGATTGCATGAGGGCAGATAGAAAGAGCAGAGGCAAAGTGAATGTTGCCTCTAAATTCTCTTGGTGTACAGATAACTTTAATGGATGTTTGCATCACATTGATAAGAAGACCCGGGAGCTGTCCAAAGGGAGTGACACATGGTTGACAAATCTTATGCACTTCCTATGGCTCTGGGGACCTACTGGGGTTGTGACTCAAAGAATTCTATCCAGATGGGACTGATGTGGCTGGAGCTCTCCAAATTGTACCCCATGCTTCCACGGGCCACACTAACCTTAAGAAGGATGTTCAAAGAGTGTAACAATTAGAATGATAACAGAAACCACGTTTGACAGTGAGGTCCAAGACTGTGGAACTGCTGGGACCCCAAGTTTCTCTCTTCCCTGGCACAGTCTTTGATGACTTCTATGTTCTACTTGGCACCATTCAAATTCTGCAGCCACCAATACATAGCTCAGCTCTCGTTGGCTGTGGGGTCACGTTCCAGCCTCTAGGGAAGGCAAGGTTTTCACTGCCAACTCCAAATGCTGGGTTGGGCTGATTTGAGGACCACTGACTTGGCTTAAAGAGAGAATAGGATTTGGGGAAGGAAAAGGAAAGAAGTTAAGAATTCTTGCTTCCTCAGAGAATAGCCTTGTTTTGTGATCTTTCCCTTAGTCACACTCCTAGGTTTTCTCTTTCCTATTGTCATTTTCCTCTTCTTCACTGGATTAATTTAAAAGTCCATATGACTTTTTCTCAGGAGCGGTGCTGGCTAAGATGGTGCTGGGACCACCTCTTGCTTGGAAGGAGGCCCCCTGCTCGTGTGCTGCAAGCAGGGATGAAAGTAGAGCAATAGGTGAGAGGAAAGCATGGAGGGACAGGTTTGGACCAGCTGCTAGAGGCCTGAAAGAGAAATGCCCTCTTTTCCTGTGTGTGTCTCTGCTTCTTCTACCAACAGAACAGTCAAAATTCAAGGCCTCAATCAAGACGTAAGTTTGGAGAAGGAGCCAGAAGAGCCACTTGAGCTGCTTTCAGCCCAGCTCACCAGCTCAGGACCAGGTTAGGTCAAACATTCAGGATCACTACGTATGATGGGCGTTTTGTGCTTTCAGGGCTCAGAGGTAGTGGGCTGAGGGAGCAAAAAGTGGGTTCTGGAATCCAGTACATTTCATTGGGCTGATTCTGCCTAGAGGTAGGGCCATTCCAAAACTGTGAGCCTGGGTTTATTGCCCAGAGGGGCCTCCTTTCCCTAATCTGCATGAAGGTACTATATAGGCTGCCCTGCAGAGTCCTTCCCATGGATAGGAGTGTGTGCCTTTTGGAGGTGTCCAGTGTGCTGCTGTTGGCTCTTAGAATCCCACAGCAGGTGCTGTTAGGGGCTTGGCAGTTGAGAATCACAGCTTTCTCTCTCCTTACCTTTCAAATTCTAGTGTTAATATACAACTGATGCTTTGGCCATGGGGCTGACCTTGGCCTTCCCATAGAGGAACTAGTGGCTTTGTTGGAATGTTTTACACTTTCTAATCGTCTTCTTGTAAGTGCATAACAGAGACTCTTGGTAGCTTCCTTTATCTAGGAACGTATGTATATTTGGAGAACTGATTCTAGGAGACCATAAGTCAGCAAGGCTTATGTTGCTTTATCCCCAGGAGAAAACCTAGATAAATGAGGGATAGAACCAAACTGGAGTGGGGTGGGGGTGGGGGCTTTATTCTTTATATTATGTCATGAGAACTTTTGCATGACTGGTATGCTGTAGAATCTCCATTCAAAAATAAAAGTCACAGCGTGAGCGGCCAGCAGCCGCAGTGAGCGGCCGTCCAGAAGCCGGCGGCTGATCTGCCTCGCCTGGGAAGAGCGCAATGATGGTGCCAACTTGGGCCAGTGAAGCAACGTCCTCCACAACTAGACTGAAGAACAAAAGGACAGCAACTTGTCTGTTCCCCTTCCCCCAATTCCCCACCGCTGTTCCCCTCCCCCCAATACCCCAATTAAAAAAAATCTTAAAAAAAATAAAATAAAAATAAAAGTCATCCACCTCTTGAGGCCCACATTACAAGGAAAAAATTGTAATTGGATGGCATCCCAGTTAAACATCTTTGGGTATAAATGAAAGAAGCAGTTCACCTCCAGGAGAGAAGCGATGAGCAGCTGGTATCCACACACATATCCTTGGGCCTTTATCCTCTATATCCTCTTATTTCCTATATAAGGATATAAGGATAGCCTTAGCCTTATCCTCTTCCATTCAGCCTTCCCAGGACAAGTGGCAGGTGGGTCTCAAATCTCTGCTCTAACTTTTGACACCATTCAAGAGGCAATTTCATTAAAGAAAAGAGCTGAGAAACTCATTTCAGCATTTTCTGATGATAATTTAACATTATCTTGAGTAAAAAAATGGCAGGATTTTGTTTGAAAAAAACCCCTTTTGACTGATGCGTGTCTCTTTTGGTTCTGAACATTTCAGTCACTGTCTTATAAAAAGAATTTTATTGATCTGAGGTTTGGCAAAGAGAAATGATCTACTCTTCAGTCAAAAATTGCCTCATAAAGAGTATGTGACCTCTTTGGGTTTTGTTTTGTTTTTTTCCTTCCAGAAGTTCTTTGTATCCTCTTTTCTCTCCAGTGCCCTAAAAGGTCATGATGATATGCCTTCATCTTCTCCATTTATTGTGAGGAGCACTAAATGAGGCCTTTAATCTGAGAAATTATGTCCTGTGTAAAAAATGCAACATTTTTGTCTATTACACTTCTTTGATGATCGTCTCTCCCTCTGTTTACTCTGTTTTATCTTTCTGGAGCTCAGAGTATTCAGTTATTGGGTTTCCTGGACTAAACCTCTAACTTTAAAAAAAAATCTTTTCTTTCATAATTTCTCGTTCTTGATTAATTAATTTTTTTAAATGTAAAGCAAGTCCACACTTAAAGAAAAGTTGCAGATACAGTAGAAAGAACTTTTTTTTCCTAAACTCTTTGAAAGCAAACTGTGGACATGACAATGCCATGACTTTACAGCTTGCTCAAATTACTAATCTATCCCTGTGTAGTTATTCCACGTAAAGGTATATAAAAGAATGCTTATAACTTCATGGAATTGAGAAGGCTGAGGAACTGAGCCATTGCAGTATTGTGCTTCTCCATTTCTTTCTTTTGTAAGCAGATTTTAATAAATGCCAACCTGAAGCTAAAATTTGATCTCCCTTTATTTTTAAAACCACTATAGGATATAGATGTGTGTATGTGCATGAGTGTCCATACATTTATTTTCTAGTTCTGTCTACTGAGAGTCTCTAGAAGAAATGTACTTAATAGCAGCAAACATGCCTAGTGCTAATCCTGATTTGTAAATATGATTTTTCTAGTAAAAGCAACCAGTGCTCTTTGGAGAAATGGCTCATTCCAGACTAGGTTAGACAAAAATGAAGAATCAGCCTGCAATACTTTATGGTGCCAGGAAGTAAGAAAGTACTCAAAAAATGATGGGGACATGTCAAAAGGACAGAGGAGCCAACTTTAAAAATCTTTCACTGGCCACACCTGGGACAACTTAAGCAAAAAAATAAATAATGAGAATAGAATAAGAATAGAATAAGATAAATATCCATGAGTCTATACTGATATAAATAAACACTCTACTAAATAAATAACTGGAAAAGAATAGAAAGCGCTAATGATAGAATTTCAATTTAAAATGTAGAAGGAATGATGGAAATTTTTTCTTAAATCACCTTTGGCAAACACCATGGTAATAATTGTTCCAGGCAAAAGCATCAATGCATGCTAAAAGTAACAGGTCAAAGTGTATTGGGAAGTAGAATATCTTATTCCCCACAATAGAGTTATTAATTATAAAAATTACATCAGAGTCGAAAAGACTGACTGACCACATTAACCAAGGGATCGAAGCTAATGTCTCTAGTAATGAGACATGTCAACATCATGGGCTTCCTGATATGATACACTGAGAAGGAACATTCCACGAGGAAGCTGACCAGCACTCTCTAAAATTGTCAAAGTCATTCAAGACAAAAAAATAATGAGCATCTGTCCTAAATTGTAGGAAGCTAAGGAGACAGGAAAACTAAGTACAATGTGTGGTCCTTGATTAGGTGCCAGACCAGTGAAGTAAAATGGGTCAAGTTTGAATAAGGCCTATACATTAATTAGTATGCTATCAATGTTAATTTTCTGATTTTGATAATTGTGCTACAGCTATGTAAAACGTTAACATTTGGGAAAGGCGGGCAAAGGGTCTATGGTACCTAACTATGTACTATGTTTGCAACTTTTTTGGTAAGTGAAATAATTTCAAAATGGAAAGCTTAAAAATAATTTTAATAAGTCAGTGGCTATGCCTTCCTGCTAAGCAGCCCTGAAATGTCATCACAGATAAGTCTTTTTCTGGTGTTGTTCATTTTCTCCAAAGCCCCTGTCAGCCTCATGGGAGGAGGTTGAGATAGGGCTTAGAGTCTCACTATTCCGTGTGTAGACTTTCATGCAATTCTCCCATTTTCATTTAGTACTTGAGCCTTTGTTGAGCCTTGTGTCTCTGGGTGTGAAAACTTTTTGGCTCAGTTTCCCCAGGGGATACGCCTCTAGTCTCCGGGAGTAGGTTGGGGAGGACTGGCCATCTGATTATATGCAGTGGAAGAAGAAACAGCGCTGTGGTGTAATGCTTCTCATGTAGACGTCGGCTACTCCTAATCCCTGCCTGTCGAGGTACCTGGTGCCCTCAAACCCAAAGCCTTTTAGCGGCTCCATGGCATCAATCAGCTTGCTTCTCATCGGCCATCTCTCTGAAGATGGTTGGTTTTCAACTTCTCCTGGTCTGCAGCTATTACTCATCCATGCAGTTTCCATCATCTTGCATTCTGTCATCTCCCCTCCCATTCTCTTTGTCCATATGCTTTATTCCTTAAAATTTATGTGCTGTCATCTTAGAGACATTTCTAAAGGAAGCAAAGATAAATGCATGCTTTCAATTTCCAGGCTTTACTGGAAGTCCTCAAAGTATTTTGTATCATTTCTCTGAGCGGGTCTATCTGATCCTCATGCAAAATGGATTTGGTTGACACTATAACTTTTGGAATTCCTGAGATATATGTGAGGTGCTTCTTTGGGATCCTTACAACCTTGAGACGCTGGTATTTAAAAGGGCCCTCCAGTTGTGATATACACACATGTAGGTTTTCATTTCAGCAAGCAGTGTCGAAAATATTCAGGCGATAGAGCTCAAGGTGTGTTGTAGAGGTCATTTTCCTCTCAGATTTCATGTACGCGGGCTCATGTGACTGAGATTTGAGGGGCAAACACTCTGGGCGGGGAGGGAGTAGAAAGTGGAGAGAGAAGATAACATGATGAGCAGCCCAAGCTATGGAACCAGATGATCCAGGTTCAAATACCCCCTCAGCCCCTTGCTTGCTGGATGTTCTTTATCTCTTAATATCTTTAAGTTATTCACATATAAAATAGATATAGTAATACTTACTTCATTGGTTCATTGTGAGGATTTGGTATTATAATATTAATGGTACCTAATATTATTACTATAGTCAATTAAAATGGTTTAGCTATTGGATTCCCAAGAGTGATAGAAGCAAGTAGTAGGAAAATACATAGTCTTGTGCTCATTCAAGAAGCGAACTCTGGGCCAGCCGAGTGGCGCGATGGTTAAGAACTCGCTTGGGATGCCAGAGGGCCCCGGTTCGGATCCCACATATGAGGGCCAGTGAACACTGCCCTCCACAGCTAAGATGCTGAACAACAGCTCAACCTGGATCTGGGCTGCCGTGAGTCGCTGGCGACGGCGTAGGCTGCAGCCCCTGTGGCAGTGGATTGCCATGGGCTACCGTGTGTAGCCAGCAGCCAGCGTGAGCGGCCAGCCGCTGCAGTGAGCGGCCAGCCGCTGCAGTGAGCGGCCGTCCAGAATGCCGGCGACTGATCTGCCTCTCCAGGGAAGAGCGCAATGATGGTGCCAACTTGGGCAAGTGAAGCAACGTCCTCCACAACTAGATTGAAGAACAAAACAACAGCAACTTGTCTGTTCCCCTTCCCCAATCCCCCAGCACTGTTCCCATCCCCCCAATTCCCCAATAAAAATCTTTAAAAAAAAAAAAAAAGAAGCGAACTATGATCACATTGTCACTTAGAACTATGCTGGAAAGCTGCACTCTCTCAAATACTCTGATGGTGTTTTGGTGTCTGAGACGTTAAAGCTACAGGAGTTGCCTTCTCCCTCTGTGTTCTTACTTGCGAGTGATGCTGCTGTCTCCTTAGCAAACCAGACACCTTTCAGGTCAGGCTTCTTGCCAGAAAGCTCCCTTTTTGTTCTCCTTTAGATTCTGTTCTGCAAAGAGGATCCTGGCTGTGTTCCTTTGGAGGTTAAAACCCATGTGTATCTGTGGTGCCACGTGCTGACACCTGCCCTAAGGTCTTCCTAATATTCCAGAGGGGAAGTCATGCCTGAAGGAGGCAGCAGAATATCCGGCCCAGGCAGCTGCTTCTGAGTGGGGCCATCGGATATATCGGGATGTTGTACGGGGTCTTGGAGAGCCTTCTTTCTCTCTCTCTTGATCATTCTATTTCCATTTAGCTAGCTGGTGGCTGGCAGGGGGGTCTTCTAGATCATGCAAAGGTCAAGGCTTGGTGGGAATCCACTCTTGAACTTTAGTAGGTTCCCTCCAGTGAAGTTATAAGAGCCCATCTCAGTGCTGCCAGGAGAGCTGGTGTTACAACAATAAGAAGGAGCAGCTGTTGCCTCCAGGACTGTTGTTCCAGAAACTCATAACAGCACGAGCCTCGATTTTAATATTCTTTTATAGAGAGGCTTGGAGAAGACATTTTACAGCTGGCAAATGTTTTTAATCATAACAGGAGGTGTGTTCACCAAGGAGCCCTGCAGAAACCAAAGGGAATGCTGAATATGACCAGAGAAGCCTTGCAATCTCTTTGTGATAAAAAATATTTGACAGGAAGGAGATGGCAAAGTGGGGAAAGAGAAGTGATGGTTTTTGACTTAGAAGGCAGAAAAGAGTACAAATAAAAAATTTTAAAAACATATACTGGAGAATAAGATTGTTTTTTCTCACATATAGGGAAATATTTTAAAATACATATTCATCTTCCTAACCCATAGATAAATGTCTCCAAGGAAACTGAGACCTGCCCTTTGAATATGGGTGACTATCACAAATTCACTTCTTGTGAGTGTTGCTTTTTAAATTCTAACTGAAAAAAATTGAGAATTCATTAAATAGTACTGTTTTCAGGCCAGAGGAGATGATTTCAGTACAATGGATGGTAAAGTCTATGTGTGCAGCATAAGCACAGGATTTGAGCTCAGGCTTTGAGCTTCACTGTCCAAACATATCTTATCGTGACTCCTTCACTGATACTCAACCACTGGGTGTCCAAGGGGCCACCAAGTGGCTCAGTGCATTTAAGAAAGAACCTGACCCTCTTGCTCTTGGGTGAATTTGAAAAATCAAATATAATTAGAGAAAGATTTGGGTAAATCCATCTTCACTGACTATAACATTAGCCAGTCCCAAAAGGAGATAACTCTAAGAAGTATTTAAGTAACAGACAGTCTTGTAGAATTTAAGGTGTAGGATATTATTTTTAAAACCATGGCCCAGGATTATTGTGAGGAAGCATTAATGAGGCCAGATGGTAGCCCAAGCAGGCTTCATGGAGTCACCCTTGGAGTGAACATTTCATCCAACACCTGAGTTCTCAGCCTTGGGGTGTGGAAACTCACTAGCATCACTTTATGCCTGATGCTCTGGCTGTGGATTATGAAAGGACATTTTCCAAACTCATGAGACACTGATTTATAAACATATTAATGTTGCACTTTTAATAATCAGATACTCATATCTATTTATCTGAATCATCTCCTTCTCAGTATCTTCCTGAAGATCATAAGGTTCCTTAGAGAAATGGCCATCAAAGAAACAGTTACCTAGTCTCAGAGGACCAGCTCTGCTAGAATGTGAAGAGCTGTCCCAGTTGTCCCAGGAAAAGACACTTTTCTAGCAACCAGAAACCATAAATTGGTCAGACGCTTGGTTAGATCTATTTTTAAAAATCTGACCATATCTTTCCTACTTATCTCCTGTCTTTAAGTCCATGTAGAGATTTCCGTTGCATTTATCATTAGCATGTTACAATTTTTGAAACTATAGCTTATCTCAATAAGCTAAAGTCCATTGGAAATTAGTAGTTTCCTATGGAAATACAGATGACTCCTGGCGTGCTTGATAGGGTTCAGGAGACACTTCAGTCTTATCTGTAAATATGCTTGTCAAACATCTGTGAGGGTGGATGGCTTAGAGGGGGTGGGTAACTATGGGGCACTAATCCCATTCATTGCATATAGAGTTTTGTCATTTTCAGTTTTCGAAGATGTCCTTTATTGATCTTGGTTCTAAATCCTAGTTCTAACTTAGGGACTTCTATGACTATTCAGAAGAATTCAATATCATATTTCCAGGGTCTTCAGGAACATAACTTGTTATAATTCTACTTAGTTGAGTTGCATACATATAGAATCAATGAGAAGAAACAATTCCATGGATTGCCCCCTTCAGCTTGATTCACAGAAGTGGCAGCCTCTCAAGACTCTTCTTTCTGACTTAAGGTGGGGACCAGGGGAATCTTTGGAATGTCTCATAAACCAGTCTGTCATCCAGATGTGCTCATGGCAAAGTGTCAGACCATCCCCAGTGAATCAGAGGCCGGAGGGTATGTGACCCCCAGTATGTGGCCACCGCCTGTGCACTTCTATCTGGAGACTCTAGGCCTTTCTGAAAAGCTCCTCTGGGTCTGTTCCATGAGCAGGTCACGGTCAACTACTGAGATGGACTAGGGCCTAATGAAAATGTTGCGAGTGCGCCTGGAAACAGTCAGTTTTATTATCTCAAAGGCTGTGCTGAGATGCACACATTTAACCTACAGGTTGTGTAACGAGGACATCAAGAGCCCAGGAAGAGAAAACTCGCCCTTCTTCATCCCCTCCTCTCAGTCAGAGCTGTGCCTGCCTCTGATACATTTGGGGAAATCTCTCCATTTCCTAGAGAAAGCCCAAGAAGTTTAACCTTAAGCCCCTACTAAGAACTTGATCCAGAATATTGGAAAAGCTTTATTTTCAAAGTTTTTACTGCTTTTCTGTATTATTAAAGGTTGAGATCAAAATTCACTTTGATTCTATTGTTTAGGTTGAAAAACCATCCGTGGGAACTTAAAAAACAACAACAAACTTTATTTTTTAAAACACTTTTAGATTTACCTGTCTCCTTAGGTTTCTCTTGGCTGTGACAGTTTGTCAACCTCTCCTTGTTTTTGATGACCTTGGCATTGGTGAGGCATACTAGACAGACATTTTGGAGGATGCTTCTCTACTGAAATGTGTCTCATGTTTTTCTTTTCATAAGACTGGGGCTGTGAATTTTGAGGAGGAGGATCATAGAGACAACATGTCATTTTTATCACATCATATCAAGGTTACATACTATCAACATGATTTATGTCTGTTGATGTTGACCTTGATCACCAGACAGAGATGAGTTTGTCAGTCTTCTCCACTGTAAAGCTATTCTTTTCTTCTCGCTCTTTCCATACTGTCCTCTTCACAAGGAAGTCACTATGCATAACCACACTTAAGGAGGGGGGAGTTACGTTCCCCCCTCTTGGAGGGCAGAGTATCTACATAAATTATCTGGAATTCTTCTGCCCAAGAGATTAATCTTGTCTCCTCTTCCTCCCATTTACTAATTTATTCATCCATTTATATCTATATCTATATAGATAGATATAGATAGATATAGATAGATAGATATTTATTTTATATTTAGATTATAATCCAAAACTACTTAATTTATTTTGTTGCTCAAATTGTTCCCGTATTGGCCGTTGGAAATTCTGTGTTCTTTTGACATACCCATCAATGTGGGTTATTTTATTTTAAATTTTTTTTAGCAGTTTCTTACTTTATAGCACTAGAAGTTGCTCTAGGCTCATCTTGTATATTTCTTGCCCTAGTCCTAGAATCGGCCATTTCTTCAAGGAGCCCTGGTTCCTTTTATTGGAGAATAGTATTAAAAATAAAGATGGATACTAGGTGTGCTTCTTGCTACTGGAGTAAAATTTCTGCTAGTCTCTCTCAGCTGACAGAGCAAAGAAATATATGTGTATATATTAACCTGTGTGTATACATACACATCTATTAATATTCTATATGTAACCAACTGAGTCTATGTTAAGCTAAACACACGTTCATATTGATGCCTCCAACTCTAATCCATTGTGGGTTCTTCTACCTCCTCCTTTTGCTTATCTGTAAATTCCCACTTCAACAGTGAGAACCTGGTTCTGCAAGAGCTTTTGTATGCAGATAAACCAACGCTAACATTTTGGTGAAATTTTTTCAAACAGTCTGTCTATGTCTCTGTCCATGTTCTTACCTGTCTACTAATATATATACATATATATATATATATATATATGTATGTATATGTATATATTTCTTGATTTTTCACATAAATGGCACATACCTTACAATGCTGCTTCATAATGTGCTTCTTTTTCCTCCTTAACTGAATGCCACCAATACCTTTTCAGGTTAGCAAATCCTGATGTACATCTTTGTTTTTAAAAAATGTATTCCATAAATTAACTAGCCCCTATTCACGAATGCTTTGGTTGTTCCCAATTTTGTCACTATTACACTTTCTACATATTATCTCTGTAGAAAATATTCCTAGAAATGGAAAATATCCTATGGAGGTAGAAGTCTTTAAATTTTTCAAAGCACTTCCAGAAATATATCATTTCATTTATACTAGACTTTCAGGAGTCAACCCCAATCAGATGGTCTATTTGGGTTTGGTGAGCACAGGGGGTAAGGGGGAGTGGGAGGTAGTGAAGGGGGGTGCTCGAGTCTGTTTTCGCTCCCCAGTGGGTCAATGCCTTCTCTGACCTAGTCTGACCTTACCCTGGGGCTGAGTGCTGGAATCTCCCATGAGCCTACGCCTGGCTCCTCCTCCGTGTTCCTCTACAGCATCTCTGCTGATTCCACCCTGTCCTAATTGCCCACAGAGAGCTCTGAGTGTGTCAGTCAGCTTTATCCCCTGAGCTCCATTAACTCATTTCTTTAAGTATCTGGGATGAGAGAGCCAATTTGCAGATTGAGCAAGAAAGAATAGAAATTAGGTTAATTCTTAAAACTTGGAACTGAACCCAGGACAAGACCTACTAGAAAGTGCCAGGAAGAGGCTTTGTCTGACATCCTGGTGTGCTGATACTACTAATCTCTGCCATGGTGTCAACTGCTAAACTGCTTGCTGAAAAGGACATGGAGACCTTTTTTAGAGGTAGTTTCATGAAAGCAATTCTGAAGGATTAGAAATCTTCAATGAAGTGGCAAAATGACAGGCCGTGGAGCCTGGGACTCCCTCCTGAATGCATTTATTTCCCTCATACATTTGTTGTGAAGATTAGAGAAGATAATGTAGAGCAATAGTCAAATAATAGTAAAAAATAGCTAATATTTATTGAGGGCTAATAAAGCACCAGGTACTATTCTAAGTATTTTACATGACGCTAACTGATTTTATCTCTATGACAATATTGTAAATTGGGTGTCATCCCCCTCCCCAAGCTTATAGATGATGGAAGTGAGGCACAAAAAGATAAAACAATTGGCACAAGGCCACACAGATAGTAAGGGGAGAGGCCAGGGTTCAGAGTTAGCTATTTGTCTCCAGTGTTTGTATCTCCATCCCAGTCTGCTGGCTCTCAGGAAAAAATGTTCTATAGTGGAATGAAGGCTGCCTTTGAAATCCATGGCAGACACTGCTAGATGCCTCCTCAATATCCATTCTGCTTTTCTTCCTTACTATTTGAGCCCCAATAATTTTTGCAGGGTGGTAATATGCTCAATTAAAAATAAACACTTCCTTGGGCCGGCCGAGTGGCGCGATGGTTAAAAACTGGCTTGGGACGCCAGAGGGCCCCGGTTCGGATCCCACATATGAGGGCCAGTGACACTGCCCTCCACAGCTAAGATGCTGAACAACAGCTCAACCTGGAGCTGGGCTGCTGTGAGTCGCCGGCGACAGTGTAGGCTGCAGCCCCTGTGGCAGTGGGTTGCCATGGGTTACCATGTGAAGCCAGCAGCCAGCGTGAGCGGCCAGCAGCCGCCGTGAGCAGCTGTCCAGAAGCCAGCGACTGATCTGCCTCGCCCGGGAAGAGCGCAATGATGGTGCCAACTTGGGCCAGTGAAGCAACGTCCTCCACAACTAGACTGAAGACCAAAACGACAGCAACTTGTCTGTTCCCCTTCCCCCAATTCCCCAGCACTGTTCCCATCCCCCAATTCCCCAATAAAAATCTTTAAAAACAAAACAAAACAAAAAAAACACCTCCTCAGACTCCCTTGCAGGTAAATGGACATGTGACACAATTCTGGCCAATAAGATGTAAGCCAAAAAGAGGGACTCAGTTGGCACTCACCTTCCCGTCTTTTCCCCTCCCCTCTTTTACTTTGTGACTGCAACTGTGATGCCTGGACATTCAGGAGCTTTCTTGTGAGCAAAAGGTTGAAAGCCACATGCCAAGGATAGAGAAGCAGAAAGACAGAGGGAGCCTGGGATGTTGCCAGCATTGTAAAGCCACCCAGCAGCCCTGGAGGGCTCATATATGACCCTTCTGGGAAGGAGAAAAATTATCCTCTTCTAAGTGAAGCTACTCCAAGTCTGTCTTCTGTTATCTGCAGCCAAAGCAATTGTAATTGGTACAAAATCCCAGTTCTACTATCAGTTCCCTCGAGTGAAGGTGTGTGTGTGTGTGCATGTCTGTGTTCTACCACATTCAGCTCAGAACCTCAGTTTACTTATTTACTCTTATTTCTCATGTTATACCCTGCACTCTGGGAAGGGAGGTACATAGCCCAAACCAGCAAGGCAGGAAAGAAGGGGAAGCATGGAAAGGAGGAAAGAAGGAAGAGAGGGAAGAAAGGAGGAAGGGAAGGATCGGGGGAGGAAGATAGGAAATGAATTACTACCAGCTGGTCATGAACACCTATAGTGCAGAGGATGGTACAAAATAAGACTTCTCTCTAGGCCGGCCGAGTGGTGGCGCGATGGTTAAGAGCTGGGTTGGGATGCCAGAGGGCCCCGGTTCAGATCCCACATATGAGGGCCAGTGACACTGCCCTCCACAGCTAAGATGCTGAACAACGGCTCATCCTGGAGCTGGGCTGCTGTGAGTCACCTGCGATGGCGTAGGCTGCAGCCCCTGCTGCAGTGGGTTGCCATGGGCTACCGTGTGTAGCCAGCAGCCAGCATGAGAGGCCAGTAGCTGCCGTGAGCGGCCATCTAGAAGCCGGTGACTGATCTGCCTCACCTGGGAAGAGTGCAATGATGGTGCCAACTTGGGCTAGTGAAGCAGCGTCCTCCACAACTAGACTGAAGAACTGAAAGAACAACAACTTGTCTGTTCCCCTTACCCCAATTCCTCAGCACTGTTCCCATCCCCCCAATTCCCCAATAAAAACCTTTAAAAAAAATAGGACTTCTCTATTTTCTATGGGGTCTCACAGAGTAAGCCTCAATGGTGTCTGGGAGTTTCATGTTCCCCTGGCCTTGTCTCCACTGCCCTTTTACTAGTCCTTTTACCTCTCCCAGTCCCAGCTTTATCTTACTGGTGCTTCCTGTGGTCAAACCCTGAACCCCTAGCCTGGTTCTCTGTCACCAGCTCTGGTCATTTCCTGTTCAATTCCCTAGGAGCAGATTTACAGCAAAATAGCCTTTCATCTCCTAGGCACTGGGCACTAGGCTAGGGCTGCCCTGGCACTGCTCACCCCCGGGAGTGCAGGTTAACAGTCATGAAGCAACATAGTACGAGAAAGGCCATCCTAGTACAATGCCACAGGGCAGAGTGTGTGGGAGAGGGAGCCCCCAGGCCCTCAGAGAGCATCAGGGGATGGTTTCATAGAAGGGATATGCTTGGACTGAGACCTGAAAAATAAGCCGTTTTCCAGAGATGGGGTAGGGTGTAAATTTTCAGGGAGCTGAAAACCGCATGTATAAATGACGTTAGTGACTAGAGGTAAGATGAGAGGGCATCCTGTGTTCAGGGACTAGAGTTAAGCGTTGTTGTTATTACTGGGGTATAGTTTGAGGAGAGGCAGTGGCACTCAGGAAGCAGGCCCAGCAGGCAAGGTTGAACATGAAGGCCAAGGGGTTCACCTTTGGTGCCTGCCAGTACCCTGCCTTGTTTCTCCTGTCCCCTATGGGCCTGGTCCCGCTTGTCAGACTCATTCCTGAGGCTGTGCTATGATTGGTGCTTTCAAACCTCCCACCTGCCTAGACATCTGCGTGTCACCTAACCCAGACTGGGCCAAAATCCCTCTTTGCCTGCCTGGCAGCAGCCATCTTTGCCCTGCTGCTGGTTTGCCTGCCCTACGTCAGAGGATTTCCCAGTCTTCTGGCTTCTACAGGAAAAAAAATTCTAATTTCTGATCAATAAAATGGTCCCTGGAATGGGTTTCTCCTTCCTACTTGCCAATGAGATCTAGACTCACTTCTTTTCCTCACCTGATTTGTAAGTGGGTGGCAATGGAAATGCCACATGTGGGCATTCTTACCTAATAGATTTAGGAGAGATGGCATATGATGGTCTTGAGATTCTGAACTACATGAAACCCCTGCTTGGAGTGACAGATTCTGGGAGCACATCATGGGAGATGCATGACTGAGGCATCAGGAATCAGCCCAGTTTCAGCCAGAGGCTGTTTCCCCCTTTCAGATTTTAGATTCGGACTCTGTTGCTATCTGACTGGTTGTATTTTTGTAGGGTCTATAGGAAAGGCCCCAATATTAGGAAGATGACATCTGAAATCTTTAAAAAGTGAGTGAATTGAAACCATTATACATTGCTGGTGGGAATGTAAAATGGTACAGCTGTTGAGGAAAGCAGATTGGCAGTTCCTCAAAAAAATGTTGAACATTTGACAAAGCAATTTCTCTCCTCACGATATACCCAAGAGAAATGAAAACATATGTTCACACAAAGACTTGTACACAAATGTTCATAGCAGCCAAATATTCATAATAACCAAAAAGTGGAAAAACCTAAGTGTTCTTCAACTGATGACTGGATAAATAAATGTGAGATATCCACACAGTGGAATATTTTTCAGTCATTAATAGGAATGAGGTGCAGATACAAGCTAAAACATGGACGAACCTTGAAAACATCATGCTGAAGCCAGACACAAGAGACCACATATTATGTGATTCCATTTATATGAAATCGAGTGGGAAAATCTATAGGCAGTAAGCAGATTAGTGGCTGCCAGGGGTGGGGATGAGGGGTATATGGGGAGTGACTGCTTAAGGGGTACAGGGTTTCCTTTGGGGTGACAAACATGTTCTGGAATCACATGGTGGTGGTGGTTACAAAATACCGTGAATGTACTAAAACCCACTAAATTGTCCACTTTAAAAATGGTTAAAATGGGGAATTTTATGTTTTGTGAATTTTACCTCAATAAAAAAAAGTGAACGAAGTCAGCTTTAAGCTTCCTATGCTATAGAGCTCCCTGGTAAGGCAGTGATTTTTTTATTTCTCTTTATAAATTGATATATAATTGACATATAACTTTATATTAGTTTCAGCTGTGCAACATAATGATTCGATATTTGAATATACTGTGAAATGATCACCATAATTCTAGTTAATATCCATCACCATACGTAGTTACAAAAAAGATTTTTTTTTCTTGTACAGTGATGTTTCTGGTGTCCTTATTTCTTGGCTCTTACAGACCCTGAAGGCCAGTGGGCCAGAGTGCAGTACGGGACATTCCCCCCAGAAGAGGACAAAATGTGGGACTGGCCTTTCTCTCATCACAGGAAAAGACAGTAATTTCTCTACCATGACATCGTCAGGTCAGGCAGTTACATTTTTATATTTCATCTGCTATTTGATGAATTTCAGTGTCTGTGCTCGCTTTGCCCTTGTGACCTGGAGGCCCAGGATTTGTCCCAGGCAGGATTCCAGGTCCCCAGGAAGGGGGAGCATCCTTCTTGCACTCCACCACATATCCCAAGTTGCTCACGGCCGCTCCTGGCACTTTCCATGGACATTTTGTTCAGACTTCTGCATCAGGCACTGTCCTAGGCCTCAAGGATCCACAGGCAATTAAAACAGAGTCCCTGCTCTCAAGGAGCCAGTGGGGGAGGCAGAAAGGTGACCAAGCAAGTACAACATTAGTGTGAAAAAGGAAATGTGTGAGTTGACAAGTGGAAGGGCCGAAGGGGAGAGGCGTGAACTGGGTCTCGAGGGACAAGTAAGAGTTCATTGGAAAGACAAGGCAAAAGGCAGACTTTTAAAAGACACGGGTATATGGAATAGCCTGCAACATGGAGAAAAAGAGTTGAAAATGGGGGGGCAGAGGTAGGTGGGTGAGCAGATGAAACGGGATAGCTACAAAGAGACAAGGTTGTTCTCCAGCCTGGGTTTGGAATTTATCCTGACAGCAGCGGAGAACTACTCAAGGATTTTAAAAAGAGACGGTCCATCATCAGATTTGCATTTTTGGGGGGTGGGGGTGGGGAGGAAACACCCTGGATCAGAGAGTTGGAGAAGAGGTTGGCCAGGAGGCTACTGCAACAGTTCACACTAGCAGTGATGGAGCCAGATGGAGACTATTGGCTGTGGGAATGGAGGAGGCGGAGACAGACTGACTGAGCTAAGATGCTGGGCAGCTGCGGTTGGTGATAGTAGGAGAGGGAAGCACTGGGGAGAAAATGCAGTCCTGGGAGACTCCCCGATTCCTGGCTTGGGTAGGAGTCATTATGTGAGAAGGGACCTAGAAGAGGAGCAGATCTGGAAGACAGATGACAAGCTAAGTATGGAGCAGGGTGGGCCTGAGAGCCTGAGGCACCCCTAAGTGGAAGGTGAAGCAGGCCAATGGGTGACGGGTTGCTGCTCAGGTAAAAGGCTAGGTGACTTCTACCTGTGTGTCCCTGCTTGCAAGTCCCATTTCTCCCCAGGGGTTCAGTTTGGGGACCTATGACCTGGAAGCTGCTGGGATCTGCTCCTGTCAAGGTTATTCTAGTTTAACGCTTTCTCCCTGGCTTGTGAGTTCATGCTTTTTACTTCTCCCTCTAAATGGGAATGCAGAAAATGATCTTTGCCCTCCAGTGGAGATTGAGATTTTTTTTCTTTCTCTCTCAGCTCTGACACCTGCTACTGTTTCACTAGCTTTTAAAGGCCTGTGTGACCGGGTGGCATGCCTCAGGCAGTGCTACATGGGTATGTGGGAGGGCCTGGACAAATGTGAGGAGCGAGATGTTAGAACCTGGCCCAAAGTCAAGGGGAGCAAAGACCTACAGGGTGGGGTGTGGGAGCCAGAGTGAGGGTTTCTGAGTAAGAACCCATGGTATGTGCCCCACAATAAAGGTGCCACCCTATCTCTGGCATATAAGGCTCTGCAGTTCTTTGCAAGCCTCCTTCCTACCACTCACCTACTCCAGTCCACCTTCTGGGCATGTCTTATTCCACCTTGTCTAAGATCACATAGTTCAAATACAGTGGAGCCAGAATAGAAGGTCAGGTAACAGATGGCAGACTCTGTGTTCTTTATCTCTCCACCATAAGGAATGGTCCCATCAGGGGGAGATTAAAGGACAAGCTACCTGCCCACCCAGCCCAACCTTAACTGCTCCAACCATGAGATTCACGGGGGGGAGTTCCACCTGTAAGGCCGGCCATCAGGAGAGCAATATTGGGGTGGTGGATGTCCTGTGCAGCTCCTTGCTTTGCTGTCTGTGGAAGCACACCACTGCCTTGTGTTTCTCCTCTTTGGCCCTGCTTAGGCTGCAGAGTGAGACAGGAGGCACCTTCTAGTCCCAGCTTGCTTGTCAATTCATTTTCTTGCAAACAAATCCTGCCTTGTGATATTGTTGCTGTAATAAGAGGTTCATCTATTTCCAATTCTGCAGACTTTTAAGGGATCTGTTTTCAGTTCGCATATTAATATGCTGCGTGCCACAGCTCCAAATACATTCTTCTGCTCCCTAAATGTGGGCCATTTTACTTAAGGAGGCGGGGTGGGTAAAGGGGAGATAATATTTCACTTGTTATATTTTCAAATGGAGTGAGGTTAAAGGGGCTTGTCTTATCTCAACACAATACCTGAAGGCATTTGGACAAGATAAAAATCCAAATCTTTTATCCATGAAAATTCTTTGCTCAACAGAGCTGATAAGAAGTGTGTGTGTGTGTGTGTGTGCGTGTCACACTCGCAAGTACGTACGTGCACAGACACGCACATTAAAGCTGCAGAGATCTCAAGCTACCTCTCCTTGAGGCTGCAATACTTCCTTACTGGAGAGATGAGCAGTCTCAGTGATGCTCATGGCTTCCTTTCTATCTGGGGACACCACAGGTCTTCAAAGGACCAAATCAAGCAGTAGGAGATCCTTCCCCATGTTCTTGAGGCTAGCCAGGGGCACATTTTTCAATGTCTTTTTCCTGTTTCTCCAAGGAGGTCTAGGCTAAGACCCTGCGGGTTAGCAATCCTCCATCAAAGGCTTTTGCTGACATTTAATCTTCTTAATCCTTATGTCATGAGATTAGCTCATGTTTAACAGGTAGAAAAACACATTCCTGGAGTAGACCTAGGAATTCTGCAGCCACCCATCCCACCCCATATCTGCTGTCCTATCATTGTTCTTGGTGGGTTTAAGGATTTGGAGTTCCAACCCAGAAAGCAAAATTTAAATGTCTTTAATTCTCTGCCCTGAAACGTATAGGGTTCATTAAAACTCTAATGCTCAATCTTTTTTTTTTTAGATTGCATTTCTTGATTTTTCTTCCCCCTCCTTAAATGGGAACCTAGTGACTTTCAATTACCATTATCTGAGAGGAGATATGTTTGTGTACATAGCCAGGGGCTTAGATGTGCTTATTATTTGCAGAGCATTTTTTGTGCTCTCCTGGGTTTTTCCTTGCCTACATGACGCTACTTAAAATCTACTGTGTAATCTTAACACTCTGGGTCTCATTTGCTTTCCGACTTCTGAACCTTCAGATCCATGTGTGACCTGCCTGTCTATGTATTATTCATAGATACACCTGTTCTCAAGTAAGAAACCAAATAGAGATTAATTCTTTTTTTTAAATTGGGAGAGGAGGAATCACAGCTCTGATTTGTACGCCTGCTGCCCTCCCCCTCCACACACACACACACTCATAACTTATTCTGGAAACATCCCTTGAAAGCTTTTTTCTCCACAGCAAGAGAAGGCCTATCTTCTCTCCAAAGAGACTTCAAGAGCCCTGCTGGCGGGGCCTCTGCCTCTAGGCACATGTCTGTAATCCCTGATGTTGCTCAGGTGTGTTTTCTGTGCCTGGTAGGAATGCTTGATCAGTGAGAGCAGGCCTGCATCATTGGAACGCATTTTATGTTGGCGTAAGAAATGTTCAGAATTTAGAAGATGGAACACGTTGCAGCCCATGAGAATTTTATAGGGCTTACATTATTGTCAGACTTTAACCTTGGCTATTCTTGATTAATTTTGTTCCTAAAATTAGCTTTTAAAATATTTGAAGTAGGGACGGCCGAGTAGCTTAGTTGGTTAAGAGTTTGCTCAAGCATTTGAGCTCTGAGCAACAGCAGTTTGATGCCTGGCCCGAGCTGAGTTGCCACTGAGCTGCCAACAGGTGGCAGGATGGCTGAGCTAATAAAATAAAAAATATTTGAAGTAGTGTTCTGGTTGAGGATTATTCCTAACCTCTTAGTTGCTCTTATATGTGTGTTTGTCTTTGAGCTTCTTGGTGATACTGGCTTGAATAACATCTCATCCTATGGTAGGTTTTTCTCCCTGAATGAACCAGCTGCCATTTTGATTCATAGAAATGTGGCAAATGAACAAGGCCTGAGTAGCAGAGAAACTCAGGAAAGCTCCTAACAGGACACTGATATTTTGAAGTTAACAAAACTACAAAGATGTTTATGATTTTGTAACATGATTTAAATGACTGAGAGTATGGCTGTTAGGTTTAGGACAAACTCTACCATGTATTGGTCAACTGATTCTGGACAGGTTATTTAATATATCTAAAGCTAAGTAACCACATCTGAAGAAAGAGATAAAGACAGAGGTAGAGGCAGAGAGATAAGAAAGGGGCAGAGAAAGACACACACAGAGAAAGAGTGGGAGAGAATAAAGGATTAAATATGATAATTACATTTTAACATCAAACACCTCCAATAAGTATTAGGAATGGTATTATTACTATTGAGCTTGTGAACCAAGATTTAAAAGCATAACACTGAATGCGCGGTGGTGTGACATGTAGATAGATGTGCAGGATGGTTTGTATTGAAGGCAGCCATCTCCATGACAACCACAGTGCCCTCCACTTAGCAGGTCCCCTGACAAATCACCCAAGGCACCATTTTGCTTATAGCTCAATGATTCTCTGGTTCTTTCAGGTGCTTTATGAATAAAGATTAGGAAAGGCTTTCTTCCTTTTAAATAAGAATAGTTTTTTTAATTAATTTTTATTATACAAGTAATTCATGGATATATTCCTATAAAAACTGAAACACTGCAGATAAGGCTGAAGTTGCCTTTGAGCACCATCTCCAATCCTCGCCTCCACCCCAGATATAATTATCACTGTCAATTTGATGTGTCTTCTTCTACACATTTTATCATGCATTAAAAGACCCATGGACAAAAATATGATGTTGTTTTATGTGTGGGGATGTCTTTACATATAAGTTACTATCATATTGTGTGTCATTCTACAGCTTGATTTTTGTTTACTCAACAATAGGTCTTGAAGCTCTTTCCACATAAGTATATATAGTATACTTCAAAACAAGCTGTGTGTGTGTGTGTGTGTGTGTGTGTGTATGTTTGTTATAGATGAACCACACTTTATTTAGCCAATCCCATTTTGATGGCCATTTAAGTTATTTCTGATTTGTTGTTTTTGCAAACAAAGCTGCCACAAACATTCCTGAACCTGCCTTCTGAGCACATGGATAAAAGTTTCTCTGGGGAAAAAATGGAGAAGTGGAATCACTGGGTCATACAATATAAACATTTTACACTTTAATCAATACTGCGAAATTACTCTGCAAAGCGATCATACCAGTTTGCAATCATATCTATAATGTATGGAAATATCTCTTCTCCTATACCATTTTTTTCCAATTTAATCAGTAAAAAAACAAAAATAAAAACAAAACTCCATTGTGTTTGAATTTCCAGTTTTTCTGATTACTAGTAAAACTGAGCATTTTTTCGTCATGCATTTTGGGGACACATTTATGTTTATATTTCCTTTTTATTAATATTTTACAAATGTATTTTATATATTTTTACATTTATATTTCTGTGAATTAGCATTTTATATCTTTATAACATTTTTTTATTGGATCGCTTTGCGGTTTCTTTTTGATCTGTAGAAGTTCTTTATATATTCTAGATACCGATCCTCTGTTGCCAGTATTTTCACCTCTTGTCCTTTAACTTTGTTTCTGATGTGTTCTGCCTCACAGAAGTTCTTGTTTTTGATATCAAATTTATCAGTCTTTCATGTGTTTTGTTTTCTGTGCCTTGTTTAGAAATCCTTTTTTGATGCCAAGTCTTGAACAAAACTTCCTGCGCCATATTCTAATATTTCTTTACATCTAGGTTTTAACGAGAGAGGTTTTCTAAGTAATTAGCGCCTTACCTACCTTGCAGATGTATCTACAACCTAGATAGGAGAGTGGGGCCCTGCCAGCTCAAAAGTGGCACACCACCCTCGCTGAAGACTTGAGCAGTCCCAACAGCTTCCAGCAGAGGGCAGTGTCTGAGCAGGTCTGCTTCTCTCTGCTGGGGCGCTCAGGGGTTCCGTGACTCACCAAAGGGAACGGTTTATCTACTCTAAAATTAGCAAATTCCAGTAAGGGGAGAATATGTCTAGTCAGAGAAAAGACCAGAAGCAGAGTCTATTGCTGAATGTGCTGCACAGTGGGAAATAAAACAAGGCCAAGGGGAAAGTGTCCTGGTGGACGGTGTGTGTTATGACTGCATATTGGGGGAGAGAAGATCAAAGTTAGCCAGGATCACAGGGAGTTTCCTCAAGGGAAGCTTCACTGTCTGCTTAAGTCTGGTCCACACACAGGAGATGAAAGCTGAAGTTTTACAGAGGAAATGTTATTTACTGGACAAACAACAGGCAGGATGGAAACATGTAATCTCCAATCTTATCTTTTTTATTTCATCAGTAACCCAAACCCTCCTTTTGAAATAAATAAATAAATAAATCGCCAGAGGCCAGAGGCACCACTGACTTCAGAGGAGGAAACCAAGGGACCACAGACAGACAGCACTGTTCAGCACAGTTCCCTCTCCGCCTCACCCCAGGCGCCTCCTGGGCTAGCTGGTCTGTTTTCTGTTGTTGCTTTGTTTAATACTACCAATGTGGATGAACTATATTATTATGAAGCCAGAAGATATTGGCAATGAAATACATAGATCCACATAAATAAGTTGATCTACGTAAATTTGCAAACCTGAATCAGTCTCTTGGCTCACGTGCTGGGTTCTCTCTGCTTTTCTCTGCTCATCAACGCTCCATCTTTTCCCATCCTGCTTTGTGCCTGGGGAGGCTGGTGGCCTGTGCAAACTGAGTCACTTGGCTCTTTTGCTGGTTGGTTTCTGGTTTGGATGGATCAAGGAGAAGCACTTGCAAGAAGAGAAGTTTGGATATTTATTCCCTGGGCTCTCTCCCTGCTGGGCTGTCATTGGCAGTGGCTTCATTTCTCTGCAGATTCAGGGTAGTCTTACAGCTACAGGAATAACTACCCAACTCTCTCCTCTTCCCCTTTCATGACTTGGGGTGTTAGAGCTTTCTACATAGCCCAGGTGCTTCACTATCCTGTATTGGCTTCCTCGAGCCCTGCTCACACCCTCAGAAATAGTTCCTTCATTAATTTATCTTCAATCATCTCTTCTGAGTATACTGTTTGATTCCTGCCCTGACCCTGACTAATACAGCAACGTCAATCTATCAGGAGTCTTTGTCCTGAAATAGATTAAGTGCACAATTAAATTTTTGTTGTTGTTTTTAATTTCCTTTTCCACACAAACAATCTCCAACCCCAGGTGGCTGCTGCTCATGCACCTTTCTGAGAGACACACCAACAAGTCATTGCAAACTTGCCTGAAACCCCTGCCAACTGGGTTTATTTTCTGCAATTCTCTTGTGTTTATTGCTATACATGCTCGTCAATTCCATTCTTAGCTTTAAAGGCAAACAACCTGGGAGATGACAGGGTGGCAGGAACCCATTTGGATGCCTCAATGGTTTGACTAATTCATTAAGGTCTGGCTGTAGAAAGTTGCTGGAGATGTAAATTGCATGTATATGTAGTCCTGTCCTTCAGGGAGTGGACTGCTGTCCTGTAAGCTAAATAGTCACAATGAACTGCCACTCCAAGTAGGTGAGGCCATTTAGTTTCCATTTATCCACCAGATGTACATAACCACGTGATCTGGCCCCCCACCCCATCCCTTTCCCTTTTTCTTTCCATCTGCTGGTAAAGGTGTGAATGAACAAAGCCCAGAGATTGCAATAGGAGGAACAGGACGCTAATCAACACATCAGATCACCTTGAATAAGGGAGAGCTTTTGAATATCTATGTTAATTAAACACTAAGTGAGTCTTACTCACTTCAGACTGTCACTTATTCTTTCTGGGTGTACCACTTGTACACATGTAGCTAATCTAGTCTACCTCTTTCCCAATCCAGCTTTCACCTTTTTTAGGCCTCATCTAATGATGTTGTCTAATGACCTAAGAGACACCCTCGATGCCTGTTTTTCCTCATACCTCACTCATGTCCAACCGACTCAAGGCCTGTGGATGTCACCTAAATCTCTGTCTCTAGTCTGCATTCTTCTCCCTACCTCTACCACCAGCACTCAGTCAGAATCCCCTGGACCACTCTACTAGCTCCATAACTGGCTTCTCCTCTGCCACCAGCACTGCCCTCTTCTCTCCATGGCACAGCCAAAGTGAGCTTTACAACACGTGAACTTGTCCCCAATACTATTCTGCTTAAAACCCTTAAAAGGCCCGCCCTTGCTTTTAGGCTAAGGACCCAAAGCTTTATAAACCTGTACGGCCTGGTCCCTGCCCACGACCCCTGTGTCATCTGATGCCATGCCTCTTTCTGCCATGGCCTGGGCCCCTCCCTTGGATCTTCTTTCTGATCCTTAGACTTGCAGTGCTCCAACTTGGGTTATGTCCTTTTCCTCCGCCTGTAGTGTTCTCACCACCATCAATACCTGCCTTTGCCTGGTTAACTTCTATAGACCCCAACTCAAAGAGCCCCATCCCCCAGGAGCCTTTCCTGACCTCAGCCCAGGTCAGGCTCCCCGGCACACACTTCCCTGCGTGCTGATAGGCTGTAACTATATGTGTAATTGAGAGACTGATGCCCGTCTCATCCACTAGAGTTCATGCTCTGTGAGGTCGGGCGTAGTGTCTGCCTTTGTGCACCTGGCATTGTGCCCAGCATATAGGGCAATCTCAAAAAAGGCTGGCTGAAGGAATTAATGGGCACAATCACGTTCTTTCCTTTAATATCAGTTAAGTGGTGTTGGCACTTCCCCAGACTGAAGAAATGGTGCCCGGGGTCTGGAGAGAGGTAGATGTGGTACTGATCAGAGTTGGGGAGGTAGACTAGATTGTTTTACGACAGCCAGGGATTCTTTGATTTGGGGATTATTCATATCCTCTTGCCTCCTCTGTCCGTGCAGATACTCTCCCCCGATCTGTCTCTGTAGTGTGCCAGTATTGTTGGGTCCATGCCCACGCACTCCTCCACCCCCACCTGTGACCATAAGAGCCCCTCTTCCTTGTGGCTCTGTGCCCTTGTTTGTTCTTGGGCTGAGAAACCTGGGCCTTCCATTTCCAGGTGATTCTGACCGGATAAAATAAGGCATTTAAAAGCCAGTTGGTCTCCAGGAACTTTTTTCTCTCCACTGTTATTGGCAATGCAAATAAAGGATTAAATCACAAACAAGAGAGGTTTTGTTCAGAAGCTTGAGTTTTCAGAAGCATCCCCAGGGTAACAAAAGGGAAAAGGGATATAAAAAAGCTCACAAGATCTGACTTCCTTTCCCCCAGCTGTCCGCCAAGATTGCAGTCTACTGTGATGTGTCAGATGGAAGTGAGCCCGGGCTTGCATAGGTAACTGTCTATACCAATGGTTCTCACACTTGAGCGTGCATTAAGGTCACGTGGAAGGCTTCTTAAACATGAATGGTTGGGCCCTGTTCCCAACGTTTCTGATTCAGTTGGTCTAGGGTGGGGCCCAAGAATTTGCATATCTAACAAGTTCCCAGCCGGCAGGGTGCTTCTGGCCTCTGGTGAACACTCTGAGAACCACTGTGTTACATTGTACTCCCACCCCACAAATTCATAATTTAATGTGTATTCCAATCACTGGGGATCTTGTCGAAGCCCAGGCTGATTAAGTACATAGAGTGAAGTTAGTGTCCATGCAGCTGCAGTGAGGACCACGTGCTCAGAAGGAAGGCTCCGGTAAGCCATCACCTTCTTGAGCCCTGGTCCCCTCTGAGGGAGGTCTGCCTCTTCCTCTCTCCCTCCCTGGGATATGAGGGGATATTCTGGATGACCTTAGAAAGAGGTGGGCACCAGGGGATATCACCCTAACCTGAGTTTTCCAAGGTCTCATTGGTCTGGCCAGCAGGAATCCAATGTCTATGCCAGAGGCAGCTTTTGTCTCAGCTTTAGAAGGAAACCTGGCCTTCCTTTATCCCCCTTTGCTAAAAAGACCCTTAACCTGAATGCTGATAGGTGTAAAGAGGAAATACAGTGGAAGAGATCTACTGGCAGAATCATGCTGCCAGGTCAGACTTGTGCAAAATGTCTCTCTACCGGGGAGTCGGGTCTCACTGAGGCTGTAAAAGGGTGGGGAGTCAGTGTGAAAAAGTAAAGCTTTCCCCTTTATAAAAGGACTCTGTGTTACAGCCTATTGTTTATAAGCATGAGCTCTGGGCTTAGATGTGCACTCAGAGCTTCAAATAAAACAGCATTTGCAAACCACAGTGCCTGTCACTTAGTGAATGCTTAACGAATGACGGCTATTGTTATTTTTTTAATAGGAAGTGCTAATTATAGTAGAATCAGGGTTCGTATCAAGAGGAAAATGGACAGCTTGATAGACTATAGAGTAAACTGGTAGGACTGTCTATCCATTGGGATTGCTATTCTTCGCCAAGCTCAGTGCCTGGCCCATCGAGATACATAGTACACATTTGTTGACTGGAAGGAAAAATTGGACAAGTCTAGGTAAATTAGTAGATGGGGGGATTTGAGCTTGTGGAAACTTTCGAAAGGGAAAGAATATATAAACACCTGAATTCTTGAAGTTGAGGGGTTTCAGGCCCTGAGTAAACTTGTTCAGTTTTTAATTTATAAAATTGGTCATTACCACTACGTTACAGGGTTATTATAAGAAACATTTGACAATGCATGAGGATGTGCTCCATTAACTGTAAAGCACAAATCAAGTGTTTGCTACTTTTAATAAAGTTAAGCAATTACCTAACAGATCCTTTGGGTTGTGACAGCTTCAGTGCTGAGACTGAAGGGAAAGTTCCCAGCCCTCGGGTTTTAATATATTGTTTTTGCCTTTTAGGTTGGTTCTCGTGCACTAGAAAAGCCTTGAACTTCTTATATTATTTGCTATAATAAATGGGATATGAGCCTCTTCAGAAAGCCTGGGTACAGGTGGACAAGCAGGTAAAGCTACCTGAGACAGGCTCACCTTGGCTGAGAATATAGGGAGCCCCGTGAGCCTGGCTGGTGAGGAACAGCACCCCAATCTCCCTGCCCCTCCTCTCCGCAGCCTAATGCATCTCATTTATTGTTAATGCTGCTTCCACTGGCTTATTTGCAAATAGTCTGAATAAAACATCAGAGCAGAAAGGGAGGGGCAGCACTCTCTGTCTTCCATTACTGCTCCTGCCACATTCTTTCCCTCCTTCCCTTTCCTCAGGTTCCTTCTCCCTTCATTACTCTGATTAACAATCTTTATCTAATTGGCTTGTCATGAAGCAGCCAAATAGGACTCCTGGGCTCTTGCAGGGATGGTGAGGAGAACGGCTCAGACAGGCCCAGCATTGGTTTTTGGGTTTTGTTTTCCTGGATGGATGGAGGCAAAAAGCAAACATTTGCAGTCTTAGAGAGAAGACCTGGGAATAAAGGAGAGGCTCTGTTCTTTCTAGGGAACTGCCTCAGCCCTCAGGAGGATGGCAAAGGGTCAGCCTGGAAAAGGGAGGCCCCATGGCTGCTGCTGCACGGGGTACAAATCTGGCGCACCAGGCAAATGTTTGCATAATCCTGAGACGAGGCAGATTAGGAAAAGCGCAGCCAGAAAGGCATGTACTGGGCATGAGCATCAATCCACATACCAGGTTGCCCAGGGAACGCACACAGTTTCTGTTCTTTTCTCTAGCTGAACTTAATTACTGACTATCCTGATTCTTATAGCAACCATTCCTTATGTTTCTTTATAGCTGTATCACTAAAAAGTGCATCCCTAAGACACTGTAATTGAACCTTGCCAATTTAAAAAAAAACTTGGTATGTCTTTTAAATCATTTTTAACCTATAAATTCCACCTAGGCTCCCTCTTGTTTTTATAAATGTTCTGTTTAAGAACCTGAACCTTTTAAACTGCGAAGTTCCCCACAGCCTGAATTTTGCTGATTGTGTATTCAAGGAACAGTTTAATTTGTTCCTCTGAGCTCTGTATTTTCCTGCAAATTGGTAGCTGGATCCAAGGGCTTGATTAGACTTAAGTTTGATCCCTTTGGCAAGATTATTGATGGTGGTTGGTGGTGTGTTTTTCATCAGGAGGCATAAAATGTCTGCATGTCTCCCTTTTTGTGATGTTAGCAGCTGTGGATGTTCAATGCCTAGATCCGTTAATTCACTGGGGATTGCAAAAGGTAATGTTCTATCATTTCTTTTTCATTTATTAGTTGCAATACTTCCATAAAGAGATATTTCCTTTCATCTACGAGTTAGTTACCCAGTGGTACAGTTCACGAAAGAAAGGCAGGACAAATACTGGATTCTTTGTCTTTATTCATCAGTTTTCAAGATAATGATTAAGTACCTTTCATCCTCCAGTAGCAACCAATTAGTTTTTTTTCAAATATCAGTAGGAACCCATGGATTTAAACGTATTTGATGGATTTAAATACATTTATACACTTATTACCCTTATTGAAATACCAATTGCCCTGCTTTGGCTGTGGGAGCTTCTTTGGCTCCTGAGTCCTGCTGACATGACCCTGGTGGTCTTTTATACCTTCCCTGTGGTCTGGAATGACAAGATACTCCAAGCTCATCTTGTATATCTCCTGCCCCAGACCTATAACTGGCCTTTCTTCCAAGAAGCCCTGATTTAGTGGAATACGATGCAAGGGATACTTATTGCTGATTTATTACAATGTTAGCCATTGTTTGTAGTCTTTTCAGTGGACAGAGCTAAGGAGTTGATAGAGGAAAACATGTACATACAGCCAGTTCTGCTGTAACACTTGTTTTTAAAATGCAAATTTGTTCAAGCACAATTGGTATATTCAGGAACAATTTGAGCCTAACACACGCTTTGCATTTGGCTATGGGTGATATTATACTAGAGAAACATTAAGTGAAGCTCAACCAAGCTGTGTAAAAATATGCAAAACAGCAAAAAAATCTGGAACAATCTTTCCCACAATCAAACCTCAGAATCTAGCTACAAAGACCTTAAACTGAAATTGCCAAACCCTGCAGAAGTGGCACCTTTGACTGCTGGGAATAGCTGGTTTGGTGGTTTTAAACAACACTACAGTTTCCAGAGTTTTCAGCAGTCAGGTGAAGCTACAAGTACAGATGAGAAAACAGCAAAAGAATTTCCAGCAATGACACAGAAGGCAGCTATACAATGGATAACATTTTCAATTGTGATGCATCAGGTATCTGTTATAAACGCATGCCTCAAAGGGCCTCCATCTCAAAGGCAGAAAAACATGACCCAGGATTTAAGGCTACAAAAGATTTCTTAACCTTGATGTTCAGCACCGCTGCCCAGCAGAAGATGATGAGCCAGCCACCCACAGCTCAAGTGTTACTCCTTTCCACCCAATTTCAGGTAAACCTCCTCCCATCGCTTGACAATCACTAAGAAGCCACAACCCTTCCAAGGCCCACTTCCACAAGCAAACTTCAGGTCTTTCTCAAGGCAAAGTGGCATGTTTGTTGTAGTATTTATGTATTTCTTCACCAGTTTCTACCCCTTTTAAAAATGTGTCACTGATGAAGTTTTTGAGTGCTGTGCCTTTACCCCTATTTTTACCATAAGCCCAGTGGTTTTTATTGCTTGGTTTTGCACACTGTGGAGATTTTTAGGAACACAAAACACATACACGCATACACATCTTGTGAGTTCATACTGATACTTCCAATTCAACGGCAGGACTGTACAATTATTACTTACTTCACCTAATTTATAGTATATCTGTATCTCCTTTTTTCCACACCCCAAATCCTAGTTCCCAAGGATATAGAAGACAATAGAATATTCCAAAATCTCTCATTTGCTTTATTCCATCTTATACACACAACAGAATAACAATACAAAAACTGCTACAACCTTTATAATTACTGAGAGCTCTTCCAGAGGGAAGCCCTAACTGGTCACTTGCAAGATTTAGCAGGGTAAAGACCACTCTGGGGCCCTTAAGACCCCAACACAGACCCCTCACTCACCACTTATTGGCTTGGGCAAAACTCCTTCTAGGTTCAACACTGTTCTCAAGTTGCCTCTGTGCTTTGCCAGAATTCCTCCCCCACCCCCCACCCCCTTTCAGCTTCCTCCGATGCACATGCTGATACCTTGCAAATCTTGAAGCTATTAGTGGTTTGCCCTGCCTGTATTTGGGGGTTCATGGGTATACCTCCTCACTTAACATTGTTGTAATGTCCATCAATTAAATTTTTTTTGCTATTTAGATGCTCTGTCCATTTTTATGTGGGAATCCTGAGTGAGAGATTTTAAAACCATGACTTTGTCACCACTATCATCCCAGAATTCCTCCCTGATAACGATGTTTCCAGTTTGTCTTTGAATATGAACATTGCTTTTTTTGTGTATACAAAGATGTTTAAAATTTTTATTTGGTCAAATCTATTTGAACTTCCCCCATTGTTTTTATGTTTAACAAGTCCTTTGTCAACTAGATGTTAGATAAAAATTTTTAGTTTTTTATGACATTTAAAATTTTGTTTTACACATATACCTCTTTTATCCATCCTATCCATTTGAAAATTATTTTGTAAAGTGCTGTAGGAGGAATATAAGTTAATTATTAACTTAAAAACAAATTATTTTTTCCTAAAATACTAAACTTCCCAAGTCCATTTATTGAATTTGTCATTCTTCCTTTATTATAGGTAAATTATAAAAATCAAGGTTTATATCTGGGTTATCTCTTCTTGATATTTCTCTCTAATTTTGTAGTTATACAAAACTATTTATTTATTTCAGCTTACTAGTATACGTTAATGTCTACAGCATTTTCCTCTTCACTACTTTTCTTTTTTTAAAAAGTTTGTTTTCACCCACATTATTTCTTATTGAATTCCAGGAAAGTGAAAACACTAAGTCAATTTTGGGGGTAGCCCTTTGGTTCTCTATCAATTTTCTTTTTAAAAATGTAACCATGTCTGCTTGTTTGACCCTTTCCAAATGTTATGTAACATCTCAAGAGGTGCTATCTGTGATTGTATCTCAGGAGCAGTTGGCAAGGCTTTTGACAGCTTATTCTAGGCTGGGCAAATTATTTGGGGGGAATGACATGTTATTAGGGCATGACATTAGCCCTGCTCACTAGGATGATGGGATAGCATCTGAAAGTCGGGATTCAACCAGGCAGACAAGACTTCTTGTGCCAAGAGACTTAACCTTTCCAGCTGTGATTCAGGATAGGTTCGGTGTTGATAGGTCCAAGATGGAGAAGAAGGGCCATCCACGGGTAACAAACACCCAGCACCAAGTTTCAGTTCAGGGCAAATACCTCTTATAACCGATAACACACATTTGCAAGATAGCCGGGTAGAGCTAGGACTATGGTATGAAGCCATGGAACAGGACAGAGCTGATGGAATTACAAGGGATGCTAACCCATGATCTTGATCTTTCATGGTTGCTAGAACTAACCAGCTTGCATAACCACAAGCTGGCAGTAGCAATACAACATATTTGCATTCTGGAGTTGATTCTTTTCTTCATGGGGCGTTCAGCTCTGACCTTGGGAGGTAAGGGCTGGTGCCTATAAATGCCTTCTCTTGTCTTGAGACAAAAACAAAAACAAAATTAATATGCCCAATAAATGGCATGTAAAGACTCCCATCTTGTAAATAAACTTGGAAAAATATTCTGGAATATCTCATGTAAAAAACCAGCCTAAAGCCTCAGCTGAAATTCAATAGATTTTATGTGCAGCTTATTGTTCAAAGCAATAGGAGTCAAATAGTAAAACGCAGCCTTCAGGAAGATGCAGAGATACTAAATAGGAACAGGCAGCTCTTGTCTGTTGACAGTGAATCCTCTAGTGACACCAGCCCATTAATCTTTTTGCATTTTTTCTCTTTCCAGCATACAGAACCTTCCATGCACCTGCAAGAAAGAATATTCACTGATTCCATTAACACATTCAAATTTAGAGCTCTGAGAACTTTTAAGGATGATTGTGTCCATCTCCTTCATTTTACAGGACTGGAGAGGTGAAGGGACTTGAGCATGCAGCTTGTCTGCCAAAAAGTCAGCTCTGCCAGGTCATTGCTGCAAAATGATAGCTGCATTCATAGGCTTCACTCTTTTCATTTTACAGATGGGTTAAATGCAGCCAACCGCAGGGAGGCTATGTGGTCAAATTACCAAGGGATATTCTGGGAGTTCTCTACTGACAAGGAAAACATCAGGCTAACCCCATGGAAGGACCAGAGATTAAATGTGGTCACTTTTGTATATACTGCCCATAAGGCTCTCGCAGGAGGTGCAGTCCTGTGAACACCCACAAATAGAACAAATAAACAGTGTATTTTAATTATCTAAAGAAAGCAGTAAGGAATGATTTTAAGCTAGGAGGGTTGTCATAACACCATAAGTAAAGTCAATACATTGCTTGGTACATGAATTAATTAGTGTTTAAATAATAAAAAGAACTATCAATTACAAAACATTACTACAAATTACCTGCTGTGCAAACAGCTTCTTTTGCTATTATTAATAATTCTAGCTACTGATTTTCTGTAATTGTAAACCACAGTTTTCCTTTGGATGAGCAGCTAAGCAGACTTACAAGGCAAGGTCAAGTTCCCACTCACACCAATAAAAGCTGCCCGGTGCCTTGTCCCCTTCTGTTGACCCTTCAAAGCTCTCTTGCTTCTCAGCTGTCAGAGAAACAATCGCTCAGTATTTGCTCATTAAGGTCAGAACTAGCTTTTATATTAAAATCAAACATCCAAGAAAACAGCTGAGGTGACATTTTCCGCTTCTGAGCATGGCTTGCCCAGTGAAATCCCCCCACCTTTTGCAGCCAGCTCAGCCACTGTGGAGGGCAGATCCTGCTGGGCGGCAGTGACAGGGAACAGTGTGATTTATTAGGAGGCCTGGGCCTCCAGCTCAGAAGATTAGAGGTCAGGCCCCTACTCTTCAATAATCTCAATGTGGGATTTGGGACAACTTATTTAGCCAATTTGCTATTTCATTCTCCCAGTTAGGAGAAGTAGACTGTGCTCCTTGCCATTTATTTCACAAGGCAATGAGTGAGCATTATATCTGGTGTTTAAACCTCAAATAAAACATAGAATAAATGAAGAAAACCTTTGCTCTCTTTTTCACATTTAAAATAAGTTGTCCATTAACTCTCCGGCTGATTATGATTGGGCCAGCCATCTATTCTGTGTGAACATGGCCCAAGGAACAAAGGTGTAGGCATGGGATGTTCCTCACCCTCCTGGTCCCTCTGAACTTCACATGCAAAGTCAGGTCCTGCCTCATAAGCAGAGATCCACTTGCTGAGATCTCCTGCTATACAAGTACCCTCTTCAGACATCACGTGGATTTTCTCATTCAGTCCTCTCGGGTACATCATTTTTGCCCCCTTTTTACAAATAAAGAAATGGAGACACCAACAGGTTAAGACCACAGAGCTAACAAATGACAGAGCCAGGTATCAACCCAGAAAGTTTCTTCACCACCCTGCTAATCCATCAAATGCAGTTATTCTTGGAGTGGGCTTCTGCCCTGCACCCTTGCCATGTTTCCTGTTTCTATAATCTGGATCTAATTTAGAAGGCAATTGTCCCATGTCAAAGGGTCCTTCCAAGCGGAAGCCTCCACTTCCTCCAGGAAGCTCTCTATAGCACACTCACTGCACCCCATGCCCACTCTACCTGGCTTTCAGCTCAGTGACCCCACATGGTTGGGAGCTTCTGGAGGAAGGGGACAATTCATGGTTGGGTTCCCAGGCTCTTATCCAGGGTCTGCCACTAGTAGGTAAAATTTTGTATAATAGATAAGTTTCTCTTTTTCTCTCTCACACACATCCAACATATACACACGAGGACTAATGACCTTCAGCCACCTAAAGTCCCAGAATGTCTCTCCAAAACTCGAGTTTATAATCTCTTGCCTCTGACCAATGGCCCTTACTATACCAGCCCATGAAGATGCAGGGGGTGGAGATGGGAAAGAATGACTGCCCACTCTAATTCTGGGTTTGCTTCAAACATTGTGTGGGATTTCTGGTGCATCTTAATCCATCCTTTTCTAAACTTTCCTCCCTCGGGGCACTTAATATCTTTCTCCAGACCCTTCCTTCAGGGGGCCGAGTGAAGTGGCAATAATCAGATGGAGTCTATGAGACCGAATGGATGCATCTCTCTACACAGTTACACCCCTACCCGCTGCCTGTGAGCTACCTCCACCCTGCTAACCACACCGCCCTATCTTAAAAGGTGACTGCAATAAAACAGGAAATAAAAACCAGAAAGTCTATATTCTTTGGCTGATCAGCCTTTGTAATAAATGCTACAAGGTGGAACAGAAATAAATTTGTGAACTATCTGAGCTGCAATCCCTTGATTTCAAAGTAATCCAATCCCGGGGAAATGTCAGTTCCAATTGAAGAGGAAAACAAACTTCAAGTGTCTGGCATTCCCCAACCTAAGCAATCGCTGAGGTCATAAATGTGGTAATCGTTCGAGGGCTCCAGCAAGTCCTGTGCTGGGTTCAGTGGCCCTGTGTGTTTGCATGCGGGCTGTGCAAGTATTTCACTCCCCAACACACTCATGTTCTCACCTCCTCTCCAGCACCCCTTCCTGCCTGCCATGGAAGAGGTATTGATATTCCAGCCTATAGCTGATCTGCAGAACTCAGACACCAGAAAGCAAGGGGAAAGAGCCCACTGTGATGCTGAAAGCAGAGTTACCATGGGTCCCCGCAGAAGGTAGGCTGCTTCGATTCGAGGCTTCCAGGGCATTCAGAAAGTTCATCTGGATCAATGGGAAATGAGTCAGATGGATCGAAGCCAGCTCTGGCTCCTGACAGACTGCTTCTTATGGACTTGTCAGGGTTGCAAAGGCCTCTGGGTAGAGAGACCTGGATGACATAGTAACGTGCTACAGGAAAGGCAAAGTTCTGCTCCAAGGCATAGCTCACTCAGAAAGACCGGGAAAGGACAATGACTCAAAATGCATCAGGATCTCGTTTTTGCTCGCTTTCTGAACATCCAGTAAATCTCTGTGTCTAATCTTGCGGTTAAAGCATTATTGACTCATCTACCGTGGGATTGTCTGAGATTTCTTGGGCAAACATTTCTTTCTTTGTTCGTAAATTAAGTAAATTCTTTGTGGTTTCTTATAAATTCTTTGCCTCTTTCCTCACCAGTTTTCTGCACAATTGACCACACCCTCTTTTTTATTTTTTTTATTTTTCAATTGTAGTTGACACTCAGTATTAAATAAGTTTCAGGTGTACAGCATAGTGGTTAGACATTTATATAACTTACAAAGTTATCCCCCCAATAAGTCGAGTGCCCACCTAGCACCAGTTATTATATTATTAACTATATTCCATATGTTATACTTTGCATCCCCGTGACTATTTTGTAAATGCCAATTTGTACTTCTTAATCCCTTTGACTTTTTCACCCAACCCCCAACCTCCTTCCCATTCTGGCAACCATCAGTTTGTTCTCTGTATCAATGAGTTTGTTTCTGTTTTGATTATTCATTTATTTTGTTTTTTAGATTCCACATATAAGTGACATCATGGCATTTGTCTTTTTCTACCTGACCTTTTTCACTCACCACTATATCCTCTCGGTCCATCCACAACATTGCAATAGCAAAATTTCATTCTCTTTTATGGCCAAGTCATATTCCACTGTACATATGCACCACACCTTCTCCATCCAATCTATCAAAGAACACCTAGGCCACTTCTACATCTTGACCACTGTACATGCAATGTCCTTCTTTGTCTCTTGTTACAGCCTTTGTTTTAAAGTCTACTTTGTCTGATATAAGTATTGCTACTCCAGCTTATTTTCTCATTTCCATTTGCATGAAATACCTTTTTCCATCCCTTTTCTTTTAGTTTGTGTGTGTCTTTCAATCTGAAGTAGGTCTGTTGTAGGCAGCATATGTAAGTGTCTTGTTATTGTCTCCATTCAGTCACCCTATGTCTTTTGATTGGAACATTTAATCCATTTACACTTAAAGTAATTATTGAGAGGTTGCCTTATTTTTTTTCATTTTTTTAATTTATTTTTTTTATTGTTAGTTTCAGGTGTACAGAACAATACAATAGTTACCCTTTTCACCCTCACCAGGTAACAACCCCCTCCCCCCATCTATTGCCCTCCCACCCCCGATATCATGCTTATCTATTACAATGCCATTGAATCCGTTCCCGCACTCTACTCCATGTCCCGA
>NW_017731409.1:3547262-3574271 GCF_001890085.2 Hipposideros armiger
ATATCTTCTCCCATTCAGTAGGCTTCCTTTTTGTTTTATTGATGGTTTCTTTTGTTGTGAAAAAACTTTTAAGTTTGATGTAGTCCCATATGTTCATTCTTTCTTTTACTTCCGTAGCCCGCGGGGATGTATCAGTAAAACTATTGCTCAGGGTGATGTCTGCAAATTTAGACCCTATACTTTCTTCTATGAGTTTTATGGTCTCAGGTCTTATATTTAAGTCTTTAATCCATTTTGAGTTTGTTCTTGTAAATGGCGTAAGGAGGTGGTCCAGTTTTATTTTTTTGCATGTGTCGGTCCAATTTTCCCAGCACCATTTATTAAATAGGCTATCCTTACCCCATTGTAACTTCTTGCTTCCCTTGTCATATTTTTAAAAACATATATTTTATCGGGGAATTGGGGAAGGGGAACAGTGTTGGAGAATTGGGGAAGGGGGCCAGCCAAGTTGTTGTTCTTCAATCTTTGTTGTGGAGGGTGCCAGTTGCCATCTGGCTTCCCGTCAGCAGCTTGTGGCCTCTAAGCTCAAGGTGCTGTGTTCAATCTTAGTTGTGGGTGGGTGTAGCCACCATCCCATGCGGGAGTCGAACCAGCAGCCTTGTTGTTAAGAGCGAATGCTCTATCCACTGAGCCATCCGGGCGGCAGCTCAGCTCAAGGTGGCAAGCTCGGTCTTAGTTGCAGGTGGGCATAGCACACCACTGAACAGGCAATCTTGTTGTTATACCAGCTGAGCCATCCGTGGCAGCTCAATGACAGCTCAGCTCTGGCACAGAGTCACTGGCCCATGTGGGAATCGAACTGGTGGCCCTGTTGCTCAAAGTTTGTCCTCTTAAGCCAACTGTTAACCACTTGGCTGGCCCGAGAAGTTGCCATTTTATTATTCATATTTTCTATCTTATTTTTCTCCTTTTTTTTTTCTAGAATGGTCCCTTTAACTTTTCTTGTAATACTGGCTTGGTGGAGATGAACTCCTTTAGTTTTTTCTGCTCTGGGAAGCTCTTTTTCTCTCCATTATTTCTAAATAATAGCCTTACTGGATAGAGTAATCTTGGTTGTAGGTCCTTGCTTTCCATCACTTTGAATATTTTGTGCCAATCCCCTCTGGCCTGCAATGTTTCTGTTGAGAAATCAGTTGACAATCTTATGGAAGCTCTCTATTAGGTAACTAACTGCTTTTCTTTTGCTGTTTTTAATATTCTCTGTCTTTAATCTTTGGCATTTTAAGTATGATGTGTCTTGGTGTGGGCCTCTTTGAATTCATCTTGTTTGGGACTCTGCACTTCCTGGACTTATATGTCTATTTTCTTTGCCAGGTTAAAAAAGTTTTCTGTCATTATTTCTTCAAATAGGTTTATAATATCTTGCTGTCTCACTTCTTCTTCTGGTACCCCTATTATGTGAGTGTTGTTACGCTTGATGTTATCCCAGAGGTTCCTGAATTAAACTATCCTCATGTTTTGTTGTTCTTGTTCCAGTTGAGGGTTTTCCACCAACTTGTCTTCCAAATCACTAATTTGACCCTCTGCTTCATGTAATCTTCTGTTGATTCCTACTAGTGTAGTCTTCATAACAGTCATTGTGTTCTTCATTTCTGACTGGTTCTTTTTTATGTTTTCTCATTTTTTATGTTTCCTATCTTTTTGTTGAAGTTCTCACTGCAATCATTTATTCTTCCCCTAAGTTCATTGAGCAACCTTATAACCAGTGTTTTGAGCTCTGCATCTAGTAGATTGCTTGTCTCCATTTTTTTTTAGTTCTTTTGCTGGAGCTTTGTTCTGTTCTTTCATTTGGGACATGTTTCTTTGTCTCCTCATTTTGGCTGCCTCCCTGTGTTTGTTTCTATGTATTAGGTAGAGCTGCTATCTCTCCCAGTCTTGGTAAAATGGCCTTATGAAGTAGGTGTCATGTTGGGCCCAGTGGCAAAGTCTTCCTGGTCACCTGTGCTAGGTGCTCCAGCTATATCCTTTGTGTGGGTTGTGTGTACCTCCTGTTGTGGTTGAGCCTTGATTGCTGTTTGTATGTCAATGGGAGGGACTGACCTTGAGGTTGATTGGTTGTGAGGACTGGCTCTGACTACAGCGAAGGAGCTGTTGTATAGGGACTGACCCTATGGAGGAGGATTCACTTTAGCAGGGCTCTCATGCCTGCCCAGTCTGCTCCTTGGGTGTGTCATTTGTGGAGGTGGTTTGGTGGTACTCTGTTGTGGTCTGAAGATAGCCAAGTGTGTTGATTCTGGGCCTCTTGGGAGGGGCTCCAGTGCAGACCCAGGTCAGCCTGCAGCCACTTGGTAGGAGCTGCAAAATGATCTGTGTTTGATATCTGCCTGTGCTGGGTTTGGAGACTGAGAGAGGCTAGGCTGCAAACTGAGGCCAGTTGCCACTAGTGCCTGGCTTGGGGGTACTTAGCAAGAGGTACATGGCACACTGAGGCCAGCCACTGCTTGTTTGTATATTTCTGACACTTTTTGAGCTGCTGCCCCAGCACTGTAGCTCAAACTAGTGACTTTGTCAGTGAGTAAATTAGGCCATTTAAGAGGAACTCCTGGCATTCCAGCAGCCCTCTGTCTCAACCGGACAGAATCACCACTGATTTTTACAGCCAGCTGTTGTGGGGGTTCCTCTTTCCATCACTGGTGCTCCAGGCTGGTTAACTGGTGTGGGATTGGAACCCCCATACTTCTCAGGGGTGACCTCCACAGCCAAGATAACCTTCCCAATTCTTAACTGCCACACGTGGATGTGAGACCAGCCCATTTCACATCTGTGGCCCTCCTACCAATCCCGATGTGGCTTCTTCTTTATATCATTAGTTATAGGAGTTCTGTTCAGCTAGTCTTCAGGTGGTTCTCAGGGTGGTTGTTTTATAATTTAGTTGTAATTTTGATGTGTTCATGGGAGGAGGCAAGCACAATGTTTACCTACTCCACCATCTAGAAACCTTGACTGCATCCTCCTTTTTAAGGCCCTCTCATTCTTAGCTCCCAGGGCACTACCTTCCCTAGGCATATCTCCTGCTCTTGGCTACTCTTCTTAGGCCTACTTTGAGGACTTGTGTTTATTTTTCCTTGAATGCTGCCCTCTCTAGAATTCTACCCTCTATATTCTTGCTTTACACTCTCTCCCTTGAGAGTCCCTGTCTAGACCCATCTAGGTGTTCATTTATAGTCCAACTGAGGCCTCTCTCAAGTTTTAGACCCACATCTATTGGACCTGTCCCCTTGGACATCTCATAGGTGCCTCAAATACATCATAACTAAACACATCATCTTCTTGCTGTGTTCCCCAACTTAACAAATAGTTTCCCAAGGAAGAACCCCAGGAGACATTTTTAACAAACTCCTCTATAAGCTACTATGTTGTGGCAATGCTATTTTCTAAGTATCTTTTGAATCTCTGTTTTTCTTCATCTCTGCCTTCATTGTCATAAGCTTTCCCCTGATAGCTACAATAGTCTCCTAATACAGCACTGTATTTCCAGTGTGTGTCCTCACTTAGTTAGCAGTGGTCACAGTAATGCTACATACAAAGACCCTCAACATCTCCATTTAAAAAATCTATTTGTCTCTTATTGGTTTGCTGGGCTGATATGCTTCAGGCTGCATCAGCAGGGGTGGCTCTGCTCCGTTTGTCTCCCATCTCCCTCCTGGGCCCAGTGGGCTGACCAGGCCATGTTCTTCTCATGGCAAAGGCAGAGGTACAAGAGGGCAAGTGGAAACACTGAAGGCCTCTTAAGACCGAGGTTTAGAAATGGCACACGGCCACTTCTACCCACAACAAGTCATGTGGCTTGACCCAAAGCCAAAATGTGGAAAAGCATACTCGGCTCACTGTAAGGATGGTAAGGATGTGAATGCAGGGAGCAGGGAGCAATGGGACCAATAATGTAATCTACCACTGACCCTCTAATCCATTTTCCACCCTGCAGCTAGATTTCTAACATGCAAATCTGATTATGTTACTCCCCATTGTTTTTGAAATAGAGTCCAAATCCATGATGTAACTCTAGTTTATCTCTCTTCTCATACCAGCAACCACGCTGCTCCTGACATACTGAATTATATTTATTTTCAAAATTTGCCTGAGCTCTCGTACCTCCAAGTTTTCTCACAATTAGTTCCTTTGCCTGGAGCACATCTTCACCCTTATCTCACCCCGTAACCTAGCCCCCATTCCAGGCATCTTCTGGTTAACTCCACTCATTCTTCAGGTCTCTCTTTAAGCATTACATCCTCCAAAAACTCACCCTGACCTCAAGATAGGGCTGTCCCTAGACCCATTTCCTGTTCCATGTACTTGCGCCTATAATAACACTTATCCATCCATATTTTAATTACTCAAGGAGAGGGACTATATTTAGTCCTATGCTTAGCCAGTGTTTCTGGGTCATTGTAAGGACTCAATAAATAACTTTTAGTAGGTGATTACCACATAGGTATCTATCCATAGATATACATTTAATGCTTTTGCTTTTGTTGTTGTTGTTTTACATAACCAAAAGACAACAAGTAAGTATGTAACAATACTTAATTATAAGCGTTAGGAAGGAGGAGACTAGTATAGTAAAAAAGAATAAAAGAGGAAACTAATTTAGGTCAGAGGGCCAAGAGAGGTATTTCTTGGGAAACTATGTATAATCTGAGACCTAAAAGATAAGTAGGGATTTTATCAAGGAAGAGCTGGGGAGAAGAGAGAGCCAGGCTTAAGGAACGTCATGGGCAAAGGTCACAAGGCAAGAAGAGAGAGGGGCAAGTTGCTGTGGCAGTTGCGTAGGATATCAAGGACACGAGAGGAGCTGGTGCCTTTTAAAAGCCTTTGGTGATGTCAGGCTATGGTTCTGGCTTCATACACTTTCTGTGGCCTTAACTACGTGTGCTCATTTACTGAAAAAACACCAGCATAGAACAAGGCTCAGACTCTCAAGCTCCATGGTCACAAGCAGCGTACAGCCTGTCCTCTCTGTAGAAGGTACAGAGTGAAGCAAGGGTGAGGGAAGTCAGAACCACTCCTGTCATTTCTGTCCACCTTTCTTTCTGGCACAGCTTCTTTGCTATAACCTCTGGACATTTTCAAAATTAGAATCATTACCTATGTAAGGAGCCTGCAATGCAAATCAAATGAGAGACTGTGGCAGGCTAATGAAGGCCAGCAACCTAGTGATATAATGAAGATGAACAGCTCTGCTACAGGTAGAGGATGCCGTCACATCCCATGCTGCTTGGAGCAGGAAAAGAGGTAAATTCAGAATTTTTACTGTGCTCTACAAAAGCAAGTAAAATTGAAATATATATCTCTATTTATATCTATGTCCATGTATCCATCTATATCTTTGTGGCCAGGGGAAAGGCAAAGGACTCTTCTTATGTGCCTCAGGTAATAGTGTTTCCCCATTATCATGCAAGCATCAGGTGATGAGATGTTAAAGGTCAGAAGATGAAACTTTAAAGGCAATATGGAGGAATATATTTTGGAATGGTTGAGCAAACATTCAAAATGAGGTGAAGAATTAACACAGACAGATAATGCAAAATAAAAAATAGTGTGTCCTTTTATGTGTAATGAGATATAGTCATATTATGTAGATACACTTAAAAACTTTGATAGTTGTACAAACAGGTAAAGTTAATTTATTCATTTAAAAATCATGTATTGACCACCTGACACGTGCCAGGAACTGTTCTATGAGTAGATCTGTTGTTTCTTTTTTTCTCAATCTTGAATATTTGAAAGATATAGGTAGTTTCTGAATTAAACTTGATTCCAAATTTTGTTACAGTTTTGGAAAGTGCTTGCCAATAAACTTGGTAGACCATCATCCTCAGACTCTATTTTAATTGGTTTTTAATTTAGGAACTCAGTGAGATCCAATGTTAGTTGGCTCTCTTTATGTGTTTCCCATTAATTCAGTGAGGTTACAGGGTCTTTGTTTTCTGGAATTTCATTCTTTCAAGGAATGCTAGTGAGTGTCACCACAAGTGCCCAGACAGCATGGTGAAGATGGCAATCAAAGTGGAAGCTTTCAGTGAGCTGACAACAGGCTGTGAATTTGGGGATCAATTCTCTCCACTAAATAATTTCAAGAAAATCATAGAGGCCCAGAACTGGGAAACATTAACTTGAAAACCGCTTACTTTGGGTAGGTAAATTAAGCTTGTATTTTCTCAGCTCATCCAGTTTTGATGGTCGCTTTTGTTGGTTCATTTTCATGAAAATTCAGCCCTACTTTTATTGTCAATAAGTTAATAGATTTTATTTTTATATATTTTGTCCTGGGACATAATTCTTTATGTTTGTAGATTAATATTAGGGGAAATTTCATTGCCAAGTAATGATCCATGTAGTCATAATAAAAAATAAAAATTTCAAAGGTTTTCAGAGCCAGAAAGAATTATTGCAGATACAAGTGGGTCTATAACTATGTTGTCCAAATGTTCCACCAAATTTATTAGCCATTTTCAGCCCTTTCATGATTGAGAGTGAACCTCTTGGTAATTGAAGCTGGAAAATAATCTGTTGAATGTTAGAGCTAGAAAGTGTCTTAGATACTATGCAATCCAATTCTTGTACTTAGAAATGAGGGGACTGAGGCCAGGCTATTGACAGCTCCTACCCATTCAAAAATCTTCTAGGTCATGGTCTTTGATTTCCTAAATTATAAACAAGATTCTTGACCACTTCCAGCAGTCTAAAATTGCTTTTTAAGAAAGACCAAAGCTGAAAGAAGCTATGGGTTGTCGGAAAAGTCATGATGCATTTTTGCAATGAAAAACAGAAAAAATATGTCATGACTTTTCCGACAACCCAATAATTTCCTTCAAGTGATGCAGTCATGGTAGAATTATGACTAGAACTCAAGTCTTCTTAACACTCAATCTAGGACTGATTTCCATGTAACCAAAAAGCATCTATAAAATGGGGATACTAATACTTTCCCCCACTGTATTTTTATGAGGATTAAACAGGGTGAACTGTGTAAATCTTTATATTTACCTAGAATTTATTTTCCCGCAGGTAATTTGCCTAACCAAAAAGGTGGATATCTCAAGTCACCCGGGGGCAGGTTTGCAGCTGGACTTCAGGAAAGGGCTGGAGCCCATCAGGGCTATCTTCACCTCTGCTCTCAGACCCTCCTTTAACATCTGTTTGAGCCTCCTTTTATTTTTAAGATTTTATTGGGGAATTGGGGGAGGGGAACAGCATTGGGGAATTGCGTAAGGGGAACAGACAAGTTGCTGTCCTTTTGTTCTTCAGTCTAGTTGTGGAGGACATCGCTTCACTGGCTCATGTTGGTATTGTGATCATTGCGCTCTTCCCAGGAGAGGCAGTCGCTTGCCAGCCATTGGACAGCTGCTCATGGTGGCTCACGGCAGCTCACAGCAGCTCACTCTGGCTGCCGGCCACTCACACTGGCTGCCAGTCACTCATGGTAGCTCACGGCAGCCCACTGCAGCAGGGGCTGCAGCCTACACCATCGCCAGCAACTCCAGATCGAGCTGTTGTTCACCATCTTACCTGTAGAGGGCACAGCGTCACTGGCCCTTATGTGGGATCTGCACGCAGGCCCTGCTGCTCAGAGCTGGCATCCCAAGCAAACTCTTAACCAATGCGCCACTCAGCTGGCACTGTTTGAGTATTCTTTATCTACAGACAAATCTCTTCTGCTTTTCTGATCCACAAATCCATGTCACCCAATGTACCTGTGGGGAAGGCTGAGGCTCTCTCTCAGTTTCCACTGGGCATTCTCAGGGAAAGGACTTTACGTGGTCACAGTCAAGCATGGACCAAGTAACTGGGTGTGTTTGGGGGGTGGGGATGGAGTGGGAACAGTATTGGGGTTACCCTAAGTTTGGGAAGTGCCAAGGAATGGGTAGTTCTCAGAAAAGAAGAAAAACCCCAGGAGATAAAAGACGCAACACAAGTCCCACTGGCTTGGAGTTCTAAAGTTTCCTTTAACCCTTGGACATTACCACTTTGTACTCCATTGACTTTACATTGTGTTTCCCCCGCCACATTTCTATTTCCTTGCTAATGCTGGCATGAGAGCCCAGGGTGTATTCACTTACATCTGTCCTGTAAGCAGCCCTGCATGTGGTTACTAAAAACCTGTGTTAGTCGACTCAGGCTGCTGTAACAAAATACCACAAAAGAGGTGGCTTATAAACAACAGAAATTTTTTCTCACAGTCAGGAGGCTGGAAGTCTGAGATCCAGGGCCAGCCTAGTTGGGTTCTGGTGAGAGCTGTCCTCTGGGTTGCAGAAGGCTGTCATCTCACTGTGCCCCACTAAGTGGAAAGGGGCAAGGAGCTCTCTGGGATCTCCTTTATAAAGGCACTAGTCCCGTTCATGAGGGCTGTGCCCTTAGGACCTAATCACCTCGCAAAAGCCCCACTTTCTAGTACCATTGCATTGGGGGGTAAGGTTTCAACATATGAATTTTGAGGGAACACAAACATTCAGTCCATAGCAGAACCTCAGTCTAAGTTGCAGGGTGGAAAGTGTGCCCACTGGAAAGTTGTCAGTCTTTTCTTTTATCAACGTTGATGGATGATTTTTCTCAACAAATATGAATCAAGTGCCAATTCACTGCACAGTGTGAGATGTTGGGGATACAGTGTTGTACAAAATAGATATGGTCCATATATTCTCCCCTAAATTCTTCTGGGAAGACAGGCACTAAACTAAGAGACAACAAATAAATATATAACAACACTTATGATAAGTGTGATGAAGGAGGGAAATAGGGCACTAAGAGAGAATAGTGTAGGGCAGGCCAAGTGGCGTGATGGTTAAGAACTGGCTTGGGACGCCAGAGGGCCCCAGTTCGGATCCCACATATAAGGGCTAGTGACACTGCCCTCTACAGCTAAGATGCTGAACAACAGCTCAACCTGGAGCTGGGCTGCCGTGAGTCGCCAGTGATGGCATATGCTGCAGCCCCTGCTGCAGTGGGTTGCCATGGGCTACCGTGTGTAGCCAACAGCCAGCGAGAGCGGCCAGGAGCCACAGTGAGCGGCCATCCAGAAGCCGGTGGCTGGTCTGCCTCCCCCGGGAAGAGCGTAGTGATGGTGCCGGCTTGGGCCAGTGGGGCGACGTCCTCCACAACTAGACTGAAGAACAAAAGGACAGCAACTTGTCTGTTCCCCTTCCCCCAATCCCCCAGCGCTGTTCCCATCCCCCCAATACCCCAATAAAAATCTTTAAAAAAAAAAAAGAGAGAGAATAGTGTAGGGTCTAATACATATTGGAGATGCTAAGAAAGGTATTTTTTAGAAAATTATATGTAAATTGAAACCTGGAAGATAAATAGGAATTAATCAGGTTAAGAGCTGGAGGAAGAGAGATCTAGGCCCAGGAAACAGTATGTGAAAAGGTCCTGAGGCAGGATAGGGGGGCTTTGGGCCTTCTTTGGGCTTGTATCATACAGGACATGGTTCCTGGAGGTGGGAAGGAATAGTAAGAAGACTGGACAAATAGCCCAGGTGGCTATTACTGTAAAATATTATACACATGAGGGTTTTATTAGAACTTCTATCCTCACATAGGCAGATTAATTATGTCATTAACAACCTAACATTTGACATTAAGACTTTTTAGAAGCTATTGCTACGAAAGTGATATGCAAGCAAAGAGAAACATTCTGTGGGATACTGTTGGGATTTCTGTTGTAGTAGAAGAAGATCACAGAGCCCATAGATTCTAGATCCAGCTCTGGACTCCTCATTGGCCCTATGGGATAGAAGTGAATAGTTACCAATTAGCTTATAAGCTGAGTCAACAATAGTTTACATTCTTAGTCTCTCCCTTCTTCTTTCTTTATGAATGTGGAGGAATTTATTTCTAAATAAATATTCATTTCAGAGCATATATGTTTATAAACTTCTATTATAAGGCTGTGATGTGAGAGAAATACTATTAGCATTAGTGGTAGGAAGAAGAAGTGAACTATTGAGTTGTCGGAAAAGTCATGACGCATTTTTGCAACAAAAAACAGAAAAAATACATCATGACTTTTCCAACAACCCAATAGTTTCTTGGTCTTAGTTCTTCCCTCACCCAGTTTGACTTTGCAATCCTCATACAGGGTTTAAGAGTGGAGGTGATTGCTGATGGAGCTATCCCTGGGGTGGGCATCTTATAGTCCATGGGCAAACCTGGCCTGCCACCGGTTGTTTTTTCTTTTAATAAAGTTTTATTGGAATGCAGGTATGCCCATTGGTTTAACTAGTATCTGTCGCTGCTTTGTTACTTGACTGAATGGCCCTCAAAGCCTAAAATATTTCCTATCTGGCTCTTTACAAGAAAAGTTTGCTTACCCCTGGACTATATCACAGATTATCTATAAATTATTATGTGAATGATAATTTCATCCTAAAAAGCCAGGAACAAGAACCAAGCAAAAGTGTAAGGCCAGTGAAATTATTTTCTTCATTTGAGAAAATTGTTCCATACTAAGGGAGGGAGGGAAGCAGGGAGGGAGGAAAGAAAGAAAGGAAGAGAGAGAGAGAGAGAGAGAGAGAGAGAGAGAGAGAGAGAGAGAGAAGAAAAGAAAAAATAGAAAAGGCACTGTTTAATCTGATCTAATTCTTTCATTTTACTAATGAGAACATGAAAGCTCAGAGAGGTGACATGTCCTGCCCAGGGTCATATGGCTAAAGACACAGCTCCCAGTGTCAGTACTTCTACTCAGTGGAGCCTACTACATCGAAATGCGACCATTTTTCTGCTCTAACCTCCATTTGGGTGCTCATACAGAATTATATCTTTTCCTTGCAGGATTGAATGGCATACAAACCTGCCCTTTGAATACTCAGTGAGTTGCCCAGATCCCTGAGACACAGATCCCTTGAACCCTCACAGTTACAGAGAGGAGAGAGTCTGTTCACTCAGGAGCTACGTGCCTGGGGCCAGGGATGCCAATGTGTGGGCTCAGCAAGTGCGAGCCATGACGCATTTGCTTTGCCACTCCCTTCGCTCCCCACACGTGTCTGCAAACACTAGTCAGGCTTCATGAGAAGGGCTGATGGGTCTGAATAAATAATTTCAAGTACCGTGCACACCAGCCATCTGAATGCAATGAGTCAAGGACTATTGGAGCTTGCATTCAGCACATGCCACTCACCCCTTCTTATCTGCCACTGTCAGCAGCAAGTCAGCAGCTGGAGGTGCTTAGTCTACATTCTTTAGTCTCTCCCATTTCCTCTTGTGCCAGGAAGTGTTAGACAGCCTCTCAAATAGGCCTGGCCAACCTGCATGCAGCTAGGCTGCTTGGCAGAGTTTCTGTACTCTGCAGAAGAACAAGTCGCCAGTTGGAGCCTGGGGGCTGGGCTAATTCCCTCCTGTTCAGAAGGCTAGTGACTCCAGCTGTGGGACAGCCTCACCCCAGATGAGTCACAAAACTCACTGCCATTATCTCTGTTCCACTACTCTGGTCTTGCTCCCCTCTATGGCTCTGAATGTTTGTCCTGGCCCCTAAATATTCATGACCCTTTTGAACTTTCAGACATTTGCTTGGCCCTTTCTGTTCATGGTTCTTTCTGTCAGGTAATTTAGAAAGAAGGCCCTGATGCTAGGTCACAGGGCATTTGAGGCTGGCAAGCCATCCTGACCAACCCTAAGTCATCTGCCCAAAATGGCCACAGTATGTGCTGACCCACTTTGGCCTCTGGGTGAGTCCGTGGCCACATTTCTTTTTAGGGCTGCTCCTTTACTGTCCCCTACCACCACCAACTTCTGAGATTGGAGCAGTTCTTTGTTTAAAGGTGCCAGATACCATTCTAGCCCAAAGCTCTCTGTCACCATATTTCCCACCAGACTTTGAAGCTTCATGCAGACAGGACCTCCAAAAGTCAGCCTTACCAAGTCTAATGAACTTAAAGCAGGCCTTCCCCAGGCCTCATGTTCCATCATCCTCAATGAAGATGTGGCTGGAGCATTTGGTGTAATACTAGGCCTCTCCAGATACCAAATGCATTAACAGAGATGCAGATAGAGCACACCCACTAGAGTGAGACTGTCCTCTCCCCCATACACGTCTTTATTCTTCTAAATGATTCTCTCAAGCTCTTAACACCTCCTTCCCCATTCTTGCTCTCAACAGATGATCGTGTCTCCAATTCTATGAGAAAAGTGAAGTAATCAGAAGAGAATTTCCACAGATTCCCACCACCACATTCACCCCTACCAGCGTCTCACATATACTCTGCCTCTGAGTACGTTAGCTCAGAAGAATAGCCACTTCCTGTTTCTTACCAAGGACACCCTTCCAGCAATCTATCTTTCTCTCTCCTACATCATCAATGTCCCCTCTTGACTGAGTCATTTCCATGTGTATACAAACATGCAGCTGACTTCTTTTTCCTTACCAGCTACCATATCATTTCTTTGCAACAAAATTTGTTGGAAGAGATGTAAGTACTAGCTGTCTTCAATTCCTCCCCTGTTATCTCTCTTAAGCCCACTTCATCAAATTCTTCTTGTAAAGATTAAATCCAAAGATAATCCACAGTCCTCCCTTTACTTGACCCATGAGCATCATTTTACATGATTGAACCCTTTCTGTCCTTGATTTCTTCACGAGGCTTGCAGGACCCCACACTCTCACGATTTTCCCCCCATCTCAATAAACACTTCTTTTCAGTCTCTTCTGATTTATGTTCTTCTCTCCAACCTTTCAGTATTGGAATGCCGTGGAGCATTCTTCTCTCATCTGTCTGATTTCAATTCTTTGGTGATCTCCTCATGTCTTTTGGTTTTAAATACCATCTATAGATCTCCAACCCAGACCTCACTTCTGAACTTCTGACTAGTATATGCAACTGTGTACTTGACATCTCCTCCTCAAACTTGTCCAAAACTGGACCATCACGCTTCTCCTCTGAGCCTGCTCCACTGGCAGCTCTGATCTTCTCAGTCAATGGCAACTCCATTATTCTAGTTATGTAGGCTCAAAACTTTAGAATCACTCTTGATTTCTGTCTTTCTCTCATACTCTGTATCAAATCTTCCTCATCATATACTCATAATCTGACCATTTCTTACCATCTACATTGCCATCACACTGATCTGAGCCGCTGTCATCTCACCTGGATTACTATAATAGCCTTCCTGCTATTACATTCTTCCTGTTTCTACCAAAGGGATCCTTTCCTCATTGTAAAAGGTAAATCAGATTAGGTTTGCTCAAAATCCCACAATGGTCCCTGTGGTTGACTAAAAATGGTCCTCCAAAGACTATCCATGTCCTAATCTCTGGAACCTGTGACAGTTGCTTTATATGGCAAAGGGGGGAGGGGGAACCTTTGTTGTTATAATTAAGTTAAGGATCTTGAGATGGAGACATCATCTTGGATTATCTCAGTGGGCCCTAAAATGTAATCACATGTATCCTTATAAGAGGGAGTCAGAGAGCTATTTGACCAACAAATAAAAGAGGACAATTTGGTGTGACCATGTGGGCAGAGAGTGGGATGAAGCAGCCACCGGAAGCTAGAAGAAGCAAGGAACAGATTCTCTCCTAGAACCTCTGTGCAGCTCAGCCATGCTGACACCTTGACTTCAGCCCAGTAAAACTGATTTTGGACTTCTGACCCCCAGAACTGTGAAAGAATACATTTCTTTTATTTTAAGATGCCAGGTTTGTGAAAACTTGTCATAGCAGCCATAGAAAACAAATATATCCACCATTTTATACACAGTAAAAGCTTAAAATTCAGCACAATCCAGCCCCTATTATGTCTCTGACTCCACTCCTGCCTCTCTACCCCCCTCACCAGCCCTGGACACAGTGGCCTTCTCCCTCCTTTGTCTTTAAATAAACCATGATCCCACTCCACCACCCAAGGCCTTTGCTCTAATTGTTCCCTCAACTTGATGCTTAGGAACCTTCCTCAGTTCCTTCAATTTTGCTCAAATGAGGTCTCCCCAGACCATATTATTTAATCTCTCAACCTGTTTTGCCCTTCACCACTCACTCCTGATCCTATTCATCCTGACTGTTTTTTCGTTTTCTAAACACTCATCTCCTTGTAACCGACAATGTAATTTATTTGCTTATTATTTATTTATCACTTATTATTCTCTTCCTCTGCTAGGATGTAAGATTCTCAAGGGCAGAGCGGATTGCCTATTTTGTTCTCTGCTGTCTCAAGCACCAAGAATATTGCCTGACACACGCAAGCATTCAATTAACATGTGTTGAAAGCATGAATGGATATCTTCAGAGTTTCTGTGACAATATGCAAATTAGAGACACTCTTTTTCTCCCCATCTCCATGTCCTTCCTTCCATGGCCCTCACTATAATGGCAAAGCTAACGAACATAGTAAGGTATAGAATATTCAGTTCAAGATGGTGGGAACAACCAGGTAGGTTAGTGAAAACAAAAGTGTCAGCCTTCTCCTCTTCCCCCAAACCTCATGGCCTTTTATACACATTAATATGCAGTGCTCATAACCTCACAAAATTTTGATGGTTAGCCTACAGAATTGTTTATATAGCAGGTAAAGTAATTCCAGACCACAAATTTCAGGTGTACAAAACACGTTAAGTTCAAAAGTTTCTTTTTAACTATCTTGAGTCCCATTCTACATAATAGGAGAAAATACAATCTCACCAATTCAGGATAAACTCAGTCACTTCAGGGTTATGTCCTGTCCTGCTCCCTCCGCACCCACCCCCTTTCCCTGGCGTGGGCCGTATACCTAGGGGGCTAACAGAGTGCTGAGGTTTCAGGAGCTTGGCCATGGAGGTACCCGGCCAAGCTGTCATTTCCTAAAATTCTCACCTTCCTTTTTGGTCTTTAGCAATTACAATTCATACTAGATTCATCACAGGCATCTTCTTGTCCCAGTTAAGAGGCCAGGTATCACACCTGTACTGCTCTCAGCCACACGAGAAAAGAGCAGACCACCTCTACTTGACTGCCTGAGCAACCAGGCAATCTGAAAATATTTATGGAACACCACCACAACCTAGGCACTGGGGATAGCAATACCCAGGTCTGAGAGTCTCTGCCCTCAAAGATTATGTTCTAGAGATGGAGCCATGTCATAGACACAAAAACAACATAAATGAAAAGAGGTGATGTGGGTGGGGTACTGTGAAGGGAACCAGATGTGGAGAAAGTCTAAGGCATGACATTTGAGTTGAAACAGAATGAGAAGTAAGCAACTAACAGACATCTGGAGGAATGGATTTCCAGTAGGAAGAAACAGAATTACAAAGGCTCTGAAACAAGGATGAATTTGGTCTGTTTATTCTAAGTGTAAAGAGATCCTATGAAGCCCTTTCTATACCATCTCCACATCTCTCCTGCCATGTCTTATGGGAAAATGTCTGTGAGTCCTACCTCCTTCCAGAGACACCTAGGAGAGGGCTGGCATTGTGCTGTCTACGTTTTATCCCCATATCTTCCAGCATTCATGTTGCCCTACCCTTGGCTTAGCTGGGAACAGGGGCAGGATGCAGAGGTCCCCCTTAGGGATATCCATCACAACTAAACACCTTGTGGGGGAAAATTGTGAAAAATTTGGGACATAGGTAGAATTGACTACTGGTTGTCCTAACTAGAGCACCCTTCTGATTCATCTTTCATCATCTAAGAGCTATTTTACAACTCTGTCAAGATGTGAAACCCTGGTAGTATGCAAGTGATTCTTGCCCATAGAAATGCAAACTGTGTCCAGCTGAGAGGCAGTTGATTGCTGCCCTGTAGATATTGACCAGTTTCATATCCATCTGTATTTCTTTCAGCATTATTGATTGTCTATATATGTTTTTTAGTCCTCCTTTGAACTAGTTGTAACATCTTGCTAATTCCCTCATTAATAGTGACATATCATTCTGTATTTGTAGAAGAGCCAATACTTGACCTTTTATAAATACAGTTGACCCTTGAGCAACCAGAGGTTAGGGGCACTGACCCCAATACACAGTTGAAAATCCACATATAACTTTTGGCTCCCCAAAAACTTAACTACTAATAGCCTACTGTTGACCGGAAGCCTTACCAATAACATAAACAGCTGAAAGCACATACTTTGTATGTTATAGATATTGTTTACTGTATTCTTGCAATAAAGCAAGCCAGAGAAAATAAATATTATTAAGAAAGCCATAGGAAGAGAAAATATATTTACAGTATTTGTTGAAGAAAATCCCCCCCAAAAAAGAAAGAAAAAAAATCCACATGTAAGTGGACCTGTGCAGTTCAAACCTGTGTTGTTCAAGGGTCAACTCGAAGTATCCTTTGGAAACCTTAACCTCCTCTCTGTTCTTTCTCTCTTGACCGCTTTCTGGTTCTGAGCAATTATATGTCTTAGAGTCAAAAGCAGATGACTCTCTCCTCCGTGCACAGGGGGAACTGAGGCTTGGAGAAGTACAGGCTCACCCTGTTTGCTGACTCCTGTCCTGGGGCTCCGTGATAGGCAGGAGGTGTGTACCACTGCTATGGATTCTTTAGGAAATGCATTGAAGTATTTTTGGGGAATGGGGAGGGGTCTATTCTCAGGGATGTAAATGTCCAGACCCCAAAATGAAGATATCCTGCCCCACATGTCATGAACACCTCCAGGGGAAAAGGCTGCACTTGTATAACATTGATCTACAGAATGTTGCTCTTGGATATGGGGGTCTTAATGACTGCCCCCTAAGAATCCTGCTGGGACTCAGACAAACATTCCATTCATTTACAAAATCATTAAACCGGAGCTGGTTTTATGATCATATTTCTCCCTTGGCATGCAAAAAATGTTTATGGCCTTCAATAAAGACTTCTCTCTACTGAGAACTGAGTTGGGTGTATATTGTTTTAAACTTCAGCACCCTCCAGTAAGATTTATATTCTTGTTTTGCTTAAGATTCACATTTTAATGTGGCAATAAAAACAAGTGAGACTGTCTCATTGCAAAGGATCCTATTTAGTTAATTATCAGGCCCCATGCCACAAATCACTGCGTTGGGTTTCTGGAACCCAGAGAAGGCTGCTATTTCTCCCTCTCTTCACATGAGAGGAGAGTCAAGTGAGCCTGAGTCATATTGATGAGCAGAGCTGGAGCTAGTGGTGCTGAGGAGGGGAGAGTAGAAAAGAGCTAGCTGCCCTATACTGTGCAGCCCCTCAAAGCCCACCATGTATGCATCAACTCAGGAGGCAATATGGTGAATGGGCAGTGTCCAGATTCTGGGTTCAGATCTTGACTTCCAGCTCTGCCATCTTTCAGTTCTGCGATCTCAGGCACGTTGTTTAACATCTGAATTTCTAGACCCTCCTTCCCCCCATATAGGCTATAATGATGCTATATCAAGCTCCTGGCTTTGTTTTGAAAATTAAAGTAAGTAATGGATTTAAAGAAGCTGGCACCAAACAAAGCAAACAAGTAGAGGTTGACAACCTTCAAGAACTCTCAGCATGATATGCCTGATGCATGCCAGGGATCACCAGAACTACAGGCAAGTATTGAGGTGACTGGGAACAGACAAGTTGGCATCAGGGGATTAGGGATTCAGGCGAGAGTCTGAACAGCAAGGAGCAAGGATCAGTGCTAAATGAGATAAAAAGGGCCACAGAGAAGGGGTGATAGACACACATGTGAAGAACAAGAATGGGGCTTATTAACTTGGTTAACTTGTGGGGGTTTTCTGGACCAAGACCAGGAAGGCCAGAGGCTGTAGGTAGAAGATGGTGGGCTGCTTCACTGCAGAAGGAAGATGGGGTGGGCAGGGTGGAGAACTGTCAGGCAGAGAAAAACAAAGAGGAAGACCATCTGCAGGGCCCTTCAGCAGAAAGCATGTCTGCCCTTAAATAGACTTTGGTTTCCCAGCTTTCTCCACCCACAGTGCACACAGGTAATGCTGAGGGCAGTCCTGACCATCCAGGATGGCAACCATGATGAACCAATGATTTAAACATCAGTTCAGGGGGAGAGTTAATTCGTTGACAGTGATTTAGATAACCTTGGAGATTTCAAATGGATTGTCAACTCTGATCAATCAATAGTGGCCACATGCAATATTGTCTTGAGAAATACAGTAATAACTCGGTTTGGGAGCACAATTCATTCTGGAAACAAACTACTCGTATTTCAAGACATTGCTCGTTTACCAAGTTAAAATGTGTTATTAGGTTGGTGCAAATGGCAAAAATCGCTATTACTTTTGCACCAACCTAATGGAAATGTTTGCTAGTCTTGTGGAACATTCGCAAGCCAAGTTACTTGCAATCCAAGGTTTTGCTGTATATTTTTTAAGATTTTTATTAAAATATTGCCAACATACAATATAATATTAGTTTCAGGCATACACCATAGTTATTCAACATTTAAATACCTAAAGAAGTGATCACCATAAGTCCAGCAACCATCTGACACTGTACCACGCTATCGCAATATTATTGACTATATTCCCTATGCTGTACATTACATTCCCATGACTTGTTTTATACCTGGAAATTTGAACCTCTTATTCCTCTTCACCTTTTTTCCCCTTTTTAATTAAATTTTTCAATTACAGTTGATATTCAATATTATTTTATATTAATTTCAGGTGTATGCATAGTGGTTAGACGTTTATATAATTTAAGAAATGATCTCCCAACTAGTCTAGTACTTACCTGGCACTACACGTAGTGATTACCATATTAATGACTATATTCCCTGTGCTTTACTTTACATCCCCGTGACTGTTTTGGAACTACCAGTTTGTACTTCTTAATCCCTTTACCTTTTTCACCCTGCCTCCCAACCCCCTTCCATTATCACCCCAACAAATCTATTACCCATCTGCCATACATAGTCATTACAATATTATTGACTGTAGTCCTTATGCTATACTCTACAACCCCATAACTACTTTGTAACAACCAATTTTTACTTCTTAATCCCTTTCCCTTTTTCACTCACTCCTGACACCCCTCCCATCTGGCAACCATCAGTATGTTCTCTGTATTTATGAGTTTCTTTATTTTGTTCTTTAGACTCCACATATAAGTGAAATCACATTGCATCTGTCTTTCCCTGTCTTACACTCCACTCAGTACAATACCCTCCATATCCATCCATGCCGCTGCAGATGGCAAGAACGCGTTCCCTTTCATGGCCGAGCAATATTCCATTGTATATATGTACCACCTCCTCTTTATGCATTCTTCCATCGACAGACACCCAGGCTGCCCCCACATCTTGGCCATTGTAAACAATGCTGCAATGAACATATGGATGCACATGTCCTCTTGAAGTAACATTTTGGTTTCTTCAGATAAATACCCTGAAGTGGGATTACTGAGTCCTTTGACTCTTGTTATAGCCTTTGTTTTAAAGTTTATTTTGTCTGGTACAAGTACTGCAACCCCAGCTTTGTTTGTTTGTTTGTTTTCATTTTCATGAAATATCTTTTTCCATCCCTTTAATTTAAGTCTGTGTGTGTTTTTCAATCTGAATTGTGTAGGCAGCATATATAAGAGTTTTGTTTTCTTATTCATTCAGCCCTCTTATGTCTTTTGAGCAGAGCATTTAATCCACTTACATTGAAAATAATTGTTGATAGATATGTAGCTATTGCCATGTTATTATTCATAATTTTGATCAAATTGTTTTTATTTTAAAGAAGTTCCTCTAACATTTCTTGCAATACTGTTTTGGTGGTAATGAACTCCTTTTTCTTCTCAGGGAAACTCTTTTTTTTTCTTTTTTTATTATTATTAGTTTTAGGTGTACAAAATAATGCAATAGTTATACTTTTCATCCCTCACAAAGTGACAACCCCCTCCTCCAATTAACCACCCCCTCCCCCAATATCTATGATACATATCTATGATATCTGGGAAACCCTTTATCTGTCCTTTGATTTTAAATGATAGCTTTGCTGGGTAGAGTAATCTTGGTTGTAGGTCATTATTTTTCATCATGTTGAATATTTTGTGCCAATCCCTTCTGATCTGCAAATTTTCTGCTGAGAAATCAGCTGATAGTCTTATGGGAGCTCCTTCATAAGTTACTAGTTGCCTTTCTCTTGCTGCTTTTAGGATTCTCTCTGTCTTTAACCATTACCATTCTAATTATAATGTGCTTCTGTTTGGGTTCATCTTGTTTAGGACTCTGTGCTTCCTGGACCTATATGTCTATTTTCATCACTAGGTTAGGAAACTTTTCAGTCATTATTTCTTCAAATAGGTTCTCAATTCTTTGCTTTCTCTCTTCTCCTTCTGGCACCTCTATGAATGCCATGAATGAAATGCTATGCTATGAATGTTGTTATGCTTGATGTTGTCCCAGAGGTCTCTTAACATAGCCTCTTGGGAGGGGGGAGATGGATTCTTTTTTCTTTTGGCTGTTTTGATTGGGTGTTTTCTGCTACCTTATCTTCCAAATCACTGATTCAATTCTCTATTTCACCTAGTCTGCTGGTGAGTCTTTCTAGTGAATTCTTCATTTCAGTTATTGTATCCTTCACTTCTGACTGGTTCTTTTTTATGGTTTCTAGGTCCTTTTTTAATGCTTAGTATCTCTTTGTTGAAGTTCTCACTAAGTTCCTTGGTCATCCTTATAACCATTGTTTTGAACTCTGTATCTGGTAGGTTGCTTGCCTCCATTTTGTTTAGATCTGTTTCTGGAGTTTTCTCCTGTTCTTTCATTTGGGTTATATTTCTTTGTTTCCTCATTTTGGCTGTCTCTTTGTTTGTTTCTATGTATTACGTAGATCTGCTATGACTCCCAGTCTTGGCCACGTGGCCTTATATAGTAGATGCCCTGTGGGGCCCTGGCACAGTCTCCCTGGTCACCTGATCCAGATGCTTCAGGAGTTTCCCTTGTGTAGATTGTGTGTGTGTCCTCCTGTTATAGTTGAGCCTTTATTGCTATTGGCACATCAGTGGATGGGATTGACCTCAGGCTGATTGGCTGTGGGTTTTGGCCATGTCCACGGCTTACAGGCTGCTGAGGGCTGGGGGTGGCCTTACCCCACTGAGTGGGATTCACCCCAGTGGGCTATGGTGCCTGTTGAGACTGCCCTTTGAGTGTGTCACTTGTAGGTCTAATTGGATGATCTGAAGCCAACTTCCAAGTATGTTGGTTCTGGAGTCTCTTGCGAGGGGCTCTAGTACAGGCCTCAGTCACCCACTGCCTGTGACCAGCCAGGGACTACCTGGTAGGGCCTACAAAATGATTTGTGATTGTTCATTGCCTGTGCTAAAGTTGGAGGCACTTAGGAGAGGCCATTCTGTGAACTGAAGATTGCTGCCACCAGTACTGGGTCTGAAATAGCTCTGCAAAAAGCCAGGACACCCTTAGGTCTGTTGCCACCTACGAGCTCTCTTAAGATTCAGCCCTTGATAAAGCCTTGTGCAGTACAAAAGTAGGGTGAGGCAGGGTTTCAGGGAGTCACTAGAATGGGAAGAGTTATGGTCAACAGGTTAATGGAGACTCTAGTTTGGTGTCAGTGCTGAGCCTGGAGTTACTCAGCAAAAATCTCAGAGCACACAGAAGCCAGCTGCTGCCCACCCAGGTCCTGCAGATTCTGGTAGTTTTTAAAGAAAGCATGGAATGCAGGTGGGGCTGGCTGTTCTTGGAGAAAGTGCCTCTGGTGCTGGGAGAGTTCAATGGTGCTGGGTCATAGGGAGTCAGCAGGGTGGAGCAGGCAGAGCTCACCAGACCAATCAGATTCAGATTTGCCCATGAGGGGGAGGGCTCAACACAGAAAAGATGGCCCCTGCCTGCCAGCTGCACAGGAGAAAGACCTCACATAGGGAAAATGGTGACAGTCCTCCAGCCCTTGCTTCAAAGTCACACACCTCAGTCTGTCCCTCATATGCCCCCAAAGCTCCCTGAGTTACTGTCTCTCTGCCAGAGCCCAAGGTGAGTTCCTGTGAGTGAGTCTGTGCGTGGGCCATTTAAGAGAATGTCTGGGTTTCCCACAGCCTTTCATCCCACCTGAATATTTGGGATCCCCACTGTTTTTCACAGCCAGTTGTTGTGAGGGCTCCTCTTCCCGGTGCCAGTACTCTGGGCTGGAGAAACTGGTGTGGGGATGGGTTCTCACACTTCTCCAGGGGGAGACTCTGTGACTGAGATATCCCTCCTGGTTCTCAACTGCTACTCGGAGGTTTGGGGCCAGCCCATTTCATGCCTCAACCCCTCCTATAAGTCTCTATGTGACCTCTTCTATATATCCTTAGTTATAAAACTTCTGTTCACCCAGACTTCAGATGGTTCTCCAGGTTGATTGTTCTATAATTTAGTTGCAATTTTAATGTGTTCATGGAAGGAAGCAGGCAGAGTGTTTATCTACTCCACCATCTTGGATCTCCTTGAGAAATATTTTTAAGACTACATTTGGGAAGAATGCTATGACTGATTATGTCTGCTAAGGGCTTAGAAATTAAGAGTGGGGATATATTGGCTACCTTTTTAGCTAGAAGTAGTACAGCCAGTTCCTCCTAGCTGATATGCAGCTGGAGCATGTCACTGAAGGAATTTACTCATCTATGTATTCATTTATTCAGCATCTCCAGGATAGCCGCCATGAGCAGCATTGCTGCATTGGAGAAAGTGAGAGTGTGCTTGCTGTTCAAGGGACTCTCAGAGCTATTTTGCAGACCCAAGACTGCTTTGGCACTTCATTTAGATTCAACATTACCAAACAAGCCTAGGAAGTAGAAATTATTATTATCATCTCAATTTGTAGGCTAAAAAACTGAGGTTCATTTCAGTTTTAGGAACAATTGATTTAGTAATTCCTACTGTAGTAATTGTCATGTTCTCAAATGCACAGTCTTTTTCGTCTTTCACTGAAAGCTGGGAAAAGGACAAGACCATGCATGTATGAAGCCATTTGCCCTCTGTGTTATTTAAGAGCAGCCATCTTGACACATTGGCCAGCCCTCAGCCAAGCTCTGAGTGTTACTTAAACTCAGGGAATGTGTATCCAGTGAATTGGTCCATATTTTTACTCCCTACAAAATAGTTATTTAAATATCCCTTAAGTATGCACTTTCTGAATCATTAAAGCCCCTGGGTGCATCAATTACACTAATTTAGGAAAGTGATCAAATTCATGCAGGGCTGCTATTTTTAAAGAAAAGACATTTCAGTGTATTGATGGGGAATTGGTGTACAGAGCATATAGATTTCCAGTTATCTCCTGTCATGGCAAGAGTCCATTGGTTTCCTTTAAGAGATGGAGAACACATTATGCCTGGTATTAACAAAGATCAATTTCAGTAAAGGAAGACATTCAACACAAGGGAATTGAACTGAGCTGGGAATAAATGACGTAATGTTTGAAGCGATAAGGGAGAAGTCATGTCGGGACTCCAAGTTCTTGTATAAACAATGATTAAGTGGAAATTTTGTCCCTGCCTTTTGCTAAAGGTGATATTTCTTTACTGTAAAGTATAATGTATCTATTTTGGCATTGTTCGCAAAGTATGCAGTTAATAATTGGGCCTCTTAAAGATTTCAGAATTCTTTGGTCTTAACGTGAAAGGAGGGCCTTATCTTTACTGCGAACTCATTTCTACTCTTCAAACTGAAGTCACAGTCTTTTATGAGAATTTGGCTTTGAGTGTTATCTTTCAAGAAAACAGTGTTCCAAACTTCAATACAATGAATAGAGTTACAAAGACACCATGAGGGTAATACGGAAATGGAGTAAAAGTAAGCTCACTGCTGAGATGTGAGATGCAATTTAAAAAAAAAAAAAAAGGATGAGGTGAATAGGAAGAGCAATGGTGCAGGATTTCTATCAGTGCCTCGAAGGGAAAAAAATCAAACTAAGCAAGATTCTTTCTCTGTGAACCAACTTTTTGGGGGTCCATAAAAGCTACTTAGCTTTTTAGGTGTATTCATATAGATATTTAGAGCTGGAAGAACCTCAGATATTTCAACAGATGAGAAAACTAAAGCCCAGGGAAGTAATGTGACTTATCGAGGATTAGTTTTCCCTCCTCTGGCTTTTTGGTAGCTAAATTTTCGTTTTTAAGAGAAAATTTAGGAAGTTTTCATTTTTAAAAGGAACACTGTTCCAACCTTTGTATTTTGTTTTTGATAATGCTATTGACTTTTGAATATGCACCAAAAACCAGCACCATGGTCGGATGCCAGGAGTTCTAACTTGAAACTAAATTGAATGTTGTTTCTGATGCCATGTTTCTTGGGGATAGCATGGCAAGGATACAAAAAGCACATTTTCACAAAGTCACATTTAGAGGCTAGGCAAGAACAAGAGAAACAGTTCTATAAGGAAATTAGTTTGGGGTCATCAAGTAATAGCTCTTCTTCTACCTGGACAGAGAAGACTAGGAGGCAAAAGATAAGGGCTGAACTGAGGGCTGGCACTTAAGACATCTCCGGTTCAGACACAGAGTTATGGAGGAGCCAAGATCTAAACCAGGAGAAAAGAACCAAGACCCTCATCCTTCCTTTTATTTTTGTCCATTTCATCATTGTTTCCATGGCAAACTGTAGATGGGTACTTTTAGGAGCTTACCCTAGAATGAAGAGGTTGATTGGGAGCCAGGATTCTCAACCCCAGAGAGATGCACCCCAGGATTTTCCTGAGCAGAATTGGGGCTATTGTCCAGATGCCTAGAATTAGAGATCTGAGTGAGCCTTCGTGAAGCTTTCTTGGTTATGAGCTGCTTCCAGCATAGTAGTTAGCAGGAAGGGTGGGAAGTGATTATTAACAGAAAACACACGAAAGATGGTAGCCCAGAGGCCTGGGCTCCAATCACATCACTGCTGTCCACCAGCTTCATGTTCTCTGGCAGTATCTGTTTTCTGCCGTTAGGCTAATTGACCTCAAGGTTCACGAGGACAGGCCACCCAGCAGCCCAGTCCAAACCCCTCAACTCCTCCCTTCCCCTCTGCCTTGTCCACCAATTGCCACATGCTGAACCAAGCAGCTTTAAATTTGGAATTCCCACTCTTGGCCATTTCCTTATTTTTCCCACATATAACCAGTCCCATGAGATATATTCTTCATCCTTCAAGATCTCCAGTTCTCTGGCTCTGCTTCCCAGGCTTCCCAGTCCAGCAGTGCTTTCTGTCTTTCCTTCCTTTTCTACCATTATGCTTTTCATCAGTCACTTCACTGATGCTCTTCCCAATACCGTCCTCTGCCTCTTGAGCGGTCCCTCCACTGATAATCAGCACCCTGACAATCTTAATTCTGGATAAATCCAAACACCCACTTCAAGTCCTGATGTTTAGTGCAGCCTGTGAAAACCCATCATGGTGCCATTCTTATGTATGATAGATGTCAACCTCTTGGCACCTGTAGCTTTTTGGTCTGGTTCCCAACTAGTTATTTAAAACTTTTGACACTCTCCTCAATTGCTCCACTCTATTCCTAGTCCTAGTTTCCACCCTCCCATTTGCAGCAGATGACTTGGTTTTCTGTTCACTGAGAAAGACATCAGTAAGGCAGTTCCTAAACTATCCAAAAGTTTCATGGAGTCTGAATGACCTGAACTGGGAGACCAGAGGGCAGTTCAGACAAGAGTAACATGAGTCAGAGGGAAGACAGGCTGAGCCATAGCAGAGTGTGGGAAACCAATTGGATATCAAGGTGGGTTCCAATGCAGGCGGTCCTGAACCTGAGGCAGCAGGATTCACTTAGACCCCCTTCAAGAGGACTATTTCTATGCCTCACTGAACTTCTAGTTCATTTCAAATATCAACTAAAGGCTTTAGTGTCTCCTCTGCCGGAAACTCTTAAATTGTCCAAATCACAAATAAATTTGCTCTGAAGGGCATTTTTATTTTTTTGATATAGAGTGGAAGATGCTGCATAATAAAGTTGTATTCTTTATATTGAGTTAGGCTGAGGGAGCCCATCTCTGAAATTTTGTAAGTCAAATAGAGCTGCGGGTCAATTATTTTCCCATTTTGTTCTCATCATGCAACTTCCCAGCAGGCACAGAATTTTAGCCAGGGGAAAATTTTCAGTCAGGTATCCTGCTCAAAGCATGGAGTTGTGAAGATACTGACATATCAGTAGTTTGCTGGGTTGAGTGGTCCTTTTATGGTTGTTAGCTTCACTGCCTCACCCTTACCTTGTTTTTACTCTTCTTGTTTTTGGTGATTTACAGAATCCCTAAGAGGGATGGAGGAAAGTAATGACCCAGAGCAAAGAACATCTGCTCATTTTACTTCTCTTGGTCATTAGATTTTGATGTCTCTTGACTCTTTCCTGATGCAGGAAGATAATCAATAGCAAGTTACTTTTTAGGTGCAGTTCTTGGGAATCAATTCCTCATTATGGAAAAAACTCTGTGCACAAACAGGCCCCAGGGACCCTACGGCCTATGAGGAGGGCTTTGTCCTGCATAAAAGTTCCTGGGAAAAATGCAGTTGTTGAGTCTTTCTCTAGTCAATAGCAATTGCACGTGTAGTGAGAGAAAGATTATGAAATGGATAAAAGAACATTTCCAGATAGGTGCGCTATAAGCTTCTTCCAACTTCTTAGCTCAATCAGCGACCTTGAAACTCCAGTTGGATGACTGGGTCTCCTTTCTTAAAAGCTGAACAAAAACTAAGGTGAGAAATAGACAATGGGTAGTGGTCAGTGGGCAGATGGACCCATCACCAAAGGCAGAAGCTATTGGTCGGTGTGAGAAATGTGGGCTAGGGCTTCTCTTCAGATATAGTTATCTAGCCATTGACATGTTTAAGTTTCAAACAAAAAAAGACAGACAAGAAAATTCTTTAAATACAGAGCCCAGAACTAAATCCAGGCATACACAGGCAGTTAGTCTATGACAATGGAAGCAAGAATTTACATTGGGGTAAAGATAATTTATTTAATAAATGGTGCTGGGAAAATTGGACTGACACATGCAAAAAAAATGAAACTGGACCACCTCCTTACGCCATTTACAAGAACAAATTCAAAATGGATTAAATACTTAAATGTAAGACCTGAAACCATAAAACTCCTAGAAGAAAATATAGGGTCTAAATTTGCAGACATTACCCTGAGCAATATTTTTACTGATACATCCCCATGGGCAAGGGAAGTAAAAGAA